>NC_137111.1:32415809-32871345 GCF_949357685.1 Gobio gobio | reverse complement strand
AATTTTGGCAAAGAAATACTCCCATCAAACGTCCACCTTAGCTTTTGAACCTGTGTCCATGTTTAGCATGGGAATCCAAGTCTTTAACAGTGCCAAAAGATCAGTATGCATGAAACAGCATTTCACCCCCCCTTTAACATTAGTTAATGCACCGACCGTGAACTAACATGAATGAATAACATGAATTTTTTAAACTAACATTAACAAAGATGAATTAATGCTGAACAGAGGTGTTGTTCATGGTTAATTTATGTTAACTAATGCATTAACTAATGTTAACTAATACAGCTTTATTGTAAAGCGTTACCTTTATTTTTATGTGATAATGATAGACATTTAAACAGTTTAACCTTTTCAACTTTTCTTCAGGTGAAGTTGGACAAGGATTTTAAGTTTATAGCAAATTTGTTTGCTGCAGTAAATACTATAGTTATGCATTTAGAGACATTTACTAAAAAATGTCAAAAGGTCAGTGTTGCTTCTGGGTTGGACAAAAAAAACATGTCATATCAGCATTGGCTTAACCAGTTTGCAACATGGTAGGGTAGCTGGTTTGTCACTGGTCTAAGTTGGTCCACCAGCCTTAACCAGCTTGATCAATCTCACTTGACCCACCGGCTGGTAGTCCATCCAATCCAGGGGTTTTCAAACTGGGTCCTTCGTGTTTGCTTTGTATCTTTTTAGTGAGTTTTTCTCACTATAGTCCCCTTTATCTTGCTCATTGGGATTGTAAGGCAGTATTCTTAAAGGGTTACTTCAGCGATTAGTATTAAGCTTTGTATCAGTAGAAACTCAGTAGTATATTCAAATTATCGTATTTTCCCCACTCATGTCCCCCTGAGATGAGAGAATTATGCATTTTATTTCTGGAAAAAATCATTTTGCATCATCTGAGGATTTTTTGGCCAGAGGCTAGAGACTACAGCCAGTAGAAGGAGCTAGTTCTGCATGTTTTCAACCCGCCCATAGGGGTGGGATATCAATCACAGAATGTAAATGTGCACGGCCACTCGGCTCAGGCATTCATAACGTGGCGGTACGGAGCAAAGTGAGTGTTTCAACTTTTCAATGAATTCCTATGAAAGTTAAGCTTCCATACACCAAAAATGGTTCTTGGCTCGTAGGGTAACCTTTATTAGTGCTATATAGCACCAATTTTGGTGCTTCAGGGGTTCTTCAGAGGTTCTTCAGAGGTTCTTCAGCGGTTCTTCAGAGGTTCTTCAGCGGTTCTTCAGAGGTTCTTCAGAGGTTCTTCAGCGGTTCTTCAGCGGTTCTTCAGAGGTTCTTCAGCGGTTCTTCAGAGGTTCTTCAGCGGTTCTTCAGAGGTTCTTCACCGGTTCTTTGACTAAGGTGCTATATAGCACATCTGAAGAACCGCTGAAGAACCACTGAAGCACCAAAATTGGTGCTGGTGCTCTATAGCACTAAAAAGGTTCCCTATGATTACGAGCCAAGAACCATTTTTGGTGCCAAATAGAACCTTTTTTTTGGCCCAGTGGCTCACTCACATTGTGGTGTCTATTCTCTAACTGAACAAAATTATTTTATTACTATGAAAATCAAAACGACGATGGGAGGTGTCATGGTGGGCAAGTGATAACCAGTAGTGGGAGTGGCCTCGTTGAGCAGCGAAGCAAGTGCATTCTGGGAATTGTTGTCTTTCATCCATATTAGACAAAAATATATTTTCTGTCTTTTCTCAGTCTAGAAGGCACCAAATTCCAAAATAATTTCACATTTATACTACATAAATTACCCAGTTTAAATACACATTCATCTTCCCAGCGCTGAAGTAACACATGCAGTACATAAGCTGCTTACATACGTTTATTGTAAAAATGTAAAACATTTTAAAACTTCTTCACGTTTATACATCCAACATTAAGTACAGCCAATTTAAGTTTGGAAACAATATGTTGTATTTACTTACTATTTATCTAACAGTTTAAATGTCTTTTTCATACATACAAATATATAGATGGATTTTAGGAAGGGGGTCCCTCATAAAAGATTCATCATATTTGGGGGTCCTTGGCATCATAAAGTTCTGATCTAATCTATAATCTACATCAGCATTGTAGTCCAGCAAGAAATGTAAAACCAGTTACCATTAGAAAGGTAACTGAAAAATATCCAAAGATTTAGATATTTAGCAATTTTATACCTTTCCAGGAGTCAAGATATTCTCATATTATATATTTAAAAACTGTATGACACCCATCCTGTGTTAATATTCATGCTTACAGTTTAGACTGTATTTATGCTACTGAGTCAAGTCAGGTGCATTGCATTTTTTCTCTTTTGAAATCTAAATTCTTAAACACAGATGACTGAAACTGTCCTTCACCGTTAATCACTTGCTTAATTTGACCATATATGGTTGAGTCTGTGCTCTGAGCCTGAAGATGTATTTGTAAGGTTAAGTCTGTGGGGTTTTCCCTGTTGAGATAATTATTAAACACTGAGCTAGAAGAGGACTTATGAAGGCATGTCAGTGCTGCAGAGGAGTACCACTGAATTACTTAGTTATGCTAATTGGCATGTCTTGGGGGTGTTTATGTTTTCTCTTACATGTTGCATGTTGATGTTGCAGTTTCTATCTCTTTCTCCCGTCATTAAATGAACCAAACAGATAGTCTGGACTGCTGCTGTACTGATGGGTGTCTCTGCCCACACGACACATTGTGTGATAGCTTTGCGTTAATTTAACCAATAAATAAATGCATTTATTGTTTTAATCCACATATATTTACTCAGTCAGAATTTAAACTTTTAGTTGTAAGTTTTTTTTTTTTTAGAGTGACATACAGGTTACTCATTTAGTTATGAGATTTAATTTTAATCAAAATAAATCTTTAACCAATGGCTTGTCCCCATCTTTAATTGAATATGTCTTCATCAGAAGATGAGAAAAAAAATTTGATTTGCTGAGAGGAAATTATGACAGGCATTTATTTAAAAGAAACACATGATTTCAATGAGATGAGATTATGACTTAATGACCTGGACAGGGATTTGAATGATTTCATTTTTACATAAATCATCTACAAATTTAATATGACTCTGTTTTTAACCTAATCTATGTTGCAGCAATGTTTTAACACAAAGAGAACAGACGGGGGTGCTGTATTTATTAGGCTATATCCTGAATCTGTATTTGAGTGGAATGGGGGAGACCTTAAAATGGTCCCCAAAAGCTGTTACTGTAATGGATGATCTTTTGACCTCTCTGAAATTATTTAATGTAACTCTGAGCCTTCAGCATCTTGTATAGGATGATACATATTTGGGTCAAGTGAGATTTATTAGGTGATGAATCATATTTGCATAAATCATATACACACGCACTTGAGCTGGTGACCCGTCTGTAATTAAATGCGACCCAGAAACCCAATGACACTCAAAGCTGATAAGATGCTGTTATTTCCAGAACAAAGTTACATAAATTTAAGTCTATCGATAAAATGAATGGGGGTTTAGCGCTGTCTTGCTCATTTGTCTCAAACTGACGCCAACAAACGTCACAGGAAAACCAGCTTCACTGACCATGAGGGATTAGTATTAAAAAAGCATCATAATCATGTGATTATGATATAATCATATTCAGGTTCATGCTCACAAATTGACCTCGCAATGTGTTCTTTTCGTCCTGTTGGTAAAAATAATGTGGTCTGTGAGCAGAGACAGAGTGAAGATTGTTTTGTAGATGTAGGACAGTTTGTTTGGTTCAGGAGAGTTTGTTGAGTTTGGGTTCTTGTGCTTAATATCAGTTTATTTGGGTGCATGAATGTTTATTATGAAAACTCTTATTATTGTGAAACCTTTGAATTCCATTGGCAATTAACCATTCACAATAAACAACTTTAAGAAAACAAGTGGCTGGTTGGTTGGCACTGAAACCCAATATATTGTGTATCAACCAAAACTTTGGTTGATATAATTTTGTCCAGCTTTGGACAAAATTGGCATGTCTTTTGTTTCTCATAACAATGCAGCATTATTTCCAATTTGAAGAGAAAATATGCCCCAAAAGGACAACAGCACAGTGGAACTAAATAGCTCCATGTAGGAAAAAGATGAAAGAGCGGGAGAGGTATTGGCACTGCGTGTGTTCTGCCAAGCTCAGGCAGCTTTGCTTTTTCTAACGTCGCTAACTAAGTAATCATGGTAATGCAGTCATACAAGCGCAGCAGCTGGAGCGCAAGAGAACTTATCTAGATATGAAGGACAGCCGTGAACATCCTATGAATGACAGCATTCATATCTCAGTTAACTGGACCAAGGACGCAGTAACCACGAACAGCAATGTTCCATTTTTCACGAGTTCGCACTTACATATAATTTATAGAGAGTAATTTAATGCGCATTTGGCGTGCTGTCCGGGGGGAGGGCTTCGAGCTCGGAATTAGGCCCGAACCCAGAGTACCCCCGTATATGTAAGTGGTTTAGAGTAAAAAGTGTGGAGAAGGGGCGGTGGAGGGTTGCTGATAACTGTCAACAAACGGAGGTAGGACTGCTGCGTATCTATATACACCTCTATTGTTGATTGGCTGAGTGCTCTCCACCTGGGTCAATTATCTGAATGTGCTTCTCCTGAACCTTGTTAATAAAACATAATTTAAATTCACTGAGCTCCTAAGAGCGACCCATTCTTTCACAAATGTTTGTAGAAGCAGTCTGCACGACTATGTGCTTGATTTTACACCTGTGGCCATGGACGTGATTGGAACACCTGAATTCAATGATTTGGAGGGGTGTCCCAAGACGTTTGGCAATATAAGTCACCAATCACTGATGGATTCTTTTAAATTAATTACTTAGTACTTTGGCTTGTTACATCATGTTTCTGAATTACTAAACTACTCAATTAATGAAATGGGGCATATCATTAATTATGCATATTATAATATATAACATAAGCAAGCATAACCTTGATGTAGCACAATTTACTCAGTTAATTTTAATGTTCAATTGTAGTTTAAAATTACAAAGTCATTGTGGTCAAAGAAAAGCTCCTGTTTTATGAATCAGTAGCGTTAACCATTTAAAATGACATTGAGTTGTATTTGTCTTAAGGAGTGGGATAAATAATGGTAAAAAATGTCATAACAATTATTCTGCTGTCATGTTGCTTTTGCTTTGAGGCGATCTTGTTATCTCACATTCTCAGGGAATTTATTTGCAAAATTTGTACATTTAGGGGTACAGTAGCTTGTTACTATAGGGCAGGACCCTTAAAGAGACATCTATTTACCCATATTACTACTTTAAGGTATAATATACAACTTTTAGTGATATATAAGGTACAAAGGTGTCCCTTTAAGGGTACTGCCCTAGTACTGCTGTTGTACCCCTTAAGTTTTTTTTTTGTTGTTGTTGTTTTTTCTGACAGTGCATATGCATTATCTTCTGCAGTAAATTAAAAATACCCTTTCTTCTCTGGAAAAAGCTACATGGTTTTGAAGAGGCTGGTTCATTTTGAAACATCTTCGAAAAATCCCACCATAATGCCTTAACACAGTTACTGTCATATTACCCCGAGTGGGAAACAGATGTGGGATTCAAACAGTATCTATTTCATTAGAATCTTTCTCATTCCGGAGGAATAAGACGGTCTTATCTCAGCCCTCAAAGTTTTTCATGGCTTAGATCTTCAGTTGACCCCAAACTCAGAAGTAATGAATGAAAACACACAGCAATGGCTACTGCTATATTTTGAAGAACCTTCAGAACAAATAAATTCACCAGTGCAGCTCAGGATAACAGTGGTTTAATAAATGTTTTGATGACACAAAATGGCCCATGTCTGTTGAGGTTGATGAGAAACATGATTTGTATCAATTCAGTTTGGGTTTTTATAAAAGGAGCCATGCTTATACATCTCCAAGATTTTAATCTTTATTTAAACAAGTCTGATCTCTTGGAGTTCAAAATATAATTTGCCATCCTTGGAAGAAACAAACAACCAAAAACCATTTGTCTGCGTGTAAAACAGTAGTTCTCAACTGGTGGTTTGTTAAACAGGGAAAATCACTAGTGCTAAATGCAAAAAGTAAAATTCAACTAAACAAATAATCATCATAAGGCAAAAAAATAACTTGAACATAAGATTAACATTTCTCCTATATTGTATTTAGTTTGTTGATGGCAAAAGCTGTCTAAGCAACCCTCTTTTGGCTCAAACTCATCAGTCACTTAGAAGAAACTAGCCAAATTAGACAGATTGCGCGTGACTTGCGTGAAAACCATGAACACATCTACAAAAAATATATGACCCAGATAAAAAATATGCATGGTTCTGTAGCTGACTCTGTGTTTTACATAACAAATGAATGATTTTGACAGTTGGTAAAGAGTTGTGTCCACGCCATCACTTGACACATACCAACGGCAATGACTGAATCTGCTTTGTCATATTTCCTCCGTCATGGCCACATGGTTACACTCATCTGTTTGGAAATGACTTTTCCGGGAGGGCTTGGCCTGCATACATACAGCTATCTCGTGTGCCCAGGGCTCTGACACTTAAAGGCCTTTTCATTAAAGCTTTTCCTGAGGAAAATGCAGTAAACAAATGTCTGCCAAAGAAATGTTTGTGTTTAATTGCTCTAGGAAAGCCAAAGATTTCCTCTTGTGTTCCTTTTTACACTGTGTCAGATATATGGAAATTAAATATTGTTTTAAGTTTATTTATTATCTTGTAGAAAAAAATTGGCCTAGCAACAAGTTGGACACTGCAATAATATTACAATATTAATTTATATACATCACTGTTTTGAGAATTAACATTTTTAAAGAAATAAAACTGGTATGGGAAAGTGCAGAAAATCAATGAGTGCCCCATCTTCGAATAAAATATGATTTTTTTAATCTGTCCCATTTCAGAAAAAAAGTGAGGTAATTTTAGTTTTTATTTTCTTTATTTTTCAGACTTAATGCTTTGTCTTAATGTGGTAAAACGCTGTCTGGTGCTGGAGGAATGCATGCAGGATCCCAGGATCTGAGAAAGCGTCTGATTGAGCTGAATGTCGTGAGAGCTTATGCCATCAAAAACAGTCCCTTTGCCATATAGTTTTTCCTAAGTCTCATTCTTCTAAGTATTTGTTTCAGTTTATTTGAATAGATTTACTGCTCAAAGTGACAAACAGCTTTTCTTATTGGCCTTAAATTACTGTAGATCTTATGTATTTGTCATTTATAAATCAAGAAAAGCTAAAGAATAATCTATTCTATAATAAAGTTCTCAGCTATTCAAATTCACACTCTTGCATTCAATACACGCAAGACAGAAACACAAATTTTTAAATGAACAGATTAAATGTTCCAATTTAGACCTGTACCTGCAATGAAAAGCTTTAAGAAATGTCAGCTCACTTTATTTCAAAGCCTTCAAAGATTGAAATGTGCAAGAAAATCAGCTGAAAAAAAAAAGTATTTCACTGAAACCACCAGTGTGCAAACTTTTCAATATTAATACAGTGTATTCAGTATAAACTATAGTCAGAACTGAAAACAACTGTACTGTTTTGGTGAATAATTATTTGTTTACTGCAAATATATACAATGAAAACGTTCAAAATGAGGCTTCTTGTTCACAAAAACATACTGTTTTCAATACTCAGTTTACAATACAATCAGTTTGTAATGACTGAATATAAGGATTAATTAAAAAAATAAGACATCTTGAGATCTGTTGATTTATTTATTATGTATCCTATCAAATATACAAAAACATCTACAGTGTCTGTATTGTTTATATATTTGCTGTCCTCCCATTAAATGCCTTGTTGGTGTCAGCTGGGTTCAGGCTTAATGGTGTTTCTTGAACTGATTGCGCCCTCTTTGATGCAAAGGTCATTATAAAACAGCAACTGCTGCTTTTCATATGAGCTATTAATTAATGTGTTCTTCTGTGTCTTCAAGGTTGCCATGGTAGAAAAATCAGTTTACCCTTTCCCAACGGTGGATGTGCCTGATCATGCTCATTACACTATTGGTGCTGTCATCCTTGCTGTTGGCATCACTGGCATGTTGGGCAACTTCCTGGTCATCTATGCATTTAGCAGGTGAGAAGAACAGGCTGAGGGGAAGTTGAACAAGTATTATGAAAACAGTGTGTGACATGCTTTATTGTTCATTATCAAAATAAGCCTAAATGTATTCAGATGGACTGGTGCGTTAGTAACTTGGAAGAGACACATTTACACAATAGTTAGTTCCACTCCTCCAATTTAATTGGTCCAGCATCGTTCCAAGACCACTGGAATTTTCACATTTTGCGCTTGTTTGAGTTTGCACGTGGTGGGGAATTTTGACTTCTGCAGATATCATTGCTATTAAGTTGTGAGTAGGTGGTGACAAGTCATTCAATGGAATTGTTCAAATACACAGATTCATTCAGGAACAAAACAATTAACATTCTGAATGAGTCATGAATCATTCAATTTAATTTATTCAAAAACATAGATTCATAGAAGTCATGAATCAGTCACTCACCTAGTTTCTTAAAAAAACAGATTAATTCAGGAATGAAACAAGTGACTTTATTTATGAGTGAGTCATGGAATAATCTACTCAACCAGCTCATTCAAAAACACAGATTCTTTCGGTAACAAGACATGTGAAATTCTACGAACCAAGTGACTTTCTTTATGAGTGAGTCATAGAATCATCTACTCACCCAATTCGATTAAAACACTGATTTGTTAAGGAACGAAACAAGTGACTGAGTAAGCCATGAATCAGTCACTCAACTGATTTCTTAAAAAACACAAATTAATTCGGTAAGGAGACATGTGACTTTCTTTATGATGAGTCATGTGATTATCTCAACCAATTTGATTAAAATCAGATTCATTTAGGAATTAAACAATTGCCTGTCTGAGTGAGTCATGAATCGTCACTCATCCAATTTGTTCAAAAACACTGGTTCAATGAGGAACAAAACAAGTGAATTTCTTTATGAGTGAGCCATGGAATTGATTAAAAACACTGATTCAATCATACACGAAGCTCCACTATATTGTGTGTTTCTTGCAGACACATCGGTTTGACTTTGTTTGGAGCTATTTACGTCACACAAGAGGCTGATTTTCTTACAGACATCATAAAACTAATATAATCTACTTAATGAACAGAGAAATTAACAATTGATTGTTTTTGTGTGCGAAGGAGCCGGACCCTGAGGACACCTGCCAACTTGTTTATAATAAACCTGGCCATCACTGACTTCCTCATGTGTGCCACCCAGGCGCCCATCTTTTTTACCACCAGCATGCACAAGAGATGGATCTTTGGGGAGAAAGGTAAACACAAACGTACATGCATGGTTTCACTATATATGAGGACATGTTGATAAAATGTTTGAAGAAAAACGTGATTTGATCGATTTTATGAGCTCAAACATGTTTTCACAACTTACAAATACAGCCAATCTGTACACACAGACAGTAAAATGCATAGACTTATCCAGCCTTATCTTTGCAGGTAGATAATGTAGGCAGTGTCTGAAATAAAACATGCAGGTCCATGATTTATTCTACTGTATTTTTGAATTATAATGAACGGATTTAAGATTAAATAAGAGTTCGATGGTTTGATTGAATGAATCACTTCTAATGTTGAAGAGGTTCATATGAAGGAGAGGTTGCCCTTGGAGACGGCCTTGGTTTCTCAGTACTAACAAGGATTCATACCATTCTTTCTTCATGTTATTATTGCTAAGAATGATTATTGCATTTCTAAAAGATATATGTAACCTTTTCTAGTATAGTTGTTTTTTTTCATTAGTTGATAAATCATAATTTAAAAAATTCTCTCAAAACATGCGCATCAAGGCTTTTCTTGTTGATTTTCAGCAGTAGCTTGTAATTTTGCACAGCGTGAAATGCTGCCTTCGTGATATTAGATGATGCAAGGCTCTTTTTGTTTTAAATGTCAGTTCCTATCAGGACCGAATCTTAATTGCCTTCATCAGCCTTGACTGGGTTTTGTTGGAATCTTCTGCTTGCTGACGTCAATAAGTGCTCTGTGATTGTGATTATTGTAGTGATTGATGCTGATCTTTTGTGTTCAGGGAGTTTACTGGGAAATCGTGAAATTGTTGTCCACTCTTAAGCTTGGAACATACTCTGCAAGAACAAAGAAATTTGTTCGTTTTCTCGAGGTGGCAAGAACAAGAACAAAGTTCGTAATGGCCAGGACATTCCATACTTCACGAGAAAAGCAGGTGCCAAACATTTCCGTTTCTCCGCATTAACCCCACCCACTTTAAAATTCTGATCAATCACACAATAGTTCTCGGACACCCACAAGAAAAAAGTTCAGACGATCTGCTCAGACGATGTGTCGAGAACGAGCTGCGAGAACTGCCAAACCAGGGCTCTGAGAACAAAATGACGTAATTTTGTTCTCGTAGCCCTGGGAGCGAGAACTTTTTTCTCTGTTCTTGTGGAGTATGTTGCAGCCTTTATTCCCCTCTGTGACAGGAAATCATGTCACCCACTCAAAGTTTAGGTGTATTTGACTTGATTGCGCAGGTCGATCGGTGTATGACATTAAAGAACTGTGAGAACGACTAGAGAGCAGATGACTCTATATGCTTTCGAAATGATCTTGCAGTACTGATCTTGCAGTATTGATGTCATACACCGATCTGTCTATTGTCTTATGCGGCGATGACAAACTCGGTTTCTTTGGCAAACAAGTAGCAGATCTCAAAACAATTATATAAAGAGTTTTTACGACAGTCTGAACATTGGCGGAGACCAAATAAATCAGTGGTTTTCAACCAAGGGGCTCAGCAAACTTCCATGGGGGCCTCAAAATGAATTAAAATCATTTAAAATAAGACAAAACAACCTCTAAAACAAGCCAAATCAACTACACCTTTCTAGTTTTGCCAAGCTCAAAAATTTTTGTGTTTGTACTTAGAGCACAAAATATTTTTTAAAAACCTAATCCTTAATTCTTATCCAGTAAATTATGAACAACTGGAAAAGTACCTTCAAGTATTGACCATGGAGCCAAAATGTTGATAACCACTGATATTGTAATGTCTGGGAGCAGGAAAAAGCAAGCAGAGGCGAACATCAAAATTCAGGTTTAAAAAAAAAAAAAAAAACATATCAAAGTAAACACAGAACACAAGGACCAAAGGAACAAAACCACGAGGAGAAAGACAACCATTACATTCAACTGACAAAGCAATGAGAGAAGCACAAGGGCTATATATACATAGTGGTAAACAAAAAGACAATCAAGGGAAAAAACTAAAAAAAGAATTACAACATGGCACTCAGGACAGGAACATAAAAGTCCAGGGACAAACACAAAGCACATATGACAGATAAAGTACTGTATGTGCAGTGTTGTAAATCAGTCCTGCCTGTAACAAAATATTCTCCTGTAAAACAAAATAATTTGTCATAGCAGACGCCACCAAACATCAATATATGGTGTAATTTCCACTCAAAGCAGTTTATTCAGCATATTGAAGGCATCTGCTCCATTGACTTCCATTCAAACAGAACAGCCTCTGGTCTCCCTTTTGGGATCCTGGCGCGTTATGCTCGTCTGAGCGGAGTTGGAGGAGGGGCTCTCTGACCCAGTTTCATTTGGTGGAAAGAGTTAAAAGATGTTCTTCCTGTTTCTGTGAGGTCTGACTGTACAAGGCACAATTATGACCATCGTTAATTCAGAGGCTTGATCCCCGTGAAAGCTTTCACAATCAGATGCAACTCACAAAAATGCTCTCTTCCAGGATTAACCTGAAAGCATAATCTACCTGACAAGGTGTGAGAGAAGACATCCTGATGTTTGAGAGG
Organism: Gobio gobio; assembly: GCF_949357685.1. NCBI lineage: Eukaryota > Metazoa > Chordata > Actinopteri > Cypriniformes > Gobionidae > Gobio > Gobio gobio. The sequence goes on along the minus strand of NC_137111.1, from coordinate 32,859,520 downwards.
ATTATCCTCTATAACAGAAGCTTCTGTTTTGTAATTATTAAAATGCATCCAGTTAATGTGTTCTGAGAAAACATGCACAATTACCTTGAATCAGACTGAATGCATTGCCACTCATTCTGTTGTTTACATATGCTTTGACAGCACAGAAGACAGGCTTGTATGGATGTTGAGGAGGTGGCAGACTGTCTGTCGAGTATAATGGTGTGAAATCACCTGTTTCTCTGCTCTACAGGTTCTTCTTTTGTTTGCCCTGTTTTATTGCTGACCTGATGTTTTATGTGGAATAGCTTTCAGACAGACCCAAAGAGACTGTTATCTCTTTCTGTATTTGTGTGTGTTTTTGTGACATTGGCTCCACTTAGAACAGTAGTGTTACTAGGATATCATTATGTGCACATGGATATGTGGAGTGGTATTCCAAGGTGGCCTTAAGATGACTGAATATTATTTAAAATAAAACAAAACACGTATTAAAATAAGGAGTCATACCATTAAAACAACTAAAAATTCTTTGTAGAACCAGTGTTCCTTGAAAAGGTGTACCTGGAAAAGTATAAATCATAAATCAAGTAATGTGTATCCATTTTACTGGTTATGACATTTTATTAGGGTAGAAATTGAGTTAAAAATTCTTCTAAAATCTGTATCCTTCATCCTTATCCAGTAAATCAATGACAAGGGGGGAGCCTTGGGGTCATAAAAGTTTGAGAATCACTGATTTTAAAAAGAAATCATATTCTATAAACTTCTACCACTTCAATGCAAAATAGTTTGCTCAAAAATGTTTTCCAGTGCACATTATTGTAACATTAAGCAGAGAGTTAACCTAATCATATACACACGCAAATCTGGTTATCAACAGATGAAGATTGACTGAAGTAACCAAAAAGAAAAACATCCATTGTAAGTTTCTTTCAGACCAGATTATTTTAATGAACCGCTGCCACAGAAGTTGTCCTTCAAATGGAGCCAGCAGAGATCTGTGTTCCTGCCAGCCAAGAGTCTTCAGGCCTAAAATCTGGTTCACACGGCCCCCCAAAAAACAAGATTTAAAAAATTTTGTTTGCTGCTGGATTTAGATTTTTTTTGGAAACATAAATGTTATTTTGACACTAACCAAACAAACACCAACAGGGTGAAAACTGCTAGAATTTAACACAGAAATGGGGAACCACTTTATATTAGGTGGCCTTAACTACTATGTACTTAAATTTAAATTATTCATTTGATACAATGCACTTATTGTGTACATACATGTTTGTACATTGTACTTACATTAAAAAAAATTCTCTGCATGTAAATACATCTGTAATTCATTTGTGTGGTTACACATAATTACAATGTTGACACTTCCCTTACACCTAACCCTACCCTTAAACTTACCCATACCACCACACCTGTCCCTAACTTCACCCGTATCCCACCTCAATATCAGCAAAAGTGTTTTGCAATACAATATGAACACACAATACGTACATTGTACTTATTTTTTGATAAGTACATAGTAGTTAAGGCCACCTAATATAAAGTGGGACCCAAAATTCCCATCAACTAATCAGTTTGAGGGACAAATTTACCGGTTATGTCATGTTTAGGCTTACAACAAGGCACCTTCATTTCCCTTTTGATTTTAGGGATAAGTTATGGGTAGGGTTAGGTTTAGAGGTAGGGATAGGGTTAGGACTACATTTTTAGACAGGAATGTTGCTCCAGGATCAACAAAATATGTTGATCCAGGAACATATCTTACTTGGCAAAATCACGGTGACCTTAGAGGTAGGGATATGTTTGGTTTAATGTTGTTCCAGGATCAACAAAATATGTTGGCAAAATCAGGATGTGCATTACAGACTCACTTATTTATGTTCCTCCTGTCTCTCCAGGTTGTGAGTTGTATGCATTCTGTGGGGCTTTATTTGGCATCTGCTCCATGATCACGCTCATGGTCATCGCAGTGGATCGATACTTCGTGATCACGCGGCCGTTAGCCTCCATTGGTGTGTTGTCTCAGAAGAGAGCTTTGCTGATCCTTCTGATAGCCTGGGCCTATTCACTTGGCTGGAGCCTGCCACCCTTCTTTGGATGGAGTAAGTTTAGTATATCTATTAAATTTAAACCAGAGCAGACTTGCGAATGGACTCGTGGACCAACAGAAAGCTCTCAGATTTCATTAAAAAGATCTTTATTTGTGTTCCGAAGATGAACTAATGTCTTACGGGTTTGGAACGACATGAGTGTGAGTAATTAATAACAGAATTTTCATTTTTGGCTGAAGTAATGGAGCTAATTTTCCACTATCAGTCCTGTAAGAGCATAAGGGAGGTTTAAAGAGACCTCACCCTCATGTTGCTCCAAACCGCTATGACTTTCTCTCTTCTATGGAACACAAAAGTAGACATTTTGAAAAATGCTGGTAACCAAACAATTTTGGTGACCACTGATTTCCATATATGGGCAAAAAACATTACGTGACATTACTTATATGGAAACACAACAGAATTCCCCCAAATGTTGTAGCAACTAATCAAGCAAAAAAACCAAAAAAAAACATATTGAACAAAATTGCTGAAATGTTAAGGGTAAATTATGTGTTTTGAATAAATGATGTAGTTACTTTTATACTTTTGTTGTTGTTTTGTCATTATTGTTGGTTATTTGTTGTGTTGTAACATAAGAAGATCAGCTATCAATGTGTCATGTCATGACTGGGCATTTGTAGGGGATTAAGTGTGGTACTGTGTTAATGGTGTTGACGATACATTTGGTACTCATTTAAAAATCCTCTCACAGGAGGCACCAGTCTTTTATTAGCTCAAATCTTTTGGGACAGGTACTCTGAGCATTCTGGATCATCCATGTGTGAGTACACCAGCATGTGAGTTGTTGGCCAATGGCTTTGCAAACAGTGCATTGTTGGACTCTGATCTGTGCCGTATAAAGGTGGTCTCTAAGGACCGAGGCTTTTGGCTTAAATAGGATAGACTGATAAAGCCTGGTGCTTTTGGCTGTCTAGCACTTTCTATCTCTGGTTTACAGGCAACCTGTTCTTCACACGAAGGGTGTCTGTCTCCTTTAAATATTCTGACAGTTTATATCTTCACCGCTGATCGGCACACCAACCTCAAACCTCAGGGAACTGATGATTGGCAGCCCACACGCATGAGAGTCAGATTGTGATTGGTGGCGATAAGAAATACTATGATTATAGCGTACTTTAAAATATCCTCAGCTGTGTGTTCATTGGGTTGTATTTCACTGCGTTTGCCCAGCAGCTAAACAGTAGTCTCTTAAATCCTTTTTCTGTCTGAGTTTGTTCCAGTTTTCACAATATTTCACTGGGTGTAAAAGGCTTAACTGCTGGCTATCATTCACTTCCCTCCACAAATTCTGTTATATTATGTTTTGTCTGTCTCTGTTTTGCAGGTGCATATGTTCCTGAAGGGCTGTTGACCTCTTGCACCTGGGATTATATGACCTTTACACCCTCCGTGCGAGCTTACACTATGCTCCTCTTCACCTTTGTCTTCTTCATTCCGCTTATCGTCATCATCTATTGCTATTTCTTTATTTTCCGATCCATTCGCAGCACTAATGAGTGAGTTCTTCGATATAGGTCTAACAATACAGTATGAATTAATTATACCAAACGTCAGCAGTGTTCCAAAGCTGTTAAAATGTTGTTTGTATTATATATTATTCTATATTTTAATTATTTGTTAAAGGTCCCATGGCATGAAAATTTCATTTTATCAGGTTTTTTAACATTAATATGAGTTCCCCTAGCCTGTATATGGTCCCCAAGTGGCTAGAAATGTTGATGGGTGTAAACCGAGTTCTGGCTGTCTTTCTCTGCCTTTGAGAAAATGAGAGCTCAGATGAGCTGATCTGGAATTTTCCTGTTATGACGTCATACCAGGAAAGGTTACCTCCCCTTCCTCTGCAACATAATCTAACACTCATTTCAAATGCAAAGATGTCAGCCAATCACAACAGTGGGTGTTTTCACTGAAGTCTCTCAGCAGACACACCCCTTGAAACAGGACATTCAGCCAGAGGGGTAATAACAGTATAGAAAAAATGCCTTTTATTTCTAAATTATGACATTTTTGAATGTAAAAATCATACTAACAATATAAGTACACCTCAGGAAACATTGTAAAATAATAGAAAAATGCCATGCCATGGGACCTTTAAGATATGACCTATTGAAATTAGATAAGCATTTGATTTTTGTTTAACTGTTACTTTTTGTCTTTGGAAGAGCTGTGGGCAAAATCAATGGAGATAACAAGAGAGACTCAATTAAACAATTCCAACGACTGAAAAATGAATGGAAGATGGCGAAAATTGCTCTTATTGTCATTCTCATGTATGTCGTCTCCTGGTCTCCATATTCAACTGTGGCACTGACAGCCTTTGCTGGGTAAATGAATTCCAATCCTCACACACAATATAATATAACTTTTCAAATATACTATAATGTAATGTCAAATAATATACAATGTTATTTGATTATTTGATTGTATAGTCATTTTGTAGTCTACAAATAGAGGTAATGACATATGAGATATCCATAAAATAGTGTTAATTAATGTGTACACTTATTTTGCATGTGTTTTGCAGATATGCTGATATGCTCACACCATATATGAATTCAGTACCTGCTGTGATAGCCAAAGCTTCAGCAATCCACAATCCCATCATCTATGCCATCACACACCCCAAATACAGGTACAGGAGTCTCATGTATCGTTGTCAGTTTAGTATATTTGGAACCAGATTGCTTTATTTTTGACCCCCGAAGTGGTCATGAAAAACTGTAATGGTACTATAAGTGGTAAATGGACAAACACTTTCCATTAATGCAGAACATTGATCAGATTAGATTAGATTAGATTACATGGTCTTTCCCCATTAGGACTAAACACCGGATGCAAACTGTGATTGTTTTAATTTTACTAGTGTCTAGCTCACTGAGCCTGACACTTGCCTTGATCAGAAACAGGCCTTGCTTCTGGGTTAAAGTGTAAAATTCCATTGTGATTGATTCAATTAACCTAAATATCCATTTGAGCATAAAGAGTTATTAATCCAGCACTGTGCGTCCTGATGGTATGGTACCATGTTGCTACAGGCCTGCTGGTGTCAGTTATGCTCTGTTTAGTTTGATTTTCATGGACCTTTAGGGTATGTTTACACGACACCCCTTTCAACTGAAAACGTTTTATCCGTTTATTTACACGACAACAGCGTTTTGGGGGTCTGAAAACGCAAGCTTTTCAATGTGCAAGGTTTTGAAAATGATGCCTTTACTGTCTCCATGTAAACAACAAAAACATGATTCTGTGAAAGTGATGACGTCATGCACATGCGTGTTACATGTTCACATATGCGTATTACGTGTTCACGGGGTGTTTCTTGACAAAGCGACACCTCCAACTACTGGCCTGCCATGCATAATATTGCCTTTTTAGTCATTTTCGCAGATTCGTGACATTGTTGTCGTGTAAACACACCCTTAGTTAGTTTCCCTTCAGTTACCTGTTTCCTTTGTTTTAGTTTTCCGCCGCTAATCTGTTGTCATGTACATTCAATTAACGAGCACGCCTGTTAATTAGTTCATCATTATTTTGTATTTAAGTTCCTATTTGTTCTGTTTATTTGTCGCTTCTCGTCAACATTGAGGTGAAGTCTGGTTAATTTAATGTTCTGCCTGTTTCTATATTCTATAGTTATTTTAGTTTGTTAATAAAGACCGTTTGAATTCATCATCTTCATCGTGCCTGCTAACCAACACCTCACCAAACCGTGACAGCTGGGGTAAAAAGTCATTTTGATTTGATTTTCTCCCACAACACTAAACCACAGCATTTCCCTAAACACATGTTAGTCTGTATGCTCTGAATTTCCTTCCATACGTGCAATGACAAATGGTTTATTTTAATTTAGGTCTAAAATGTAATGTTGTTTCAAATGTTGTTGAATGATATAACTAATGCAGAGCTCGGAAATGTATAGCATATATTTTGACAGAATTTTCACTAAACTTATGTAGCGTTAGTCTGTTACTATTACCTGTATACTGTATCAACTATTGCTCCCCTATTGGGACTTTTGCTTTGCTTTGCTGCCTTGGGTTAGGTTTTACTGAATTGAAAACATGTCTGTTTATTTACACACTTTCATTTTTACATTTCTGATTCCAATCCGTGTTATTTTAGTATTAGTTGCCTATATACTATTTATTATTATTATAATATATTGTAATATATTGAATTATTTATTTTAATTTGAATCTGTTAGTCATTTTGTTACATGCTTTTTAATTTGTTTTTTTGTTATTTTAGTACTTCAGCTTAAACTTATATATTTCGGTTAGTTGCCAATGCAACATTTCTCAGTTTTGTTTACGTTTTGTTTAATCTTATTTATATTTAATTTTTTCAGCTGTATTTAAAAAAACATTTAATTGTTTTTTTTTTGTTAATAATAGTAACGATAGCAGTAAATGAATATGTCTGCCAGTAATTTCTCATTAGTATTTTACACATCAATGTTAATGTTGATATGATTATTATTTTAACATATTTGGATCTTGTTGTACTCTCTGTAAATATGGAACATCTAAGGTGTCTTATCCCTTTATCTCATCTGTGTCTTTGTCAGGTTGGCCATAGCGAAATACATTCCGTGTCTTCGTGTGCTGTTGTGTGTCCCCAAGCGTGACCTCCACTCGTACCACAGCAGCTTAATGTCCACACGTCGTTCCACTGTCACGAGTCAGTCCTCTGATATGTCTGGACAGTTCCGCAGAACCAGCACTGGCAAGTCCCGGCTCTCCTCAGCCTCTGACAGCGAATCTGTGAGTGTCCTTGCCTGATGGACCTTTAGATTTGATGATAAGTCTTCTTGTGTGGGTAAATGTGTTGTAATGGATGTATTTTATGACCTCTTTCTACTCTTCAGGGCTGGACAGACACTGAGGCTGATATCTCGAGTGCAAGCTCCAGGCCTGCCAGCCGGCAGGTGTCTTGTGACATCAGCAAGGACACTGCGGAGATCCCAGACTTCAAACCATGTAACTCATCCAGCTTCAAGTCTAAGCTCAAAAGCCATGACTCGGGCATCTTTGAAAAGGTGACCTCACTGGCTGAATGTATTCCATATGTGGCAAGTATCAAAGGAATGTAGCTTGATACATACATTATTCTTTAAGGTTAATTCTGTCATTCTCTATGTATCTCCATCTTGCTCTGTTGAACATAAAAGTAATTCAACAATGTTCCACATAATCAAAGTAGACAAGCCATATGGACTATAGAAAAATAATCAATATGACTCGAGTGATAAATTCCAAGTCTTCTCAAGCCTCTCTGAAAAGTGTGCCCTAGCTTGTTTCTAAAACAAATCTTACTGACCCAACTCTTTTGAACGGTGGTGTATGTACCTGATTAGTGACCTCACTCTCTCATTTCTGACCTAGAGCTCGTCTGATGTGGATGACGTCTCTGTGGTTGGACTCGTTCAACCTGACCGTACTTTCCCTTTAGCTGTAAGTCTAACAGTGAATCTGTTCAATATAAACCAGCCTCACTGCTGACCGGCACAACTCAAGCTGCTGTGGGATCCTGTAGGCGGTATGGTTTGTAAAATGTCCTGACCTCAGAAACATTGTGTTCTGGTGTCACTGGCAGAGCAAATCGACCAGGCAATCAAATTTGTGCATGAAAATGCAAGTGTATTTAAACTGCTAGAATGCTATTTGATAAATCAGGGTGTGCTGTATAGAAAACTAAATGGTAATTGGTGAATGAATTAGAATATTGATTGCAAAAGAAAAGCATATAATAAAATTACTGTTCCATTTTTTACAATAAATGTCTCTTTCTGTGGAAGAAATATCCGCCCTTGAAAGAATAATTCTAATAATCATCTTTCATACATGAATGCCTATCAATTAAACAGAGAATTATGCTGTCAGTGTTTTGTTATAGAGGTCATGTTGTGCTTAACTGCAGTAGTGTTACTTATCTGCATCCAGACTTATTCTGATTTAATGTACAATAGAGTCTGATAATCTGCAAAATGTAAACTTTCTTTCGTGCTACTTGCAGGCTGGTGACATTACGGACATGCCAGTTTCAAGAGGTGCGATTGTCCGGATTCCCAGCATTGTTGTCACCTCTGAGTCCAGATCTCTCCTGCCCTCAGTACGGCCCGGCTACAGAAACAGCCGCTCAAGTATGTCCAGTGTTGGGGCAAATCTGCCCAGAAGAGACTCTCGTGGAGGAGTCCAGCAGGGGGCAGTGCTTCTCTCCACTGCTGCTGCAACACCTGAGCCCGCTCATTTAGACAACCCTCGCCCCAAGCATCTCTAGTGTTTATACCACTCGCCATCTGAATCTTACCTTTAAGCTTTGTGTCAGGGTTCAGTGTTTTTTGGTTGTTGTTTTCTTTCTTTTTTTGTGAGTTATCATATTCTGTGGTGTAGATATTTAGTAAGAGAGTAAGAGAAAGTTGTATTACAGAATGTAAAATAGTCATACATTGACTCTTTTCTTTTACGTGTGTAATACATTATGATGACCTCAACTGTTACAGGATGACCAGCACCTTTGTTTCCCTCTGTTTTAAGGGAATATTTAACAGACAGTGCTTTAAATCAGGCAAGGTCACTTATGTTACTTATGGAGACTTGGATGGATGGGGAGAAAGGGCATCTCAATTTATTTTAGTCTGGTCATCAACGTCAAATGGCATATACAGGTAATATCAGCTTACTTAAGGAGTGTTTGATTTAGTATTAAGCTTTAAAGGTTTGTGTTTCTTGTCCATTATACATTTTATTTTGAAAGCGGTTTCTTTTAACCTTCAGCATTTTTATGCCATTTTCAACCAAATACCTGTCACCATCTTCACTCAAATTGAGACTCTGCCTGAATGTGTTTTGCTTAACAGGATCAACTTAAGACTGCGCTATGTGAGTTTTGCTCTTGAGATGCTCAAATGTTTTCTGCTCGCTTCCACAGAACTTCAAGGTATGCAATATAAAGACAGAAACATTCATAATCCTGTTTAGGAAACAGAATAAAATGCATGTTTGAGCTGTTTTAACTGAAAGCAACTTGCACTGGCATATCTTAAAATATGTCAATGCCATTGTTTTGTCTCAAGATGCACACCAGTAATGTTTTTTCACCAAGGCACGTTTATAAAAGCTACTTAAATATCCTAATTGAGCTAAAGCCTAATCCTGGTTTAATCTAAGCCCTGTCTGTGAAACCAGGCCATGGTGATTTCTGTTAGGGTCTTATTTTAATTATTGAACTTCTTGAGACTTAAAGCAACACTTAGTTGATTAAATGCTTTTATAAAAGCTTTATTTACATGTTTTAATTTACAATACTCTGTACTTGAAAATGTCTGTTCTGTCCCTATCTAACAAACACAATTTAATTGTGGTGCTTCGAATTAAGTGATAAAAAGCAAAGCTTTTACAAAATCCACATTCTCATCTCTGCACCAATACAATGACAATACTTTGTTTTACTACCAAATTATTTGTAATATCTAATTAACTTAACTTACATAGACATATAGAGATTATAGTGTGGAATTAGTGTGTGTTAAGGGTGTTTATCATAGCTGGGACACATACACATATTCTCTTACGGTAAGTGGCCAAGAACACAAGTATTGGGACAGACCCATAGTGTAGCTTGAAGATAGGAAGTTTCTGTATGTCTGCTCCTGACCTCTGATCATCTGAGTTTTGAAAGCATTGTGGTTATTTTTGGTTTGTTGTCATTTTTAGTTTGTTGTAATTACTTTTTTCAAGGTGACATAGTTACATTGTACTTACTCAAATAAGTGCTGAGTAATATTATTAGCATGTACTTATACTAGAGTTATGGTTAGGTTTATGTTTAGTTGTAATTATGCATAATTTACTGTTATTACTAAGTACATGTAGTAATGTGTAACTATGTCACCTTAAAATAAAGTCTTACCTTAATGTTTTTTTTTGTACTATAACTATACATACATATGTAGTTAATGTGTGTTTTTATTTGTAAAGGTCTTGTAATATTAGTAATGGCCTCTGAAAGTAACTGTCTAGTGCAATAGAACCCTGAGAACTTCAGCGTTAAGAATGTGGAATTCATGTTATCATAGTTTGCAAATCACATTATTATAAGAAACAGAGCTATTTAATTCACCATAAAGCATATGACTTAGATCATCTGTTTATCATCTTTTTTTAAAACAATATAATCTAGTGATTGGAGGGATAAAAGTGTTTTGTGTGTTGCTTTGGAAAGAACAAAGTAATTTCAAACAGCACAAGCCACAGAATGCATATGCCTGGAGCAGAGGCACATTATCTCGGTGAATCACGGCAACTGATGTCATACATGCGGTTGTGTGTTTCCATCAATCCATCATCAAGATGAGTGATCCTATATGAATATCGATCACATGTGCATCCAACTATACAGACATTTTAATATATATAGTAATATATAGTAGTTTAATATATAGTAGTTTTTTAATATTGTAAAAATGTAGTTGTGTTTTAAATTTGAATAATCACTTCACAATCAAATTATAGTCAGCTATTAATGTTTAAACAATTATGTTGCCTTTTTACTCAATGACAGGTCCAAAGGACTGGCTATACCTCAAAAGACGGTGGCTGCTCTTCTAGATAGTTCTGGAAGACACATTTAGCAAATACACATTGTGGCACTCTTTTTGTTAGTACTTTGTTGAGTGGTTTATTTGTTAATGTAAAGGAATCATTTATTTGTCCAGATGAGTGCAGTCTGTGGACTGTTTATATTAAGTATGCCTTTGTATCGGTAAGTTTATATTTGTTAATGTGTATCCATTTAAATGAAAGACACCATATATGTGTATGTATCCGACACCAAGGAGAGCATTATTGTATATTTGTAATGCTCTTATATGTGGTTGCTATTATTTATTTTTTAAATAAAACTGCAGTTCTAAACATTGTTTTCCTTTTATATAAAATATGCAGAGGAGCACGTTCTTTCATAATCAAACTTGCAAGTATTATTGTAATTTTTTGACATTACTGAACTTAAAAAAAACAGGTCTATTTATAGAGATGTTTCTCTAGCCTTTAGACAGCGCTGTCCTCATCAACACATGTTGTCAGTAATGATTTGGACATTTTCTCAACCATAACTTTTAAGGTTTCAGGCAATCAGGGGATCATATCAAAAGTTGATGCTAAGAACGAATGGGATTTCACGAGACAGAACTCGATGGATGAGGAGGGATACAGACTTTTACATACAGGCCTATTATTTCCTTGCTATGGTTCTGCCAGTAGTGAGTTAAGTGTATAAATTCCTTAACCACCACCATTGCATGCACATACTGTGCCAGAACGCCCATCACACACCAGCTAATTGGTGGAGAGGAGACAATATGGGGATGATTAGGAGGCCATGAAAATTTGGCCAGGATGCCGGGGTTAAACCCCCACTCTTTTATGAAGGACAACCTAGGATTTTTATTGACCACAGAGAGTCAGGACCTTGGTTTAACATCTCATCCGAAAGACAGAGCTTTTTGACAGTTTAGTGTCCACCATCACTATAATGGGTCATTAGAACCCACACAGACCTCAGGGTGAGCATACCCTACTGGCCTCACTAACACCTCTTCCAGCAGCAACATAGTTTTTTTCCCAGGAGGTCTCCCATCCAGATACGGACCAGGCTCAACCCTGCCAGGCTTCAGTGGGCAAACAGCCTTGGGCTACAGGGTGATATGGCTGCTGAATCTGATATGGCTGGATACACCTGCATGGTGCATCCTTCAAAATGAGCTGAAAGAAGGTAAATGGCTGCCTTTTTAAGGATCCTTCAAATTGAGATGGCCTTTGGTGGCGCTTGATGAAGGGGCACCCGAGATATGTACCCTTATTAGGATGCAGCCTTCCATTTGAGAAGCGCTTATAGTGAGCATCGATGCTCCCTGGTTTTCACGGTGCATTGTCGGACATTTTAGGGAGCGTACATTTCGGTGCTTTGCGATTGAGACAGCAAATAAATGCTGTTTATTTGAGATTTCTATCCATCAGAAAATCAGATTCAGGAAATGTCTGAGGAGCCCTTGAACCCCCAATCGTTCCCCGAGTGCCACAGCAAAAATGGCTGCCCGCTGCTCCAGGTGTGTGTGTGTGTGGTTCACTACTCACTACTCCTAATGCGTATGTGCACTGACTTGGATGGGTTAAATGCAGAGGACCAATTCCGAGTAGCCTACAGGGAGTAAAGGCTAAGAAATATTATAGGCATAACATTTGCTGTTGTGTGTGTGTAAAATGTGTTGATTCCCATTTCAGTCATGTCTTGACCCTGGATCATTCATAGAGCATGTAATCATGTCTGCTCTCTGATACATGGTTAAAATGCTCTTACACTAAGTGCTTTCCTTTCATTGCAACTATGAAAAAGGTTGTCATTTTCAAACAATGCACCACCTGCTCTTTTAGACAATGTGGGCAACAATTCAGCAGTGGCTCTTAAAAAAACACATATGACCTTAAACATTACAGCAAGAAATGTTTGCACATCTCTGACCTATAGTCCTTTATGTACATGGGTTGGAAAAGTAACAAAAGTATTTCTTAGCACTGGTTTATATAGGCTATTTTCTATATAGGCCTATATTATTTATGTTCTATATAGTTGTATATGTTTCTTACCTCAAATTTGACATTTGCTGGTTTATATGCTCTAGCAGGCAGGATCTGCATCATAACCTGATGTGGCATGGAAAACCCCCTCAAGTTTGTCACTAACAGCAGTCATTCATTCAGCCACATGTAACTGACGTGTCCTCTCTGGGGTCCGTGGTTATCCTCAAACCTCTGAACCATGCCACTTGTACATCTGCATGTTATAGCCTAAGCATTCATTCATTACATTTAGCTTCAGTTCAGTTATGCTCTAGTTCTCAGCTTGAGAAAAAAATATTTTATTGCAAAATAAACAACAACAGAAGCATCAATCATGGGGAAAAGACGTTGCATTATGGTTCACGTTGATGTCAGTAGCCATGTATGACCAACAGTTAATAATTAATGCTAATCAGCCTTACTTTGCTACACATAGTTTAAATATTCCAAATACATTAGTTTAATACGCAGAACACAGTGGCTGAGAAGTACGTTTAGAATATCTGTGGGGTTTTGAGCCTTTTTAAAAGGGTTAGATGTTAAGTGGACTAATTTCCAAAACAGTTGACAAGGGCAATAGAGGGGCGACTGTCTCTTTAATAATTCCCCTCTAATGAAAATCCTTCGCCCTCCGCCTCCCCATTCTCTGTGCGAAATTACGAATCCTACTATGTCAAAAAGACTTAGCTCATTAATATTTATTAGATCATGCTGGCGTTGCTTGGTAACCCCTCAACACGTCCATCACAAAAGCTAATTAATATTCATGTACCAAAATGCTCACCATATGATGATTCGTTAATTCGCCAGGTGATTAACTCAGCGTCTGAATCTCGGCGAATCAGGTGGACCTACTGGTGGAACGCCACATTCCTTAATTAATATTCATGAGATAAGCCTTCAGCATAGTATGATTGGTCAATTTGCGTCCGCTGTGCTTACGTCCACCGGGGGTTCCAGGGATCAGGCATGAGTGACAGAGCTCGCCTCTGGGGGAAACGGAGCGACTTTAAACTGCAAGGCTTACGACTGTCAGTATAAAGCAACTTTTATCATGCAATGTAGGTTGAACCAAAACTTGGAAAAAAAGTTGTTTGTTTTTAATGATTTGTTGAATGGAAATGGAGGCGTCACACTGTGCTCGAGACGCTCAGTGGCTGCAGTCGCGTGACAACCTTTCTTCTGTAACGTTACGCCTCTGCTCTCATTTTGGGATTCTTGAGTTTTACCATACCTTACCGATATATTACTATAAATATAATGTGACTCTAAAAATATACAATTCTGTAGTCAGTGGCGTGTCTGATATTGTTGTTGAATTGGTAGGCTATCTGATGTTGGCTTTTGGCAATATAGATTCAGCTGCTCGTGCTCTGAGGTGTTTTGTCATGCCTGATGTTTGTAGTTTTGCATTCATTATTTTGTATGTCTCTATCTGCTCAAAAATCCAATAATATCCTCACATTTAATTATAGTTTACTAACTATTTTGTGTACTGTGACATGTCTTCAGGTGGCAAGTAATTTTTCTGGGAAACCACTGTAAACATATTTAAAATAGAAACCTTTTTAACAATACATTAATTGTTACAGACACTAAATAGACATGAGGGGCATTACATAAAGACTGTTTATATAGACAGTTGACCAAGTAATCATAAATCAAGTAGTACAATATCCTGTTGCATTGTTTTTTTGTTTGGATTCACAATGGTTGTGCAGATCATGTTCAGAACAAATGGAATAATATGGCTGATAATATGGGCTATAAAAATTGCTTAACATTTTTATAATACAGTGGTGGTCAGAATTATTGGCACCCCTGGTAAATATGATCAAAGATGGCTGTAAAAATAAATCTGCATTGTTTATCCTTGTGATCTATCATTCAAAAAATCTACAAAAACCTAACCTTTCATAGAAGTAAAAGAATTGAAACTGGGGGGTAAATCACATTATGAAATAAATACTTTTCTCCAAAACACGTTGGCCTTAATTATTGGTACCCTTTTATTAAATACTTTTTGCAACCTCCTTTTGCCAGGATAACAGCTCTGAGTCTTCTATAAGGCCTGATGAGTTTGTAAAACACCTGACAAGAGATCAGAGACTATTCCTTTATACAGAATTCCCAGATTCCCAGCTCTTCTCTTCAGTTCAGCCCACTCATTTGCTGTAGGGTTCAGGTCAGGGAACTGGGACGGTCATGTCAGAAGCTTCATTTTGTGCTTAGTGACACATTTGTGTGTTGTTTTGGATCATTTTCCTGATGGAAGATCCAGCCGTGGCCGTCAGGTTTTGATATTTTATCTGTTGGTATTTGCTAGAATCCATGATACCATGTATCTGAACAAGTTGTCCAGGACCTATAGATCCAGCTGTATTTTTAACCGTGGACATGGGGTACTTTTTATCCCTGTTTGCACCAAACCCATCTGGTGTGTTTGCTGCCAAAAAGCTATTTTTATAGTTTCATCTGACCACAGAACCAGGTCCCTTTTGAATTTCCAGTCGTGTCTGACAGCTGAATATGCTGGAGTTTGTTTCTCAATGAATCCCTCCTAAACAACATGTGGTGATGTAGGGCTTGTTTGAATTTTTTTTTTTTAGGCTTTCTGACCCCAAGACTCAACTAATCTCTGCGATTCTCCATCTGTGATCCTTGGAGAGTCTTTGTCCACTCAAAGTTTCCTCCTCATCGTGCATTAGGTCAATATAGACACATGTCTTCTTCCAGTTAGATTCGTACCATCTTTAGTTGATTGGAACTCCTTAATTATTGCCCTGATGGTTGAAATGGGGATTTCTATAGCTCTAGCTTTTTTTTTTTTTACAGCCGCTTTCTATTTTGTGAAGCTCAACAATCTTTTGCTGCACATCAGAACTATATTCTTTGGTTTTACTCATTCTGATGGATGATTAAGGGAATTTGGCCTTTGTGTTTACTCATATTTATACTCCTGTGAAACAAGACATCATAGCTAGACAATTTCATGTTCCTTGTCACCCTGGGGTGCTAAAAATTGTAAATATAAATGGGAATATAATTCAGAGATATTTTGCTCATAAAAAATTCTAGGGGTGCCAATAATTGTGGCCAAGGTGTTTTGGAGAAAAGTATTTATTTCATAATGTGATTTCCCCCTGACATTCAATTATTTTAATTCAATGAAAGGTTTGGTTTTTGCAAATGTTTTGAATGATAGATCAAAAGGATAAACAATGCAGATTTATTTTTACAGCCATCTTTGATCATATTTACCAGGGGTGCCAATAATTCTGACCACCACTGTATGTGATACATACATAATTTATCAGTGTGTATGCACATGTATAGAAAGGGAGACAGATAAGAAAGAAAGATAGTTACATAAACAGACAGACAATAAGATAGATGGACAGTTTGTTCGTTGAGGAGTAAGGAGTTTCTACACACAAACTTTTAATGTAATTTTGGCCCATTTAAACACTCGCTATGGTAAACCCATAGATCTGGTTAGAAAAGATTGAATCAGAAAAGTCCTAAAAACCCTAATGCAGGTTTTTACAATAGAATTGTCTTTGTCAAGGCATTAGAATGACACGCACTGTATCAGAGTAATGTCACACACTGTCCAGGATTTGCATGCTTGTTCTCTGAAATGCAGCCTACGAAGGCCTGATTGTTGAACATTCATGTACAGTATTACTTCAAATTCTTCCATTGACAAAGAGAGCTAAACTTAGCTGCTAACTAGAGGTCTCCCAAATTAGGCTGGGCGAACAGGCAGGTCCTCAATGGTTATCTTCTCTCTGATGTCTCAGTGCAGAGCTTGTGATGGCAGGGGAGAGTGCTGGTGCACGAGAGGTCCTCTTATCTCAGTTCTCTGAGAGCAATAAGAGCATATCAGGCGTTTCTCACTGCCACTTGTTCTTTGTCTAAAGCTACTCATTAAAAAACCTCCAGATGCCTTTGGATGTTTGGGATAAAAACATTATCTCAGATGCCATTCAATGTTTGTGTTTGCAATAAAGAAATAAAGAATAAGTGAAAATTACCTCCATTAATAATCAAAATATCAATGTAAAAGTTAGTATGACTTTAGAGTGATTTATTGCATCTAAAGTTAATGTTTTAATGAAGTCAAAACTCTGAGTTTTTAATGTTTATGTAATGTTTATGAAAGAAGTATCTTACCAAGGCTGCATTTATATGATTAAAAATACAGTAAAATCAGTAATATTGTGGAATATTTTTACAATTCCAAATAACCATTTTCTGTTTTAATATATTTTAAAATGTAATTTATTAATACTATGGCAAAGCTGAATTTTCAGCATCATTACTCCAGTCTTCAGTGTCACATGATCCTTCAGAAATCCTTCTAATATGCTAAATTGGTACTCAAAAAATCATTTCTTATGTTAAAAGCAGTTGTGCGGCTTTTCAATATTCTTTGATAGAATAGAAAGTTCAAAAGAAAATGTATTTGAAAATATTTTGTAACATTATAAATGCATATACTTGGATGGATGAATGAAGCATTTCACACAGTAGTTTATTAAAATGTCAATGTATTTATGGTGATGATAAAATTGATAGGCACTTCATTTAAACAGGTGACAATTCAATCCATGAAAGCATGAGATAAGCTTGTTTGTGTCCGTAGGGGCTGACAATTAACTCTAACCTTTTGTTAACCCTTTTTTCAGAATCAGTCAGGTTGCACTTGCAAGGAATTGGACATATGATTATGAATTCAGTTTTCATATGATCACTAACCCAGGTCCCTGTACATGGTCCAGATGAGGCACCCTAGAAGAAAGGAGTCTAGAAAAATCTTTTAGCCTAAGAGGGGGCTATATTAGCCCTGTGAATCATGGGAGGCCTGGCATTCTGGGTGTCCCCTTACATGCCATATAAGTACCCCTTCCTCCCCCCTCCCCTCAATGCCATAGTGCTATCGCTGTCGGCAGAGGGGCAGCTATTCTTAGGCTGTCAGTTTAGCTCATCCGAACAGGCAAGAATCCTCTTCCTCTGGCTCATAGCTCTTCTCTGTTGCTCCGGTTATTTCGCATTGTATTCGGGTGGGCCTGAATTTATTGTTTTTACGCTGTTACTTTGAACCTTTTGGCCTGCAGTTTTTTGGAGGTTTTTTTTTGAGAGGTGTGAGTGTTACCTTCCTTTTACACTTTTTTCTTCTTCTTTCAGAGGCTGTTTGGCACGTGCCCCGCCCCCTCCCAAATCCATTTTCCCCATCCATTTGGAGAAATTCTGTTGCTTAAACAATACGCAGGCTTTTTTGAACAATGGCTTCTTACAACGTGTCACTTTCTGGACCTTCGCCTTGGGGCTTCCGTTTGCAAGGAGGCAAGGACTTCAACATGCCCCTCACCGTTTCTAGGGTAAGACCCCCAAATCTTGGCCAAATAGACAGCGATAAGTTCACCACCGTTTATTCGCACCTGAATCTGTAATGAGATTTTATTTACGTTTTCACAAGCGTTTCTTCGTCTGAATAAGGACTTTACTCCAATATGAATTCAATTTAATTCAAGGGCAGTTTAGACCTTCCATACCCAATCCACTTTCTTGTTATAAGATTTAAAATATGATCCATCGTAATATATTCACTACAATATGACTTTGTAGTTACTTTCTTCATTCATTGTTATTTTGTTGCTGATCCAGAGTTGTTATGTATGGTTATGTTATTCATCATAATGATAATGAATATTATTCTCCTATATTATATTATGGTGCTACTTGATTTGGAAACTTGGGCATGTCCGCTATAAAGAAGTGATTGGTGTCTTTGTGTGAAGTTTGTCTTTTGGTGCTGTTAGGTATTGTCAAATGGTTTTCACGAATGATTTTCTTTTCTTTCTGCAATGCTGGTTTATTGGGGAACCCAATAAGACCACCCTGTAAATCTATATTGTGTAGATGTACAGTATTGATTGTAGTGTGTGCATTCATTGCACTCGAATTGATTCATCCTTGTTCTGCTTTTATTATTGCGTGTGACATAAGGTCTGATGACTAATGCTTTTCTTAAACAGCTAGGAATTCAGCATGAATGAGTTCAAATGGGTGTTTTTAAAGGCTTTATTTTGCCAGTATTGTGAGAAAGGAAGGTCAAATATCAAAGAAGGACGAGATCTCATTGTACTACTGTAACAAAAATATCTCTGCAAACACACATAGTAGACCTAGTAGAAACATTCTACTCCCTGAAAGCATAATGAAAACATCCCAGAGGACATTTGACCTGCGTTTGACCATGGATTTATCTGTTATCTGTGTGATTTGTGTTGGAGTGTGTGTCTATGTGTCTTCAAAATAAGCTCACAGTCCACATGCACCTTCCTATTCTCATATGTCTAGTGAGGACAGATTCACTGCCCCAGTATGTTGCTGGCATTAGAGGGTCTTGAAAAAAGAGATCCTCTTGTGTAAAAAATGTCAGACAGTGATTTGAGTGGTCAATCGGTGGCAATACACGCCACAGAGAGATGATACACTGCCATTTTGTCACCTCTGCCAACATAGCCTGCGGTCAGGAAGAATGTTCTGTACACTATCCTAGGTGGCCCACAGAGTTTGTCACTTTACAGTGACGTAAACACCCTTGACAATATCGTAATACACATTGGAATCCTCTGACGCTCTTCTAGGCCTTTTATTTGCAGCATTTGGCAGCCATTTGGCTTCACTGTACTAGTTTCTAAGAATATCTAAATCAAGAGGTGTGTGGCAGGTCTGTTTGTCTTCCCTACAGGAAAAGACCAGTTGCACAGGCCCTAGTCAGTCACTGTAGAGTGACAGGTGGGACCCAATACTTTTGTTCTGGCTGTCAGGTGGCTCAACAGGGGGCTTTTCTATAAAAGCACCTCACAGTTGTGCGGGCCTGCTGTAAAGAAGGACAGTGCTCGGTTATTCTGTATTTGAAATTAAGATGTAGATCTGCTGTGAGTATCACATTAGTAGGTCTGAGAAGGATCCCTGTAACTTAAGAGGATGAATGTTATTCGCCAGCCCACAGGAGACAGACAGCCTGGGTGCTATTTACTGATCAGCCAGTGAGAATTCCAGTTCAGTGCCGGAGACTTTGCTCTGAATGTTAACACATGCAACACTGTATTGCTGTATTACTGTAATGCTGCTTCTGGGCTGTTGAGATCGAGGAATAATTAGATGTATATGTTTTTTTACAATACATTTTATATTGCGTTAAATTGATCAACAGCATGTAAATATTTAGGGGCCGTGCAAAGACATTTTGGGGGGGCAGGTGCTCAAGTAAAGAAAAGCACCCCTCTTAATCATTTATAAAAAGTAAAGTTACATATTGTTGATCATCTTTTAATTAATAACACTATTTAAAACTACACACTATTGGGCTGTTAAACCAATTAAATTAAATCAGTATCAACAAAATCCATCTTACCGTTTATCAAAATCCATTTACACTGCAATTACAATTGCATTTTACATTACATTTACATTTAATCATTTAGCAGACACTTTTATCCAAAGCGACTTGAGAGCAAATGAGGAGAGCAATAGAAGCAATCAAACCAACAATATGGCAACAAAATATAATAGATTGAGAATAGTAAGTTTTACACTGTGTCTACACCGGAAGCGACTGTTGACGTATTGCGCCGCAACTGCTAGAAGCTGTCTACACTGGACGTGACAAAGTGACCGTTGCAAAGCATTTGTCCTTCATGTCAGTACGTCATAAATAGAACGAGGCATCAGTTTACTGTTAGGGATCTGTCGTGTCGCATCGTACCGCATTCAGTGTAGACAACCTCACTGATTATAATGGGTTATATTGTCTTTTGTCGCATCGCGCCACTCGCGTCTGGTGTAGACACAGTGTTAGTATTAATGGGTGTTGCCGAAAAAGATGTCTTCAGTAGCCTAGAAATATAGACGCACCCTTGTGGCAACAAATCTAATTTGCAGCCAAGGTTGTCTAGCAACTCTCCGTTGACTTTCGAGCTGGAAAAACTCTGGTCAGGCCAATCACATTGTGTATAGAGTCGGTGGGCGGGCTTAACATAATGACGGCAGAGTTGCGGCGGTTACGCGGTGCTACTTGTAAACAAAGAAGCTGGCAAACAGCGGTCTTTCGAATCGGATTTGGCCACGAATCTGAAAGACTTGTTGTTAAGCTTTGCTTTGAGAAAAGAACAAAGAACGGCACTGAAGTCATTCTTAAGAAAGGAAGATGTGTTCAGAGTTTTGCCGACTGGATACGGCGAAAGTTTAATCTATCAACTAGCTCCGCTTCACCTTCTTCGTTGCTCTGGTTGGTTGTAGCGCTATCCTATTGCGTGCAGAGGGAATTTGAAAGACAACCGTTTATCCCGCCCCTTGGATTGAGCCCTGCCAATGGTGAGTTCCCATTGTCAGGCTATGTCTTCAGCAGTTTCTTGAAAAAGGCTAAAGACTCAGTTGCCTAAATAATGTTGAGATTATTGTTTTAAAATATAACATTTTGAATATAGAAATACAGTAATACAGTTTACTGATACTATCATATATTAAACTAAAACCGACAGTAGGTGCCGTAATAAGTGAATAATAGAATCATTCATTAACCGATTTATTCAAACCGGCTGATTCACTCTTGAAAGAAGCAAGTGCTCACTAGTCTCGCGTATCTAGACCTTCAGACTGACAGCAGAAGGTCTGGACTTTATCGCAGCTTTCATTGGTCAAGGACCGCCCAAGAGGACCTGAAGAAGGCTGTCTGTGCCGCTACGCGTGGGTTGTGTTTCCCCCCCTCCCCATGTCTTTTAAATTTTCTATTATGAAATAGCCAGTAAAATAAAGGCTTTTTAATATTCTGAAGAAGAGTGCCTTGGATTTTCCTTTTTTACCGCCCAAGAGGACGTTTGACTGACTTGTAACGTCATGCATATGGGCGTGAAAATGTAAAGTCGACGTCCCTGCACTGCAGTGATAGACTGGCGTACATCTATAAATAATTCATTCAAGAATTGTACTGCAACAATGGAGCCGCAAACTTCACATACTTTTG
This sequence comes from Gobio gobio, assembly GCF_949357685.1. Classification (NCBI taxonomy): domain Eukaryota; kingdom Metazoa; phylum Chordata; class Actinopteri; order Cypriniformes; family Gobionidae; genus Gobio; species Gobio gobio. The sequence goes on along the minus strand of NC_137111.1, from coordinate 32,837,765 downwards.
AAAGTCCAGCGTTTAGTTGATCCTGGTAAGCGCTTATTGTCACAGTTGTAAACATGACGGCATTCTTCTTCCACGAGGGAGTTTGGCGTCACAGCATTTGTTTCTAGATGGACCGTTCAAGAACTTAAAACACACTTGTCTCGCAGACATCCTGTAGAATTCAACCAATCAGATGATGACTTGGAAACTCCTGAAGTGTTTCCAGATAAGTGTGCCATATGCATCAGACACTCAGCCAACGTTTCGCCTGAGGCTGAGACTAAGTGCTCACTGACTTATGAATGGGTCATTGAATCATTGACTCACCCAATTCGTTCAAAAACGGTGAAGCATTCAAGAACAAAACACCACTGTGTTGCTCGGAAACGCAACTCTCTGTTTTGTTTGGAACTATTTTCGTTGCAATCGTGCTGATATTCGAGAAAATAGCACTCGTGCTTGTGATATTGCTTAACTAAATTATGTTATAAACACAAAATACAAGAACTCGTTCAAGAGCAATTCATATATTTTTTTATTCATTTTTGTGGCATTTCCGAACTTGCATGACGCTATTTTATATCAACAGCAGACTAGCTTGTTTGTTGTTATGCTTAATAGAGGGCTATTGCTTAAGTTCGACTGGCTGTATTGAGATGTTTTAATAGTGGTTTAATTTCACAGCGCTGTGCAACAGTGCCGAAGTTTAGGACAAACACGGTCATTATCTGGCTGTCACCAATGAAGGCATATCCGGGAGACGTGGATGCTGCTTGTCCGCTCTGTAGTGCGCTGTGGTGGCTGTGACAGGAGATATCGGGGAGTGGGAGAGAGGGGCTTGTGCGGTCTCACAGAATTATTAAGAATAAAGTTAAAGCTTATGGTAAGAAGATATATGATTTTATGCAGATCCCACATTTCATTTGATTTTATTTATTTAGAACTATACTTTTATTTTGCCATTAATCAGTATTCCAGACTGATGAGAAGTCTTGTCCTGTTGGTTCTGTTTACATTATACTTCATTTTACAGTGTTTTGAAGTGTAGGTCAAATATACATAACAGACAATATACAATGTTTATGTTTGAACTTTCTTGGGCTAATATACTAGTCCTTCTGAATTGGGTGAAATATTGGCAGATGGTGCTGTGTATGACTGTCTGTGCTCTCATTCATCGCTAGGTGCTGAAATGAGGATTTCTCTTGGCTGAGAGCAGCTCAGACTGTAACAGATGGCACACAGAAAGCATGAACTTGCAATTCAGCTCAAACTGAAAGCAGCAGATGAGGGATATAAATACCTCTGGGTGGTTTGGATGAAAAGAAACTGCTAAGGAAAATAATACTTTTATCTGGAGAATGCATTAGACAGTAATTAAGTAAAAGGTACCTTAACCGCTATGTACTATGTATCATACAATGCACTTTTTTGTGTACATACATGTTTTTACATTGTACTTATTCAGGTATTTAATTTCTGTGATTATATCTATAATTACTGTTGACCCCTCCCTTACCTCTTAACTCACACTTAAAAGCTGTCCCCGACCTTACACTGTAAAAATTATTGTTGCAACTAGTTAGCACAGCTTAAAATGTAGTGTTTTTTGTAGTTGATATAACTCAAATATCCAAATTGTATTGACTTTTATTATATAAACTTTTATTTATCCAAATGGGGAATTTTTCCTTCACTCATAAACAAACATCCATCACCAATACAATTCACCCACACTCATCTCTGAGACCTGCTCAGTTTTACCCTGCTCACATTTTTTTTCGCAACAACTTTTTGAGTTGAAACAACACTTATTGCTTATTCTAATGTTGAATTTTAATAATAATGTTGAATAACTAATTGCAGAAGTATTTTTTATATTCCACCTCAATAGCAGTAAAAGTGTTTTGCAATACATTGCATGAACACTACAATTTGTATGCACTGTAAGTACATAGTAGTTAAGGACATCTAATAATATAAAGTGGGACATTGGCAAATGGCAGAAATTGTTTCGGAAGTTATAAAAGGTCAGCTTTGTAAAATGATCCAAAAAATGTTAAGTGTTGAGATTTTTCATTTAAAAGTATTTAGCTATGGAATATAATCAAACTGTTGTTTGCATTATTCTACCGAAGTTGAAGGCTTAGCTTGTTTTAGCCATTGTGTTGTCACTATCATTTGAACTATTGAATTAGGTAGGGAGAGGAATTGAGGGGGGTTGGGACTGTGAGTATAAAAGAGGAAAGTTATGGGGCTACCCAGCGCTAAATTACCTTATACTTATACTAATGTTCTGTGACATTTCATTTGACACTGTGGTGTCATTCTGAAATGATGTTACATTTAAATGTCAACATGATCCACTGTTTAGTATCTGCCAAAAATACTTTGAGAATGTCTCATTCGGTGAAGGGCCCAGTAGCCTTTTAATACAATATATTATTAACATATTAAAGCTCTCTTGATGTCGCTTAGAGCACCAACTGGTGTAATAGTGTTTCACCTTTCTGAAGTGGTATTAGAGTGTTCACATGGAAGTTTCAAATTAAGGTTCACTCTCATTCACATGGTATTCACTGAGCATCCAGTTAAAGCTTGTGAAGATTGAGTTTTATGGTTGGCCTGAATTTGATCTTCATTAATACTATGAGTGTGTTGGAATAATGACACAAACGTAGCTGTCTCTACACTTGGACAGCATTCAAAGTTTTTTTTTCTTTTTCTGGAGTTCTAGAAATAGCGCAGCACCCCTGATGAGAGTGTTCCCAACAGTGTTGATTTTCATTGTGGCTTTCCAATGCTGGACTGCTTATATGACATCTCTCCACACGCCTATTCTCTAATGAGCCGAGGGAAACTGTACATTCCAGTCAGTCTTCAAGAAGACTGATGCTGGCAGATTAACACAAATCTACATCAATTTTAAAGCTGATTATTGCATTCTCTGTTCACATGAACAAGACAAAACGGGCTATATATTTTCTGTCTTTCATGGTTGCTTGATTTTTTATTTATTTTTGTTTATTTGACTATTTATAAATTGTTTTATATTATGTATTTTCACTGGTCCCACTACAAAAATGTATATTTATTTTAGCAACATATGCTACCGTTCGAAAGTTAGATATAAAAATGTATCACGCTTTCCACAAATGTATTAAAGAGCACCTATCATGGAATTTTGAAATTTACCTTTCATGTAGTGTGTAACATAGATCTAAGTGAACAAAAACATCCTGCATAGTTTGAAATATGACAGTGCACCGTATATATAGTTATTTTCTTTCAAAAGTAAGAGTCGACTCTGAGTCATTTTTAAGAATCGTTAGAAGACCGAAGCTTTTTCTCTGACTAGATGACGTCAACTTGTCAAGTTATTTGAATACGATGCGCCCACTTATTGCGCTCCAAGACGCCAGTGAAAACTAGAAAACATCATGGCGACGAGACGAGGTGTTCTGAAGTGCGACTCAAAAGCAAACTTCTCATCTGCCCAAGGATGAGCATTTGAAGACTAAGTGGCTTGAAGACAAACCATACATCGTCGCGATTGAGTGTTTATTAGTCGTCAAATGTATGTTTCGCGATCTCAGGAAGCTTTTATTATGGGCTTTTATTATGGACTTCTATTATGGCACATGGTTCTTCTTCGTCTGTCTGTACATGGACTACATGTGCACAGAGCGCCCTCCGGCTGCCAGTATGAATTGAAAACAACACATAAGAGACTCAATCGCTCATGATTAGGCTATATCTGCGCATTTTGAGGAAGTATTGAATAAAAAATACTCCTCTGTTTAGACATTTGACACAGACATATGAGAATCTATCAATATGTCTCCTCATCTGCACACTTTTTGAACTAAAAGCCCTGAGGGATGTTGATTTGTCGCGAGTCTTCGTGAGGAGAATAGAGGAGTTTTTTATGAATGAGATCAGCTGAGGCTCATATTACAATCAAAGGGTACAGACGCGGTTTTCATATTCATAACTCCTGACACATATTAACAAATTACTGTCACTATAAGACTTTGATGGACGTTCCGTTTCCGAAAATATCTGCACAGACTATACCAATCACAACTGACTGGGTCATCGGACTAATCACCACAGATTAGCGTCACGTAAAGGCGGGGTTTTGAAAAGTGAATCACTAAAGGAATCATTTGAGAATCGCTGTCAAAACAGGTAAAAATAAATGCATATTATAAGAAAACTAAAGTCTTTTTTGTCATTGCATGCATGCAAAACTGTTGTTGGGGACTTCTAAAACAATATTTGGAACATTTTAAATGCCATGATAGGTGCTCTTTAAGCAGCACATTGATAATACTAAGAAATGTTTCTTGAGCAGCAAATCAGCATATTATAATGATTTCTGAAGAATCATGTGACACAGAAGACTGGAGTAATGATGCTGAAAATTCAGCTTTGCCATAACAGGAAGAAATTCCATGTTAAAATATTAAAATAGAAAACCGTTATTTTAAATTGTAAAAGGATTTCACAATATTACTGTGTTTACTGTATTTTTATAAAATACAGTAAACTATGTAATGTATATTAATATATTGATATAAATGTATATTAAATAAATGCAGCCTCGTGAGCATATAAGAGACTTCTTTCAAAAACATCATCAAAGCTGCTGTCCGTAACTTTTTTTGTATTGAAGATGTACAAAAATAATGAGAATCCATAATGATGAATCCATTTTCCAAACCGTGTTTTTGTCTTACCCTGAATCATTATGGTACACTTATAATAAGTGTTTATATTGGGACTATTTCAGACCGGTCTGGTAGGAACCGCTGTGGAGGAGCACAGTCCCTGCGTGACTCGCCATAGACATAAACAGAGAGAAGTAGCTCTGGCTGCAATGTTCTTCTGCAAGTTCAGTTTATTAACCGCTAGAGAGCAAAAAGTTACGGACTGCAGCTTTAATCTCACAGATTTATAGGTTTCATTTAATGCTTTCCGAACAAAAATATAACCTACAAGAAATAATGTTGGTTTTTAATTTTCAGTAATTGCTGGAAATTATACCCCTATAACAAAGCTATGAATGAATTATTTTGTTGAAAAAGTGCATGTGGTGCAAAACATTCAGATTTGTTTGACTGCAACAATTTTGTTTTGTTTGGTTGATTGTTTGATTTCTATTTTTGCGTCTTTAAGCTGGTTAGGCTATTGTGAAATGTCCTTGGTTCAAAATCAGACTCCACACTCAAATATCTTATTATAGACATATGTTGTGTCACTTCGCACAGTAGTGTTTGTTTCTTTTTCTTCTTTTTTTTCAATTGTGGACAGACAAATTGCTTGTCGCTGGTAATGTCGCACCAGGTTAGGACATGGTGTCATTCTGTTCTGGTTCACTAGACTAATCGGATGTTGTTTGTACACACTACACACGTCAACGTCATTAACTGAACCCAATGTATTAAGTCAGCAAACAAAAACACTCAGGACGCTCTTCATGAAGTTTGAAAATGAGTCAGTAGCAAGTTGTGTTATGCTTAAATAGTGGTGTTTATGTTAATATAATAGTCTCTCTCAGATAGTCCCAAACCAGTAGGCAGCAAGTACCCACACTTGGTGTATGCCATGAGAGCCTGAAGCTTGTGCTGCTGACAGGCAGAGCTGTTTTTAGATGCCTACTGAAGGTCAAGTCATTCGTGCGGCGGAAGACTGTTACATACAAGCATCCACCAAAACTACATGCTTCCTTACAGCAATACGGAAATGTGGGGTGTTTTTCAACCAAAGCTTCTCAGATAACTCGTCAGGTTGGCTTTGATATGCTGTGATTAAAATCTTGGTCTTTTTCAGATGTATGTTTTATTCATTTGCTGTCGGGCAGGTTTATATGAGGCTCTTATATGAGGGGTGCTACAGCAGGGGAGGATCAGGTCACATTGCATTCATATGGTGTCGGATTCTTTTCGGTCTTGTTAGCATAAATGAGCCCATCTGGTTAAGTACTCAGGCCTCAATCATGGGTAAGTACTGCTACTTTAGTCTTAAGTAACTCAAGTCGTCACCATTTCAGATGTTAGGACACCATGACTGTCAATTCAAACTATGACTAGTGTTTGTATGTAGTGTGTTTACTTAGAAACCACAGCGAACAAGGATATATTCATTCAAAACTTGCCTTAAAAGACTGGTTTCATCTTCATTACATATACAGTATCTTACAGTAATTTGATGTACACTACCATTCAAAATTTTTGGGTGTTATCTGTAGATATAGAATAAGAATAATTGTATTCAACAAGGGTGCATCAAATTGATCAAAAGTGACAGTGAAGGCATTTATAATTGTAACACGTATAGTCAGTTTTGGTTTTGTTTTCATTGTGTTCTGTTTGCCAGTGTTTCCTGTGCTAGTGTGTCTCCATGGTCGTTAATTGAGTTATGCAGGTGCTCCTTGTTACGTTATTTATCTCTGTGTGTATATTAGCTCTCAGTTCATTCAGTACTTTGTTCTGTTTTCTGTTTTTTGTCTCCTGTGTTTTCCTGTTTCTTCTGAAGTATATTATTAAAGACTGTTTATCTTGGATATTCCTTCCTTGTGCGCATTCTCTATACCAGCCATGTGTGACAGAACACGTAATGGACACGGAACTCAGCAGCAAACCTCCCCGTCTCCCTGAAATTAGGAAAATTTCGGAATATTTGGGCTGGATATTCCATTACGGAGGACTTTCCTTCACAGCCCAGAACCCAGAGAACAGCCACCATCCCCCTGCATGGAGAGAACGGCAGAGCCTACCACAGTGCATAAGCCAATGCTGGAGAATAGGGTAGAGCAAGCCATCGTCCCGGAGCCTGAGCCTGTCTGACCAGGTGTGTGAGCCGGCAACATCATATGCTGTGGGAGTACTCATGAAGTTTGTGGTAATGGATAGGAGCCCCACCCACATTCCTGCCATTGAGGGTCAGCCGTCGATGGCCTCTTATTATTTTGAGAATTTGGATGAGGAAATTTCCCTTTTTCTCCCGTCCCTGCTGGTCTCGCCTAGCATGAACTCTCCTGTGCCCTCACTGGTATTGCCCAGCTCAGATCTCCTATGTTCCCAGAATTACCTCCTATCCTTCCTCTCCCACCTCCTCATCTAAAATCAGCCAGTTCCTCAGCTTGTCCTTTGCTGGTTCCCTTCAGCCCCTCGACTTCTCTCTTGGTGGATCTGCCTCGGGTCTTCAGGTCTCCAGCTTCACCCAGTCAAGAAGATCCCCAGGCTCCGCCTCAAGTTGCTGTTCCCATCACTCCACCTCCCTTTCTTGGCTTATGGCTCCACCGGGCTCCCTCGATCCTCTGGTTCCACCTTGGTCTGACATCACCTCATCTTCACCACAGACTTGCGAGCAGTCCGCTGAGCTCCATCTCTCCATCCCTACGGCTCCGTCTGGCTCCGCCCTCCCTCCGGCTACACCTTGGTTGCTCCCATTTAACCTCAGCCCTCTGGTACCCCGGTTCCTCCTCAGATGGTTGTGGCTGTGGCTCCAGGACCAACAGTGTCACCCGGTTCCATCTGCTCAATGTCTGCACTCAGGGCTTCACCACCTTTGGCTCTGTCTCCATCGTCTGTCCCCATGGTATCGTCGAGGGCTTCTGCTCCATGGCTCCTCCCTCCCTCCTTCCCTCCCTGACTGCACTCAGGTTTTCCGCCAGACTCCTCCTGCTCCTGTCTCAACCCTGGCTCCTCCCAATGTCTTCGCCATCCTGGTCTCTCCATTTGTCATCTCCCCCGGTTTCCTGCCTTCTGCCTGCTCTGCGTCCTCCTCCAGAGCCCCCACCCTCCCTCCTCAGTTGAACTGTTAAGGCACAAGGACGTGCCTTTCCAGGCGGGGCATAATGTAACATGTATAGTCAGTTTTGGTTTGGTTTTCATTGTGTTCAGTTCCTGTTTGCCAGTGTTTCCTTTGCTAGTTTGTCTCCATGGTCGTTAATTGAGTTTCTGAAGGATCATGTGACACTGAAGACTAAAGTAATGATGCTGAAAATTGAAAATTACATTTTAAAACATATTACAATAGATATTTTTTTTAATTATTATTTTAAATAGAGTTTTACAAAATTACTGTTTTTGCTTGATAAATGCCTTCTTTCAGAAACATCTAAACAAATCTTATCTAACCCCTAACTTCATGGAATGGTAGTTTATGCTAAAACAGGATATTCCCTGAGAGAGAAAAAAAATGTATGATGGGACTTTATCAATTATCTTGATTTTATCCATTTAATTGTATCATATAGGATATAGGATGCATTTTGACTTATTTTGGCTGTCCATCTGTCCATCCAGCCATCAAATTTCTCTCTATTTTTCTCTCCACCCCTCTTGATTCACTTGACCCACAGAACAGCTCCTTTGTGCTATTGTGAGTGAGCAGGAGATTTGAGCTGGCATATCAGCCACTCATTCATCCAGGCATCAATTGGAATGAGCTGAGAATGTTGAGTTAATGCATGTTTTGTGTGCCAGGCCTGGTAATCCACCCTCAGTCTCTCCAATCCTTTGTTTTCCCATGCTCCCTTCCTTTTCCTCCTGCCGTTAGTTTTGCTAACCCCGGCACAAAGCAACAGTATCATGCATTCCTTAAAACACAAATGTTCTTGCAAAATGTGTTTATACATATATTTTCTGCCATTAATGTTTTATATGAAGTGAGCTAATATTCAGCATAATTTAATGAAGCCTTAAAGGGATAGTTAATCCAGAAATGAAAATTCTGTAAACATTTATACCCCTTTTCTACCAGAATGAACCAGGTGCTAGTTCAGAGCTAGTGCTAGTGCCAGTTCTTAGTTGGTTCGACTGACGTGCCTTCTAAGAACCGGTTTGCCTTTCCACAGGCTAGAGAGCCACCACAGAGCCAGGTCTTACGTCACTGTATACGTCTCATCTTTCTCAGCAACGCTAGCGGCAGCGGGAAACACAAACACACCAGGCTTGTTCGAGATGCATCGGCGCTGCGTATGATATCAAAACACCGCATGAGCGAATCAAAAGCATAAGGAGTCATATGCTCTCGTTGGACTCGTTGTCATACGCCGATCGGTCAGGGCACCAATGCATCTCAAACAAGCCTTCCATCAACAATGGCGAACGTTGCGTTACTATTGATGCACATGGCTTTACGATCCTACATCGGCATCCAAACACAGCGAATCCAACGCATTCGTGCAGCTTGCCGTAATTTGCATAGATGGAGATTACAAACGATCAGCCGCTATTAGCTCCATTAGCTGCTATTTCAAAAATGGCGGATCTCAAGTTTTTGTTGGTCTTGTTGGTCACGGTAACCCCGCCCCCAGCCCCTGATGCAAGCGGTTATTACTTCTAGACCAGCAATGTTTTGGTGCTACTTAAGAACCACTTTTCCTGGTTCAGAGCTGGTGCTTTGGGTGTGGAAAGACAAAGAACCGATTTGAAACTAGGCTCTGGCTCCGAACTAGCACCAGCTATGCCTTGGTGGAAAAGGGGTATTACTCACCTTCATGTAGTTCCAAACCTATTTTTTCCATTTAATTTGCAACACAGGTCAGAAGTCAGTTTATGGGGATGTCACCCCCAGCACATGAACACTACTATCACAGTGACCTTTCTGAAGGTGACAGGACACTCCCCTTGCTAGATGAGGCAATTAGACTTGACATTTATAGAGGAAGACGACTCTTAAAACAACCGCAGAACTCTAGTGGCTAGCACCCATTTACACAGACACAATTAGAGCAGCTGTCAAGCAGGAAAAAGACTGCAATTGCTACCCAATCTGGGTAGTTATAAATGTACAGAACATTCACCAAGGATGGAGGCAGAAACCTGTCATTTAAATCTATTTTGGATCACAGCCATCTAACTGCAAGCATATTCATTCCAACCTCGATTTTCCTAAAGGTTGGACGGGCATATCCAGACCAGCAGATTTTTTTTGCTAAACCTAGTGTGGCTTATTCTTACAGGCCTGTACTTCAATAAGCAAACGAGACAGACTTCGGTTATTTGTGAATTTGTGCCAGAGTATAAGAGCTCTTCAGTTGGGGGCTGCAGTTACATTCAGTTCATAAACATGGTCAGTGAACTTGAGATGGTTAATTATTTTAAGAAAAAAGATGATCAAACATCTGCAAGAATGGCAAATACAATCTGTCATATTTGCTCATGAGTATGTCCAAAGTGCCTGGATATAGTCCTTCTAGGTGTCGGATTGCATTGATCATGTTTAGCTGTAGTGACCACAGTAGTGGACACACAGCTGTCACATACCGATACATTTTTAAAGACACACAGTAGCCACACACTGCAAGGTATTCCTCTAACAATGGCACTGATTTATGAGACACCAGATCGAATCTGCAGGTTGAATCCATATTTTTTTATTATTGTGTAAAAATATACATGAATTGGATAAACATGATCAAATAAGATAAACACAGCAAAGACTACTAGACTCTTATTGAGAGCTGAAAGCATAATATAATTAAAACTAAACCAAAATACTTAAGCAAACACTCAAGGGCTGCAGTCAAAGATTTTGTGTTTGCCAAATAAGTATCAGCTTTACGCTAGTAACTAGATATCCTTGATTATTAGTTAATCCCTATTTTATTATTTGTCTTGTCTTTGATGTACCAGAATGAGGGCCGGTTCACACAGAACACGTTTTTGCTGTTAAAAAACGCGAGATGCAGGTCAGTAGAACGGAAAAAAGGCCTAGAGAAGTTTTTTTTAAAGTTGCATTTCTTTTCACTTTAGCACTGCGTTTTATAACGGCGTGTCATGCACAAGATACTGCAAAAGATGCAACACGCGAGTGCAACATTTGCAGACATCATTCTAGCGTGTTTACATTGAAAAACAATGGAAAATTAGCACAGTGGAATGGAAAAACGTTTTCTGTGCGAATGGCCCCCGAGTCTGTAAAAAGTATCAGATGAGAATAGCAACAGCAGCAATTAAGTTGTAGCCCCTGCTGAAAAATCCAGCATAAACCAGCATGGATTCCATGTTGGTACGGACTGGTTTTTGCTGGTTAGAGCTGGTATAATGCTGTGCTCCTCTAGCAATGGTGGACCAGCATAGTCATGCTGTTTTCAAGCAAAACTCAGCTGGTGTAGCTGGTCCATCAGCACTCCCACTTCCATGCTGGTAACCATAATGCAAAACATACCTTGCTGACCAGCAATGCTGGATTTTTCTGCAGGGGCCACATTTACCATTGCTTGGTGATTTTGTTTTTCAATAGACATCCGTGCGTTCCGAAAGTTTGCCTAAGGCTAAAAAAAGATTTCACCACACAGATCTTGCAGCGGGTTCAAGTTGCTCACATGGATTCACTGCAATGACCAACAGAAAGCTGCTTGGTTCGAAAGTGACTTTTAGGTGAGCTGTGCTACATACATGGCTACACTATTGAACTTTTTTTGCCTGTGAAATTTTGCTGAAATTTTGTAATTTTGAAATGTGACAGCACCTTAAGAAACAAAAACATTCATGCCCATTTCCACACCCTACATATTTCTACACCAAGTGGATTTTAAATTCAACTTCAAAAAGAAAGTATATTTATTTTTGATAATTAAGTTGCATGAAGTTAAAAGTAGTTAAAAGTATTTGTCTAACACTCTGTGGGAGAAATCACTCATTCACGTGGCTAAATTTGCATGGTCACTTTGCCAAACTTGCCGCACCAAATATTGAGTAACTTTAATTACAGACAAAATTTGTCCAGTTAATATGTTAGGAGTAATCGGGCCGTTGAATTATCAGAAAAATAATGCACACCTGATGTGGTAATGTGGCCGTTACACAGGGAGATCGGGAGAAAGTAAAGAAAAGGTAGTATATGCTTGTCTGGCTATCACCAGACCAAGCTCAATTTAAGATTGAACATTGGTCTGGGGAGTCTGCTATGTATTTTCTACTGCACAAGAGGCGTGATAAACGAGCGTAAATTAAATGACTCTGTACGCAATTGGGTAGTCCTTCAACCAATCAGACCACAAGAGGCGTGATAAACGAGCATAATTTAAATGACTCTGTATGCAATTGGATAGTCCTTCAACCGATCAGACCACAAGAGTCGTGATCAACAGGCAACGACCCATCGCTTCTCTATCCGTCATCATGTTAAACTCGCCAATAGTGCGCCATGTGGATAAGCCAGTCTGTGATTGATTCCCGCAAAAGTGTAACAGAAGTAGTAGAAATTAATGTACAGGTTTCCAGACTGAGTTGCAGGGCGAAATCAAATCGCCGGCAGATCAGGCTGGGTTTACCCAGTCTAAGTATGTGCTATATACATAATAAAATGTAATTTTGTGGCAAAAAAGCATGGAAATAATTAGTTTTTACTATATTTATTTACTTGGTCAGTGTCGCTGTGGGTTTTGGTTCTTTTGCTGTTGTAGGCTGTCAGGATCTTTGAACCTCCCTGGAACTACTTTAGCCGTTTCCTTGAAAGTAATTGCACACCTTAGAACGTTTGTCAACCAATCAGATTCAAGCATTCAACAGCCCCGTAGTACACACACAAAAAAAAGGTTCTATATGGCACCAAAAATGGTTCTTGGCTCGTAATCATAGGGGAACCTTTTTTAGTGCAATATAGCACCAATTTTGGTGCTTCAGCGGTTCTTCAGAGGTGCTATATAGCACCTTAGTCAAGGAACCGGTAAAGAACCGCTGAAGAACCCCTGAAGCACCAAAAAATATGCTATATAACACTAAAAAAGGTTCCCCTATGATTACGAGCCAAGAACCATTTTTGGTGCCATATAGAACCTTTTTTTTTAGAGTGTATAAGTGTAACCTGTATGTTTGACTAATCAAATTAGAGAACTGGAACAGTATTTTCATTGCGTCATATATTGTAGCCACAAGTGCATAATCATGTTGTTTTCACATGATCTGCTGCTCTCTGTCTGTCTGTCAGTCTGGTATTCCTGCTGGACCCTTTGCTGGTTTGTCAAAGGCTCAATCTAGGCACCACAGGCGTTCGAAGCTTCCCAGTAATTAATGAGAATCAAATAGCAGCCACTGATCAATGTCTGACACTGATCTAGAACACTGAAAACCATATACTGAATTATGACTTCTGGAGAACTGGTTCATAATGGAATTTCTAAAGAGCTTGGCACTAATCCGGTAAGATACAGAGGTGACCCAGGGATGAGTTGATTTGATTGCTCTATTACTGTAGCATTCAAAGGTAAAGTTCACCCAAAGATTTACTTACCCTGATGTCATTCCAAAACTGAAACACAAAACAATATATTTTAAAGAATGTTATGTTTTGGTTTCCATTGACTTCCATTGTATGGACAAAAACACTGACACTGTAGTCAGATAACTTTCACACCTAACTTTCTCAGAATGATTCTGCATGTTTACTAATGCCATTTCAGGATGCCATTTTCTTTTATGGCTGGTCTACTTCTCAGGCTATTGAAATTAGGCTTTGCAGTCTTGGCACTTTTGAGACTAAATCATTGGCTCAGATATACATGCATTCGTTTTTTTGTTTTTAAATCAAAACAGATGGAAATATAAAAAAATACACACAGAGAGACCTCTTCAGTTTTTCCTCAATGGGAGTTTTAGTAATAGTCCCTCAGGGAGCAAAACATAACACAGTGTCCTCATCTAGCCAGAAGAGATTAGAGAAAGAAACATGCACACATTTGACATCAGCTTTATTAATTTTGCATTCACCTCAATATTCTGTAAATTAGACAGTCCTTGGCCAGCTCTACACAGCCATGCACAGTGAGACGTTGGCTAAGGAGATGCTCCTGGCTGAAAACACACAGCTGAAACTTCGCCAGATTTAGAATAAAAGAAACACTCTAAATCTTGATATATGATAGCCTAGTTTTATAGTACAGAGATGATACAGTGCCACACATCTGTTTCCTGTATCAGTATCACACAATCACAAATGGTGGTCCTCAACAGGCCCCTTACATGTCATGGAGGAACAGAATTGACCCATTTTTCATTACCAGTTCCATTGTAGAAATTAGTTTTTCGTCAATAAAGTGTCCAATAATGAGCATTTTATTGTCCTTATTTAAACTGTGAGACATTTTCATGCAACATTATGTTAATGTTCAAAACTGTTGTGATGCTTAATATTTTTGTGGAAACCATGATACATTTTATACGTATGTACTGTAAACAGCAGACTTACCTCAGTCTTCCCTCCACAACCCCATCTCCCTTACTCCTAACTATTCCTATCCCAGCCTGGAATGGGGGAGTATCTGGGTTTGGGCCAAATTCCAACCTTTGAGTCCTCCCCTCGGACAGCACGCCAAATACGCATAACCTTTACTCTATCTGATTGTATGTAAGTGTGAACTTGTGAATATTTATTTCTTTAAAAAAATATTACTGACCCCAAACTTTTGAACAGTATTTTGTATATATAATTTCTATATTACTATATGTTCAATGAAAGATATAAAGGTATTAAGACATCTCACAAAGCTTGTCAGAAACATGTGAAATACAACCCGGACATGTTCTTTGCTTCATTCACATTATGTTCATACATATTTTCTGTAGACTAAGAGCAACTTTATTTTGCGGTCACAGTTTTATTTTTAGCAAGAGGAACACATTATCTGTTCTGGCGCTAAGCATGCAGCAGGCCAAATGTGTGCTTGAGACCTCTTTGTGCACCCAGCTGTCATGGATTCAGAATATATGTGTGTTTTTATCCTCCACTGATTTTATTGAGAGGGTATCAAGCAAGTAGCTGCAGAGCCTTTGTTCACCTTTATTCATACATCCAACCTGTATTATCAATCCCATGTGGTGGCAGACTAATAAAAAACCAATGATTATCTTGTCCAACTTTTGTGTTTGTAGAGATATTGACCTGTCAGTGTTTCATTTAAAAGCTGTTTTTTTTTTGGCAGATTACACCAGGGAGCAAGGCAGCCTCCAGTGACCTGATTCAGGGTGACATCATCGTGGCCATTGACGGGGTCAGCACAGAGGGGATGACACACCTGGAGGCCCAAAACAAGATCAAGTCTGCCAACTTCAATCTGGCCCTCACCATGCAAAGGTACAGTCCATTGATAGTGTTTTGGAGGTGTGTGTGAGTAAGTGTGCAAATTTGCGTTGATGTACACCACCAAAAATACAGTAAACACAGTAACATTATGAAATATTATTGCAATTAAAAAGTAACTGTTTACTATTTTAATATATTTTAAAATCGAATTTATTCCTGCGATTGCAAAGCTGAATTACTCCAGTCTTCAGTGTCACACAATCCTTCAGAAATCATTGTAATATGCTGCCTTGCTGCTCAAAAAATATTTCTTATTTTTATCAATGTTGAAAACAGTTGTGCTGCTTAATATTGTTGTAGAAACTGATAAATTGTTTTATTGTTTGATAAATGGAAAGTACAAAAAAAGCATTTATTTTAAATAGAAATCTTTTTACCAATTTATTCATCCTTGTTGAATAAAAGTATTTATTTCTTACTGATTTCTTACTGAAATCTCACTGACCAAACATTTAAATGGTAGAACATTTGAACATGTCTTATTACTCACTGATGCATTTGTGCATTATATTACTTGCCAAAAAACATCTGAACCCATAAACATAAGTGATTTTGGATATAATATAATAGAATAGAATAGAATAGTCCCTGTTGGATAGAATTGTCCATCCTGATTACAAATGAGTCTTGCTCAGGGATAACATCATAATTCCCATTTTAGTTTTTTCAAATGATCTGCCATGTTTACTGGGACAGCCTAGTTTTTCTTATCCACTTGTGTGATTCTGCTGCTACAGCCAAATTATTCATTTAAATAATTAAATTGAATGCAGATGTTAGCGGGTCTCATGGGTGACTGTGATGAAGGTGCAATTGTTTACTCATTCACTGCAGTATAATAAAAGCAGGCCTTGACTGTTAAATGTAAATCATGGGATTAACTTTTATGAACCGTAAACAGACAGCTTCAATATATCACAAACATATGTGACTGAGATTGTGTGTGAGTTCAGATGAGCTGTGTATGTTTTTATCCAGGGAAAGGTCATGTGCTTTTATTGCCTTCATGTTTCCTGTTAGTCAAAAAGAAGATATAATGATTCTTATGACGCATTCTGACAACTCACTGGCCTTAGCAGATCAGACTAGCTGCTGAGTCGTCATGTTACATGTTGCCAACATTATTAGACAAGCATCCACACATTTCAAAAGCTCTTTAAAACAGACAATGCATCATGCATTCAGTAGCGCTTTTAGGAGCTTTCTTCATGGCCTCTGGCGAGTGTCCATCCATCCATCAGCAGCCTCATGCAGTTAACTTGATAAGCTATTTTCCAGCGTTGTGCTCCAACTCAAGGCTGCCCAGCACTGACACAACAGAGCAATTGGTTCACTCTCCAATTGATCTAGATCACTTTCTTATTCTTAAATGAACCACATTTTTGCACTATGAGCAGTTAAATCTGAATTCATGGAACTCTTTTCTTTTACCTTACAATTCACTTAAAGGGTTAGTTCACCCAAAAATGAAAATTTGCTCATGATTTACTCACCCTCAAGTCATCCTAGGTGTATATGACATTCTTCTTTCAGACAAACACAATCAGAGTTATATTAAAAATGTCCTGGCTCTTCCAAGCTTTATAATGGCAGTAAATGGCTGTTTCTGTTTTGAAGTCCATAAAAGTGCATGTATCCATCATAAACGTAATCCACACCGCTCCGGGGGGTTAATAAAGGCCTTCTGAAGCAAAGTGATGCGTTTGTATAAGAAAAATATCCATATTTAAAACTTTACAAACTGTAATCTCTAACATCCGCTAACTGTCGTACACGTGTTCACGAGAGACTGTCCCAGCGTATGATGGCGTAATGTAAGTTCCGGTGACGAATGCGGAAGCACAGAGGATAGAGCAAACCAAAACTTGGTTCTCGCAAAAACTAGCATATTCTCACCGGAGCGTCCTACGTCATACGCTGGAACGCCAGTCTCTCGTGAACACGTGTACGACAGTTAGCGGAAGTTAGAGATTACAGTTTGTAAAGTTTTAAATATGGATATTTGTCTTACACAAACGCATCACTTCGCTTTAGATTAATACAATTGTGCAATGTTACAGTTTTTACTGTATTTTTGATCAAATAAATACAATCTTGGTGAGCATTAAAAAAATGACATTAAAAATCATTAAAAAAATCTAATTGACACCAAATTTTTGAATGTTACTGTATATATACATATGTTGAAGTGTTGTTGTTTCACTTGCTTTGAACGTCAGCAAAAGAAACTAAAATGTTAATGTTCTAATGCAAATGTAAAGATTGAGACTGACTTATTCATATAACAAATGATGAAATGTATTGATGGTGTTATGATGAGCACGACAGGCTTGATGCGTTATTGGCTCTTTAGACATTGTCTAGTATGGGCCGCATTTAAAAGGTCATGAGAACATTAGATTTGAGCAAATAAAAAAATCATATTTGGGTCATAATTGTAATTGGTTTGCATTAGAGGCCCTTGTGGGTTAAATTGATCCCCTAATCAACAGTGGTTTGAGAAACATCTTCTGGCCATGTTGTACAAATATCAATAGATCAATGCAGAGACCAAAGTCACCTTTTACACCACAAGTTTTCTATGTTGTGTTTGATGATGCATGACCCTTGCAGAGGCCGGGAGAGCCATACCTGGGTTAGCGTATCTCCCTTATGAACCATGTCTGCAACCAATCGTCTGTGAGATCCATGAAGTTTTTGAGTTTAAAAACATCTTTGATCTCTCCAGTGCAGGTTGCAATTCTGATGTGTCTTAGTGCTTAAGCCATGTTTGCTTTTAGTTCATGTTATCATGAGCAAAACCCCAAAAAGACATGTTCACCTTCATTTCCCCTCTCTGTGCATACCTGCAGGGATTACACTGGACCATCCTTCCTTTACTTTAAAACTCTTAATAGATCCCAGAGTTCCCTCAGCAAGGATTGTTGATATAAATTGGACATGTAGGGAGAGATACACTGTAACAGTTGTCACAATACAATATCTACTTTGTTGTCAACCTCTACTGTGATGTTTCAAGGACTTTGTGAAAACACATCGTCATTTGTCTTTGTGCTTTTCATTTTGCACATATTTACAAACTGTGTGTGGTTTGAAGTTTTTCCCCCCTTTGTGTTCAAGGCTTGTAATGTTTTAAATTTTTTCTTTTGTAAAGGTTCAATTTGGAACGAATTCTGTTTGGACAAAAGCATTTTTTCCCGAAAGCTGCAACAAAAACCGCTTCTGCTGTAGATGGAATTCATAATTATGTTGTTATTTGTGACAGTGTTCAATCTCAAAGGAAAGATGTGAGACCAGGAAAACTGAACATATTTGTACACGGGTGCATTATGTATCTTGAACTGTGTTTATAGTTGACTACTGGACATTGAAATGTTGTCAAAAAATGTCTCAGATGTGATCCAGACACCCTCTGTCATTTTCTTTAAATGTTTATGTTCTCTATTTTATCACAGGTCAAAGCGACCCACCCCTGTTTCCATGACAACACCAAGGATTGACTCCCCTAGGACTGTGATCGCCCATCAGAAGGTTTGTCATAGATTACTCACAGTCATGCATTCTACATACATCTGCACACAGTATACTGTATGTCCACGCATTCAGGTGTTTTAAATCAAGCACAGGTCATACATTCCACATTCCACATCCTGATCAATTTCATGAAGATTCATGTGTAATTTAGGCCTTGGAGAAAGCTTCAGCTGAAGTCTACAGTTAAAAGGGGGATTTTTTACAGGATTAGGTTAAAGACTCTTTTAAGATGCTAACATAATAGATTCTGGACTTTGGGTTCCCCTCAATTCAGGATGCATTTATGATGGGACATCCTTACAGATTGTCTGCTACCTGTAAAAAGCCTTATGATGCCCCCTGCTGGTTTTCACTTTGCACACTACAGAAAAGTTAACATAATTAATGATCAATTATTTAATAAGCCTCTGTTTCAGAATACTGATTAGTACATACATTACGTTTTTTTAGGACATTAATACTTTTATTCAGAAATGTATGCAATAATTGATCAAAAGTAACAGTAAAGACAATTCACAGTTAATCATGGTTTCCACAAACATATTAAGCAGCACAACTGTTTTCAACATTGATAATAATCCGAAATGTTTCTTGAGCACCAAATCAGCAGATTCAAATGATTTCTGAAGGATCATGTGACATTAAAGACCATTGTTGGGGGTAACGCATTACAAGTAACTTGAGTTACGTAATCAGATTACTTTTTCAAGTAACTAGTAAAGTAATGCATTACTTTTCAAATTTACAACAAAATATCGGAGTTACTTTTTCACATTTATTTGACTGACAGCTCTCTTGTCCCCATTTTGAGAAAAATCGAGAGTAAGTGCAGAGGCGTTGTGTGTGTAAACATGATGGATATTGTAGTTCTAGACTAAATCTGAGCATTTATTCATCTCACTTGCACAATAAAGACTCAGTACTCCTCAAAATGAATAAAATCAGTCAAATGCAAAATCAGAATCCTATGCAAACCTCCAATAATTGAATGTTAAATAAAACGAATATTTTTATGCATTTAATCTACCTTTATTGACCAATGTCTTGCTGCTGACCTTTGATGATTTTTTTTAATTTTATTGGTAAAAAAAAATTCTCCTGCGTCCTATTCTTACATTATCCAGAATGACAGCAGAGCTGCGCCCTCTACTGTTCATGCGTGAATTCACATTTTTACCTCAGCCTGAGGCTTATTATTTTTGTTATGAAGAGGTCTTTACATTTGCACAAAAATAGAACTTTGTTATAAAAAACAAAAAAACAAGCCCAGCCCAGGTGAGAAAAAGTAAAGCAAAAGTAATGTAATGCATTACTTTTCTTAAAAAGTAACTAAGTAACTCAATTAGTTATTTTTCAAAGTAACTTTCCCCAACACTGTTAAAGACTAGATGACTGCTGAAAATTCCGCTTTGCCATCACAGGAATAAATTACTTTTTAAAATATATTTAAATTGAAAGCAGTTATTTTAAATTGTAATAATATTTCACAATATTTAAATGCAGCCTTGGTGAGCATAAGAGACTTATTTCAGAAACATTATTCCACAAACACAAAAATCTTTTTGACTGAGCATTTTGAACGCTAGTGTGCAAAAACGTTATATTATGTTTAAGAAGTAAAAATAAAAATAAAATACTTTCAATAAGTTATTAAATCATTCTCATTCTCAGCTTTCCTCTGACCTGTTCCTTCTCTTCTTTCCTTCTTAACACTGTCCACACACATGCACATTCCGCTTTAAGGATCAGCCTGTGCAAATGAATGGGAGTCTCTTAGCTTCTGCTAAAACAAACTCCAGCTACTCAAGCAAACACACCAACCAGTCGGTGCATAGCACGGTGGTGAGCAGTAGCGGAGATGCTTCTTTCCCTGCTCAAAGACATTTAGCTGCTCCGAGGGACAAATCCACCTCCGGACAAAAAAAACAGCAGTATAACTCCCCTATCGGTCTGTACTCTGCCGAGACATTGCAAGAGATGGCCATGCTGCAGGAAAGGGCTAAGAGCTCTGGGTCAGGCATGCATAGTGGGTATGTAATCATGAATAGAGCGAGAGCTGACACTAGCAGCCAGGTGCGGTAAAACTCAACCAGTCCTATTTAAAAAAAAATTGCTGGTAATTATAAAATAGAGGTAATTGCTAAATTAACAGGTTAGAGTTTCAGTGGGACGGTTATAGGTCAGGCCCACCTGGTTGCTAACTTCGCTCTTTGACAGAAGAATGACAGCGGCCATACAGCATTCAGAAAAGAGAGGTTACATCTGTTACATTGACCCCATTCCCCACTGGCATTAACAGGCTAGAGAGGGATCTAGTTAAGGCTTCAACACTCAGAAAGAATGTGCAAGGTAAATTTGAGCTGAGGCTTCAGTTGTCCCTTCTGTGACCCTCTTTCAGGTAAACCACCAAAAGGTTTTGATTGAAAAATTGGCTGTCAAACAAGAAAATCTTCAAAAGTTTGGAGTCAATAAGATTTTTTTCTTTGATAGAAATTAATACTTTTATTTAACAAGGATGCATTAAATTGATCAAAAGGGACAGTAAAGACATTTATAATGCCACAAAAGAGTTCAATTAAATTGTTATTTTAACTTTCTATTGCTCAAAGAATCCAGAAAAAAAATGTATTATGGTTTTCACAAAAATATTAAGCAGCACAATTTTTTTCAACATTAATAATAAGAAGAAATGTTTCTTGAGCAGCAAGAAATATTTTATAATGATTTCTGAATGATCATGTGACACTGAAGAATTAATGGTTGTTGACAATTCAGCTTTGCACCACAGGAATTAATTACATTTTTAATATGTTAAAATATAAAACAGTTATTTAATATCAGTAATTTTTCACAATACTACTGTTTTACTGTATTTTTTTTTATCAAATAAATGCAGCTTTGGTGAGCATAAGAGAATTCTTTCAAAAAGATTAAATAATCTTACAGACTCCAAACATATGAATAGGGTATGTGCATCAAATCTTGACAACCAATGCAAGCTTTCAGTTCTGAGTCTGAACCTTAAAGCAATGCACTTTGGCTGTACTGTGTTGGATTAGGGAAATGGATGACAATGTCCTGTACCCCTCTCTGTTTACTCTCTTCATATGCAGTAAAAAAGGGTTTAGCATGTGTCGCAGCACGGAGGAAATCTCAGGCTGTTGAGTGACATAATTACATATTCGCTATAGAGATGGGTGACAGAGCACCTGTCGCAGCTCTCTCTATAAAAGGTCATGGAATGTCAGGGTTCAGTTTCCTAACTACACTGATACATCCCCCTCACTCTCTCCTTTCACATCTTTGCAATAAGGCACTCGTATGAAAATGTATTTCTCTTTTGTCAGATGTGGCCAGTGACGTACTAGTCTTTTGCTTTCATTTTTTTTATTAATTTGCCTCTTTGAAAGGTGACTTCACTACTGTAAACACACACACATTGGCACTCAAACAGACTAACGTTTTCCTTTTTCTTAAAGGTGAAGTGTGTAATTTCTGTGCCACAAACAGAATTCATTTATTTGAGCAGCCCAACTGGGTCAACGTTGGCTCAACCAATGGCTTGAGCAATTTTATTTGATTTATTTTTGCAATTATTTTGGCAAATTACACCATTGCACCTTTAAAAAAACTGAGGAGATTCCACATCTTCAATACCTTTGATTGGCACAACCCTTCCATGTTAAATCTTAAATGAGTTGCTAACCAATGCACTTATTTCTGTTTCCTTTCACCCATTTGTAGGTTATTACCAACACTCCTGCCAAGTTAGTAACAGCCTCCTGGCGTAACGTTGTAGTGCTCTGTGTGGTATACGTGCATGGAATTGTTTGGAACTGCCTTTGTGGTGTGTTATCAACAATACAGTGTGGTTAGTGAGATTGGTCTTCGTGTGCAATCAAAGCTTGCTTTAATGGTGTACTAATGCTTAAAGGGGTTATTTGATGGTTCTAAAAAGAACATTATGTTGTGTAATTGGTTTAATGCAATGTGTTTACGTGGTTTTATGTTCAAAAAAGTCATTATTTTACACATACTGTACATTATTGTTGCTCCTCTATGCCCCTCCTTTCTGAAATGAATCGATTTTTATAAAGCTCATTGTTCTGAAAAGCGTGGTTTGCTCTGATTGGCCAGTGATCCAGTGTATTGTGATTGGCCCGAATACCTTAAGCATGTGACGGAAATCTCACGGTCCTTACCATATTTGGAACATCAGCTCACGAAGCAAAGCAATATTGACATATGATAATGTCGGCCCTACAGTATCAATTCGAGCCCGAATCTGATCCGGATGATGCAGATGACAAAACTGATCGATCAACGTTGCTAGCGCTACTGATTGGAAAATTTGCATTTGTTATCGTAGAAACTACAAACAAACACTACTCTACACTGCTAAAAACACGCGTTTGAATTGTCACATGTAATGAATAGTCACATGTTAACAGTGTTATGAAACTCTGCCCCCACATACTGACGTAGATTTGTGGGGGCGTGTTTGAATGAAGCGTTTTAGGAAGGTGTGGCTGAGCCTTAACTTTTACAAAGAATATATGAGCCTTTTGACGTTGAGCTTTGTAACTCTGCAGATAATGTACATGCACAAACAGCTACATAACACACTAAAGAGAAAGGAAAACAAGAAATCGCATCATATGACCCCTTTAATGTAAACCTTTACTACTAAACAGAGAAACATATCAGAATCAGTGCTGGGTATATACAGTATAAACACACTTGTTTGTAATATGTATGTGTGTGTTTTAGGGGCTAGAGGTTTGCTTGCTGAAGTCATGTTTATCATAGAAAATGTTTTTATCCTAATTCTATTGGTCCTCTTTGGGCATTTCTCAGTTAGTATACTCTTAGTATTCGAGTTGGGAATCCAGAACTGTCTCTTATGCCGCATTCATGGAATGCAAAAATTCCGTATTTACTCAATGACAACCCGCAACAGAGCTGTTCACATCCTCAGACTCTGTATTTTGTCTCTATTGTAACACTAAATGCAAAATAAGCCTGTGTAATTTCGGTAATCAACAGACAAAACCACACAACAATTAGCAGTTTTGCCTTATTGATAAACTTTATTTAAAATTTGTTTAGCGGGACATAGTTGTTGCTGCATTAAACTGTCTTTTGTTTATTTTCAGATTATTCTTGCATTGTTAAGACAATAGTCAATTATAGGACATTTTAAACAGAAATATTATGAAATAACTGCTTAAAATTTAATTACTATTTTGAGTGTTTCCGCATGACGTTGTGGGGGTCAGGTGGTAAAAGTCGGAGCTCAGTTGTGAATTATGAGTTCTGCGAGGATGTGAACCTTTTTTTTTTTCTTTTTTACAATTACAATTCTGACATGGCAAGCACTTTTATTTACGACTGGTTTCTATATAGTGTAAAAACACTGTAACCAACTGATGTCCAATTCAGTTAATGGTTCTTGCACAGGTACTGTTCTAAAACACTCAGAACATATTATTTGCAAGAATTGCTGTACATGCATTTATTATTGAAATCATCTCGTCATTTGGCAGTGGAATAACTTTTTTCTTCAAATGTTTATTCTTTAAAATAGTGTAAAATAATTGTAAATGGAACCATTAAGGAAGTGGAACGGTAAAGTCTAATTAGAATCGGAGCTGGATTTGTTGAATTCTTGTGGATTCCCATCCCTTTTGTACGCTTGCTGTAGTTGTACAAGTCATTGTATGCATCTTGTGTGCAGTAGTGAACTTTTGATGTGTAAAACAAGTTTTTGATGTGTTGTTTCTGCCTTAAAAATTTGATTGAGCCTTTTATTTATTTATTTAATTATTACCGTACTATGGTTTAACTAATTTTGTCTCACCTGCAACACCTTCCACCTTGAATTTCCATGCTGGTCCAGGCTGGTCTTGCTGGTGGACTAACTGAACTGGTCGACCAGCATGGTTTTTCAGCTGGTTAATCTAATCAAGAACCTGTGTTGAAATACCAGCACTCCAGCATCCAAAACAAAACATATGCTGGTATTAACAACTGGGTTCTTACCTTTCATTCCCAATTCACTTTCCAAACTCCCTACCTCTCACTCTAACCTCCATTTTTATCTTTGTTGTCTCTTTTCTACCCTTACTCATCCCTTATCACCTTTCCCTCACTTGCACAGCAATGACTACCTGTGCAGCTTCAACCCCATAGCTCTGAAGGACTCTGCCCTTTCCACCAATAAGCCCATTGAGGTGAAGGGGCCTGGAGGCAAGGCCACCATCATCCATGCCCAGTACAACACCCCCATCAGCATGTACTCCCAGGATGCTATTATGGATGCCATTGCTGGCCAGTCCCAGGCCAGGGGTAGCGAAATGTCCGGGTAAGACCTGCCGCACCTAACTGCGTCTTATACCTCCTCCCATGCCCTGCATGTCACACATTTGCCATAACGCCTGCCAAACAGCCACGCTTAAGTAAGCCAGTCTGCTAATGCTATCTGCTAATGCTAAAGAGGCTAAAGGCTTCCAAAGTATATAGTCTCACTCTTCCTCAATTTAACATTATCGAACTGATAGTGATGTGAATTGTATGCTGTGAACAAGTTGCCATACAGAAGCAGAAGAAAGGCAGTTTTCGAAGTCTCCAATGTTATGTGTTGTTTCTGTGGAACCAGCTGGATTTTTGTGTGGTTTTCAAGTCAAGTCACCTTTATTCGTAAAGCGCAATACAGATTGTTTCAAGGCAACTTTACAGTGTTAAACAAGAAAATAACGATTCAATGATGCAAACAAATAGGAATGATGATGGGAATGCTCAGTGGCACAAGTTAGGGATTGTGGCTTATGGTAAACTACCGTTCAAAAGTTTTTGGTCCGTAAGATTTTTTTGTGTAAGAAATGAATACTTTTATTCAGTAAGGGTGCATTCATTGATCAAAAGACATTATAAAGACATTTATAATATTACAAAATATTTATATTTCAAACGAATGCTGTTCATCACTTTCTATTTATCAAAGCATACCCCCCAACAAATGATTGTGCTTCCGCAAAAATATTAAGCAGCATAATTGTTTTCAACATTGATATTATGTTTCTTGAGCAGCAAATCAGCACATTAAAAGGATTTATGAAAGATCGTGAAGACTGGAATGACCATCCTTGCCATCGCAGGAGTAATTTTTTTTTAAATATATTAAAATAGTAAATAGTTATTTTAAACTGTCATAATATTTTCAATATTACAGCTTTTACTGTATTTTGATCAAATACATAGTCTTGGTGAGCATAAGAAAAAAAAGAAAAAGAAAAAAAAAGCTTTTTTTTTACAAAACAAAAACATTCTTACCAACCCCAAACTTTTGAACTGTAGTGTGTGCATTTAAATATTGTGTTTTGGTAATCTGTAACTATGTGAGTTGTGCACTTTTTTTTATCCTGTATATCCACTGGGAATGAGTTTTAGTTGTGATCTTCATATTTGTATGTTTGTTGGTGCCAGTATTTTGATGTTTTATGGTCTGAAATCATGAAAATGAGAGATTAGGCTTTCGGTCTCGTGTCAGAAGCCTTCTCTAATGCATAACATAGAAGCTTTATCTAATTTTCCCTCTCTCACTCCATTCCCAACCATCCTTCCTTTCATCCATCGCTTCCTCTATCCATCACATTGTACATCATGTACCCTGTCCCCACTCTACCTGTGTCCAATCTCAATGGCCCTGCCTGGCAGCAATGAAACTGAATCTCAGCTATCGTAAGTAGCCTGATCCATCTGTTTGATATGAGCACTCTCTTTTCGTCTCGTCCCTTGCGCATTGCATGCCTGATCACCACATTATCCATTTCTCTCTCATCTCTTCCTCTAACCTCCCTTTGATTGATCTGGAGCATCTTGACTTCTGAAATGCACCTGGTATTCATGAGCAGAGACTGTCCTGTCAAATAGTTGGATTTTGTCTTTTTATTTAGCTGAATGCAATGATGACATCACATATACTACTCCTTTTCAGACTGCACCTTTCATTTCATTGGTTTTTAACCATTAAAATATGTTCCTCTGAAACCCTTAATCTTGCTGCTAGGTGACATTGACTGTTTTGTTGGTGAAAATGTGTTTAAATGGCGAGGTTCACAGAAGGAGGGTCTGCTAATGTTGAAATAGAAAATCAGTCCGCGATTGACTTTTAGATGTCAACAAACAGTTTTCTGAATGCTCTGCTCTGTCATTCTTCTGGGTAAGAGAGATAATGTGTGATAAGCAAGCTTCTGGCCACATTGCCCATGCTTCTATGTTTATTAGCACATTACTGAAGTATACTACATATTTATCAATCTATATATATATAAAACTCTGCTAACAAACATATGCTATACAGTCCACCATAAATTAGTGATAATGGCAGTAAATTTGTCAGAATAGGTAAATTTGCATCACAGTGCATCTATACAATTTTAACTTAAAAATGACACACACAAAAATGCATTTAATGTTGTTACACATGAAAATTACATTGCTGATGTTCCCAGTCATACTGAAAAGAAAGTGTGTGTTTCACAAGACCGGCTTTTTCTGTGGTTGCAGTAATCTGCCAGTTAAAGACCATGTTATAGACAGTGCTTCCCCAGTGTATCAGGCCGTCATTCCCAGTGAAAACAATGATTTGGGGCCTTCTGAATGGACTAAAAGAGCCGCCCAGCTGCAGTCCAAGTCCTTCCGCACCCTCGCCCACATTACTGGAACTGAATACAGTGAGTCTGCCTGCTGGTTGTCACTTTCCTTTTGTTTTGAAATAGATTTGGATTTGTTGTGTGGAGTCTGACTTGTTGTCTATCTTTGTCTTTTATCCTCTGCAGTGCAAGACCCTGATGAGGAAGCTCTGAGAAAATCAAGGTAGGCATCTAGCAGCAGCATCTGGTGGCCACATATTTGACCTGTGCTGAAATCCAGCCCTCTGCCTCGTAAAACCTGAAAGGCATTTAAAAAAGCTGACATGATCAGAAGCCCCCAACCAAACCCCCATTGTCAGACACCACTCTCTGTGCTGAACTTAATCCGCACACATTAGATGCGTCAATCTAATACAGCTCGAAGTATTCATAGTTGTCTGTATCAGGGGTGTAAAATGTACAGAGAAAACTTACTTTTTCTTAAAGAAATTTGGTAATGTTTGGCTACTGAAATGGCAAAATATTGTAAAACATACTTAAGTGAAAAGTTTTAACGTTTAAATCAAAATGTAAAAAACTTTCTAGGCATTATATTACATATTACTTGCCAACCCTGTCTTCATTAACCTATATTCAATCTTTCAAATTGGATATACAAGTTTATCTTCCTAGAAAAATAATCCACCTCAAAAGTTTTGTTTATTTAACTTGAAAAACCTATTAATTACTTAATTAAAAATAGAAGGGTAATTGTAGTGTTTGGGAATCCTGTTTGCAACTAAAATTATGATTTTTGCAATTGCACACTTTAAGTTATGATATGTATTTTGAATAGTGAAGATCCTTAAATCAAATTCTAAAATGTATAATTTTAAGTATTTAGTTTTAGCAGAACCTGTACAACTACAAATTCCAAATAAAAACCCTTTAGTAATAAAGTACAATTACTGAAATTCTTTACACCCCTGGTCTGTAGTATTTACATCAAGCTTCATTCTTCATACCTTAAGCTCTCATTTATTTCACAATGTCATTACACTTCTGACACAATACAATGCAAAATGTGACCTCTAGCATTTGGCTGAATGCAAAACATTTAGTCGAGGCAGCCACAAATATTTCACACATCTTTGGCAGAGGAGTGAAGGCCATATTTCCTAACCCATTTTTTCCACCCTCTCTTTTCTCCCTTTCCTTCCTCTTTTTTTTCCTGTATATATGTCTTAATGTCACAGGGAAATGTTTGAATCTGAAGCCAAAGGCCCTCGTTTTGCTAAACTGAAAAACTGGCACCATGGCCTGTCGGCACAAATACTTAATGTGCCTCAGTAAAACACCCTAAGATAGAGAGAGTTAGACAGGTGGCATAGACAGACTTCAGTGCTTGAGTAAGAGGAATGTCAGAGCATGTGAGAGGAAAGCAGAAAGGGTTAAGTTGAAAGTCAGTTATGTTGTTTGGCTCATCACAAGTTTCAAGCTAGTTGTTCACTCTATAAGGTAGATTTAGGAACTTTCAAGAGAATGTTGCCACTATTTAAGTTCTCTCTCTTGTATCGGATTGTTTCATTACATATTGATGGTTGTTAAGAACATGTTTGCATCTGTGTCTTTCAAATCCATCAAATAAAAGAAATGTTATGAACTAATCATGTGGAAAGGATTTTTGGAAATGGGATTTTATGTGGGCATGAGAGTACACACGGATTAAAGAGATTTAAATCTGCAGAAGGGAAATGAGCATAAAAAAATTAAATTAACTTTACATTAGCTAACATTCTTTGAAAGAATGTCCTAATAATTAATCTATCTAAAACAAGATCTAAACTAAAATATGTATATTTTTTAAAGCTGCAGTCCATAACTTTTTTGGGCTAAAAATGATCCAATATTAACTTTTGAGCAAGTACATAACCAGCAGTGTTCAAAATGATCTCCTTACCTTAGCCCGCTTCACAACGGTAAGCTTGTAATAATGTGTTATAATTCGTCTTTGCGTCATTATGTCACGTCTGTATACATAAAGAAAGAGTCCCGGCTAGTAGGCTATATCGCTGGAATAATTAAATGTATCATTTTGATGGCGGATTGTGATCCAGAAAGGTCCAAACGACAATATTCAGTGGAGATTCACCCATAGTCAAAAGCAAAAAAGACTTCGGACTGCGCCCAGAGTGGCTACAAAAATCTTGTTTTAGACCAGTTCTAAAGAACATTAATAAGAATCATTTATTTATAGGAAATTTGAATGGTATGACAATTAGCGATTAGACTGTACTGAATTTGAAATCTGCAGGTAACGCAAATACACACTAAATACACAGTCACGCAATGCTGATGTTGTTAACATTACAATTTGAGAAGTATAACAATAATAATAATTTGCACGGTTTGATGTGAGATGAGCTAATGCTTTTTTTGCTCAGTTGGTCAGAACAAAAGTGGCAGACATGTTACTTCAGATGACATTTTCCGGTGAAAATTCTTATTTTGGTCATACCTCCTCACACATCAGTGCATTCATGGCAATGCTCCCACCTACCTTAAAGAACTCATTACTCCACAGATCTCAGCACGTTCTCTTCGCTCCACAAACACTCATCGGCTCCATCCCCCTATGATTAAGACCCGCACCACTGGGGACAGAGCCTTCTTTGCCGCTGCTCCACGCCTGTGGAATGCCCTCCCTGAACACCTGAGGGCTCCAAAAACGACTGATGCTTTTAAAAAGGGACTAAAACATACCTGTTTAGAAAGTCCTTCAATGTTTAAATTGTTTTTTTAGTGTTTCAATTTTTGTTGGAAGCTGATTTTAACTTCATTGTTAATTGCTCTAACTGCTTTTTTTCCTCCCTTTTGTAGCACTTTGAGATTTTCTTTAAAATGTAAAGTGCTTTATAAATAAAATGTATTATTATTATTATTATTATTATACTTCCGAGATGTAGAATCTGTGATTCCGAAGTACAGCATCCACACCGGTGCGGTGACTGACAGCCACACTCCACGCTGAGGAGATGTGTCGATGCTCAACCCACGGACAGATGCTAATTCCACAAATAACTGCAATTGCATGTTTCAAACAGAGATGGCGACAAAGAGGCAACACGTACGGACTGCAGCTTTAATTATAAGAGCAAAAATACATAATAATATAACGAACCTATGTAGATCTAAGAATCGAACCCTTTGATACTGTGATAGCATTTCAGTAAGAACGGGTTTGTTAAAAAGGTTTGCAAATGTTGAAATCACTTGCGCATGCAGTCAGTTTTATTTCAGGAGTCATTTCTTATCTGTTGAAAAGCTAAATCCTGACAGACAGCAAAAGCTTTAGCTTTAGACCAAACTTTGAATAGCCAACACTATTATCCTATTAAATAAAATACTTTCCTTGATGTTCTGAAACTTGTTAGACATGTCTTTCTTAAGCCTGTGGTTAAATATTAGACTACCTAGGGGTTTGGGGGGATAAAGATGTCAGTCTGTCAGTCAGTTGTTCAACTATCTCAGAGCTTTCCATATGCCACTGATCTGGAGACTGGAAAAATGTTGTTACTCTGTCGGAGCACTATTTTAGAATCCAGTGGTTTCACTTTATCAAGAAAACGAGGGTGTTAGTTAGACTTTGTGGCATGACTGTATAAGTTTATTTCTGTAGGAAGAGTAATAACCTTTAGCTAGATCAGCGGTGACTGAAGGGACGAGCTCTGTGTCTGGAAGATGAGTGAATGCACATGAAGCCATCAGAACTTCAAGCGGTTGAGCAAGATGGAAGTCAATGTCTGTGAGTAGAGAGAGTCAATAAACCAGGACTTTTCCTCCAGGTAATTCTGCCTGTCTGGTTGTCACATAGGGAAATGGTGTTATCTCTGCTGTGAGCTGGTTTGCGCTAGATTGTTTTAAGAATAGAAAAATGTTTCTGCTAACCATGTCCTTCTCTCATATCATCTCACCACTGGATTACTTCACTTCTGAGCCTCCCACTTGCATGCAGTGCATGCTGGGAAGACTGTGTGACTGCACTGGGTGGCTGGCCCCTCCCCCACTCTTCATCCTTTTCTTATTTATTCAGACCTCTGCCTTCATGTACATATATGAACATGTCATGCTAGGTTGCACAGACATATGTTGCATCAGTCAGCTCTTTTGTATGTTGTGCTGTCATTTTCCCATATTTTCAGTCTCCAATATTTCATCAGACTCTCCTCAACTTGACTGAAACAAAAACAGATAAGCACTTTCACTTACTTCATTGCACATCACTGCAGTGCTGTTGCCTGCTGTTCATTAAGTCGTATGTTTGTTTTGCTCATTCTGGCAATAGTTTTGTCTTTAATATGTCTCATCAAGTTTGCCACTTTACCACAGTCTTAATTTAGTATTATTTTATACTATTATGGTATTTAATAAAATTTTAAATGTTTCAGTAATCGTGTCAGTAATTCTGTTATGTGCTTTTGTAATTTTTATTAGTTTTTTTCCATTCAACTTTATTTTTTTTTTATTTCAGTTTTAGTTTAGTTATTTTAGTACTTAAACTTATTTTGTCGGTTAGTTGCCAAGGCAACAATTTAAGTTTTTCAGGCCTTGTCCACACTGAGGGTACGTTTACATGACAACGATGTACCAAAAACATACACGTTTTTTCCTTCGCGTTTTCTGCGTACAGGCGGCAACGTTGAAAACTACTAAAAACACTGTATTTTGCATGCCAGGCCAGTAGTTGGCAATGTCACTTTGTATAGAAACACTATGCGCCTATAGACTGAACAGGTAATACGCATACGGTCACTGTTTTCACAAATTCACACTTTTGTAGTTTACACGCAGATGATAACAGTATCGTTTTCAAAAACTTGCACTTTAGTTTAAAGGGGTCATGAATTGAGAAATCAACTTTCCCTTAAGCTTTTGATATATAAAAGGTCATGGTAATATAAGAATATCCTGTAAGTTTCAGAGCTGAAAACTTCCTTGTTAGTCAAAGAAAAACTTTTATAGACACCAGGTCCAGCAAACGATCGATTTCAGAATATGCCACACCTTGACGTCATCGTGTGGTGAAACACCGCCTCTGCAGAAGAAGATTGTAGTAAAGGTTGTTTGTTCGTGTGGGAAGAAGGAGGCGGGAACCGGCGGACATTCAAAATAACTTTTAATTAAACAAACACAAACTAAAATGGCGGCGACAGCCCCTCGCGGACAACTGTCGCCTACATACAAATAAACACAAAATGAAAATAAAAAGCTGCAGCCCCTCACGGACGACTGCAGCGAACACAAAATAAAACATAACATAAAATCCAGGCCTGGTCCTCTCTCGTCCCTCACTGTCGTCGCTCCTCCTTTATAGTCCCTCACTCCTCCGCGAGGGCCGAGATCGCTGCGGCGCGCAGCTGGCGCTCATCCTCCCTGATGAGCGCCGCCTCGTCCCGCCCTCACGGTCCCTCGGCCTCGCTGTTCGCCACAAAGAACAACGTACTTCATCACTGCCTGTTTAGTGCCGCCCACCGATTCGCACATGTAACATAGGCCAGAGGGGTTAAAACAGATCGGGCTACAAAGCAATAAACATGCAGTGAGGATTACAAAATATTGTGCAGTGACTGGGGTCAACAGTAATGCAACATGTAAGTAACTGTTCATTCTAATGCCTGATCTGAAATGTGATGATTCATGTAGTCAGATGTTCTTTGTCTGTGTGTCAGTAAATCAAACCAGTGACTAAACATCAACTTGCGTTGTTTCTCTTAGTAGGATGAAAACAATCTGTTATTTAACGGTGATTCAATTCTATAAAGAAAGTGATCAAAGAAAGCTCCCTTTGCAATCGTTTGAGCAGCACACGCTGGAGCTGTCAATCAAACAGGAGAGTTTATCAGTGACGCGTTTTTCAGTGACTCCCGTTTTATTCAACGAATCTCTTAACTATATCAGTTAGTGAAGATGAAAGCATTCTTTACAATGACGAGATCACTTCTTTCATGCTGTGTGATCGGCTACAATGATCATCACTACAACCTTTCATGCCACAATCTTAATATAATACCATAGATCTAAATGTAATGCAAAACTTTTCACGATTAGTTAACCATGAGAGCTGTAATTGTAAAAACGCGCTAAAAGAGGGAGTAATACTATTTTAAATGGAAAGACGTTAGCCAATCACAGCAGTGGATGTTTACACTGAAGTCTCCCAGCGGACACGCCCCTTAAAATGGAGCGTTCAGGGCAGAAGGCTAAAATCAGGGTAGGAAAAATGCCTTTTTATTTATAAATTATAACATTTTCGATGTAAAAAGCATTCTAACATTATAAGTGCACCCTAGGAAACATCATAAAACAATTTTTAAAAAAAACGCAGTTCATGACCCCTTTAAAACCGTTTTTCAAAAGCTTGCTTTTCAGGCCCCCAAAACGTCATTGTGTATATGAAATGCATAAAAAGACGTCATTGTGTATATGAAATGCATAAAAAGACATCATTGTGTATATGAAATGTATAAAAAGTTTTCTGTTTTTAGTTGAAAGCATTGTCGTGTAAACTGCCCCTAATATGTTTTTGTTTGAAAACCCATCCTTTTCTCTCCATTTTGGCTTCCCATCCACATTGAGACGTAGTTTTAATTTTTCGCGTTGTAGTGTGGACTGTGAAAACGGAGGTATTTGAAAACAATGGCCCAATGTTTAGTCATGTGTGACACATATTGTACCCATATATCTCTATGGTTATACCGGCATTGTTGTGCCTGCTATTTACTTTCATAGTGTTGCTAAAGAGAAATGTTCCTTTGTAGAATCTTCATATTACATTCCTGCAAAAATGTATTTGCAATTGCTGTCCTGCGGAAAAACACGACAATTGCGTTTTAAACTATAAAGTTTTGAATGCGTGCTGGACGCAACAGTGAGAGGTGGGATGCGTGATAACTTTATTACATCTGCTCTCGGTATCATCTCGTGAGCTTTTTTTTACATTTTACACATATACGCAGTAAAAGGATTTAAGCATTTTCAGTGCGGATGAGCAAATTTTGGAAATCGCTTAAACACTAGTGTGGACGGGGAACGCTTTGAAACAAAACATTTCAAATATGTCTGAAGTAACATAGATGTAGCCTAAGTTTAAGTTTTTAAATCTAATATTTATATTTTATCATAGCTTTATGTTTATTTTTTTATTGTCTTTTAGACAAACAGCAAGATAACTTCCAAATAATTAAAAAGATTTTGAATGGTTTTAGTTGACCATAACAACACTGTATAATTGGAAATGTTTCACACTCACATAATATTTGATCAATAATATGTTGCTTGATTGATGATTTAGACTTAGAATATTATTATCTTTATTATTATAGTTTTTAAATATTGAAATGTCAAGTCAGCAGAGTGCCACCATTTTTCCAATTTGTCATGAAACAATGATTTTGTTGTTTTGTGACAAATTTCTGTTTTCCGTCATGCTAATATCTTGTCTGTAGTGCCATATTTGGTCCAAGCAGCTCTGTATGAATCTTGAATTGTATGTTTGTTGTTGCTCTGCTTAATTAGTCTGTACTTCTTATGTTGTGTGTTGCAATCTTTCAGTGTGCTTCAATACTTCATTAGTATCTAACAACCTTCTTTTTTTTTTTTTTTTACTAATTTATTCATTGAGATCTATTCTCTACTCATATTAGAAATCCTCCCCTGAATCCTCTTTTATATCGATGTTTTTAACCCATCTCATAATGGTTGTTTCCTGTCACAATTGATTGTAAGTAGATCAATGCAGCTAAATGGGCATTTTTTAAAACTTTCAAAACGTCTTTTCAATACCACGATTCTCCGTCATTTTGTGATTATAGATTTCTTTAACAATCAGTTTCAGTTATACAATTGAAAACAACTGCATGGGTTGGAAAAATTTAACCTATCCAACATTCAAAGCATTACAGTTCCGTTACAGTGTGGATGTTACTATTGCACGAACGTCATATTTCATTCAGTCTATCTTCGCAACCCTCTACTATGCCAATTTTGTTCATGCTAATTTGCATGTGTGAATGTAAAAAGAGGAACAGTGATAGTCTATGTGTTATAGGCTGCTTTTCTTGAGACTGTGTTGCACTAACCTGCTCTTAGGATGAGAACACACTTTCCCTATGTCCAAACTATGTGTCAAGCGTATAATGCCAGCAGGTGGCACTGCAGTATCTTGTCTGAATTACCCTCTGCCTGTCTTGACTCTCTTTGCTCTCTGGTCCTGTTCCATGAATTAGCAAGTCAAACGTTTGCGAGTAGTTAAGTACATGTTTCAATTACAACCCCTCCTTCTGAAGGCATTGTCTGCTTCTGTGATCTGTATTTCATTGTTCTCCGAATATGTGCTGAGATTCAAAATTATGCTAATATAACTAAAAAGTGTCACAGTTTGACACCATAGCCAGTTGAGGAATACAGTGTTAGGACATTATGACCTAAATATAGTGTGTGTGTGTGTGTGTGTGTGTGTGTGTGTGTGTGTGTGTGTGTGTGTGTGTGTGTGTGTGTGTGTGTGTGTGTGTGTGTGTGTGTGTGTGTGTGTGTGTGTGTGTGTGTGTGTGTGTGTGTGTGTGTGTGTGTGTGTGTGTGTGTGTGTGTGTGTGTGTGTGTGTGAGAGAGAGAGAGAAGAGAGAGACTTAAAAAGTAATGTAATAATTTCCTACGTTATACTTTTTTGTTTATACACAGATGTTTATTCAAATCGTTTCTCTAATTTCAGTCTCTCACAGCTTGCTAAAAATGATTTAATGCTAAATATAAATGCAAATGTTTGCTTTCTGCCACAACACACCTCCAATTCACACACATACATGCTTTTCTCACATTGTACACTTCAAAATAACAGAAAGGGATTCAATAAGCACACAAGTTCACCACAGAAAGTGTTTAAATCTTCATGAAGGCTTCAAAAAATTCTGCAACCAACATTTACAGACCTTTCTCTCTGTTCCATCACCATAACTCAGTATAATCCACAGAATGATATTAAAGCTGAAGTGTGTAAACCCATTTCATTCACACTTAGACTTGTAAATGTAAAAAACAAAAACAAAATTTGGGCCCAGGCCCAAACTCACACAGCTGGTTAAGCTAACACTCTCGTAGCATTTCATAAATATTTTATGTTTTCGCAAATTAGTTGCTAATCCGTACATATTTTAGTATGATCTGCTAATGCTCCTAAACCAGTTAGGTTTCATACAAAATTTTCTCATGAGATTGTGTTGGTTCAGCAAATTTTGCTGCTTTGCCTGGTCGGGATGCTCAAGTAAATGTAGTGTCAGTCATCAGGAATGGTTTACTTATAGGTACATATTAAGATGGAATAAAATGAAATAGATAAAACACACTTCAGCTTTAAATAATCTTTTCCCTCGCCCCTCCCTGTGGGCAGTTTCAACATAAACTGAGTCAGTAAGAGAGAGAGAGATGGTCAGAAAGGAAGGTTGCGGAGAGTGTGAAGGGGGTCAGTCATCGGTCCACTACCAGGCCTGCTGCTGCTAGGTGCCTGCCTATTATCTTCTCTCTCCTGCCTGGGCGGCTCCAACCCCAATATATATTCGTCATGATTGTGTATAGGGGATGCCAAATGATACAATAAATGTCTATTTGTGAATAATGCACCTTTCTTTGCTCGGATCACAGGGGAGTATCATTTATCACTAATCTACTGCTCTCTAACAACTGATTTGTGTTTTATGGACAGACTAAGAGGGTTTACATAACCTCTATACTGCGTCACTTTAAAATGGTGAGGTCCTGCCATCTGCAGTTCATTGCCCCTGATCGAGCACATAATTGATTGTAGCCCTAATGTCTGGATTCATTTACTTTATCCTAGAATAGCACTTACAGTTGTCTCTGCTGCCGAGACATCCTTCAATGACAAAATAGACGAGTAGTCTAACGAGAAGCAATTAACATTTCCTGCCCCCATGATGGACATCCTTGCATTGTGCTAAAAATGTTGTGTGCATGAGAATGAAGCTGCTTATGACAAAATGTAACTTTCAAAGGAAGGCATATATACATACATGGCCTGAGCATGGCTGCTGTCTGTATTTATGGCTTCATCAGTTTCTGACATCACTGCAACCTAACCTTGTATCTAGTGCTCCTGCTGAGCATGCTCCAGTTTCCACCAGCATTGCATCTATATGTGCACCTACTATCGCTGCTTCGCCCAATGAGCTCCTTTCGGAGCCGCAGATAGTCAATCAGGCACCTGAGCCTGATGCGGAGCAGATTCCTGAGCAAACCACTGCAATCAGGTAAAGTTGCATGTGCTGCATTTTGTTTCTTGCTTTACTATTACTTAGTTTATTGTATTCACCAGTGGTATGTATACATGCAATGCATACCGTTCAAAAGTTTGGGGTCAGTAGTTTTTTTTTTTTTTGGAAAAAAAGAAAGAAAGCCATACTTTTATTCAGCAAGGATGCATTAACTTGTCCAAAAGTGACACAAAATAAAGTGCCACTGTTTCCACCAAAATGTTCTTATTAATAATAAGAAATGTTTCTTGATTGACCTATAAGAATGATTTCTGAAAGATCATGTGACACTGACTGGAGTAATGCTGAAAAATAAGTTTTGCCATCAAAGGAATAAATTATGTTGGAAAATTGAAAAGGTTTTTCTTTGTAAATTGTAATAAAATTTCTCAATAGTCAAATAAATGCAGCCTTGATTTTTCAGGAACATTTCAAAATTCTATACCGGCCTCAAACATTTGTAGTGTATGTATATTCATGTTTATGTTAAGTTTTTGCTTTTTATATATATATGTTTTTTGTTTTATTTTATTTTTTGGTGGAGGGTAGGGGTATTTATTCCTGTTTTTACTTTTTTGACTTGCAGGTCATCTGTTTGGCTGTGTGTAGCACATATAGCATTAGCGAGTTAATCCAATGTTAATTCACTTCTATTAGTGGAGACATGTGATCGATGTCATTGCTATTAGATTTTAGCCTAACATTTGAGAGATTGTAGGACAAAGTCCATTGATCCTCAAAGCAAAGCCAATGTTCCAGTCCTATTAATGTTATAATCAATAACTTGTCTTTAATCCGCTAATATGATCTTCTTTGTCTTAACCCTATTTCTTGTTGCAGCTGCTTCATTTGGTACTGCTTATAACTACTAATACTCTTCCCCTTAAGAAGCTAGAAATTCACATTTGCTTTGATCCATGTTGCCATTGCCAGGTTGACTATTTGTTTTTGGCTTCTGCTTTTATGACTGCCATCTCTTTATCACTGTATTGTTCAACACCAAGACTTGACCCAAATACAAATATATACTTTCTATACTTCCGTGAACTACTTTTTTAAGCTTAAGATCACTGTGAGCACTTCTATGAACCCTCTTCTCGTGTTATTGAATGATGAACAACAATAACAGTAATACCAGGGCATTAATGAAACCAGAGATAAAATGACCAAACACGTTCGTTCCCTCTAGGGCTTAAGAAGTACTTTTTCCTGGCATGTTTTTTCTTTTAAAGAGTACTACATTTGTACTGCTACACTAGATGCTGTAATCTGAGCCTCAGGACATGTTTGTAAGTTTCTAACATGTCCCAGTCAAGGCTCAGATCTCCAATTTAACCGTGTACCCTCTCCAATTTAATAGTATACAGTAGAACCCCTTTCAGCACAATTGATTTCTTGTATTTAATATTACATTTTAGTGTTAAATATTTATTATTTCTTGAGATTTTGTTTTATCTTTTATACCAAGTTGTACGTCAAGTGTAAGTTTCTATGTCTGGGTATTGAAACCCATTTCCCATGGGCCTTTATTACATGTTTATTACACTAATGCTCATGTTTGTTCTTAAGGAAGTTTATTTTTAAGACATGGCAGAAACTACGCTCTCTTTGTATGTATCCATTGCTAACACTGGTCTATTAAGTTGATTGCATGCAGACTGGAGTGCTCTTCATAATTCAAGATATCTATTTATAAGAAACCACAGCCATATATCTTTTAATGCAGATATAGATGACTATCTTTCATTTTTTTCATAGGAGGTGACATAAAGACTATTAATGTTCAGGCAGACTCAGTCCTGAAATATATTCATCTTGGGTTAAATTGGCCTTTATTTTACTAGTTACTAAAATATATCTGTTGCCACAAAGTGGATCTTTGCTTTTAAAAGCATGTTTTTTTTCTGTTTTTGTGTGTGTCTGCATCTAAATGATTTGTTTGTGGTCTATTTGTTGCCATATTCACTTATGCTGTATACTGTACTCATAATGTACTACTGTTTTATTCAGAGAAAACAAGAACACACATCTGAGTAGTTATTTAAAGGGATATTGCATATTCTTTTTATTTCCATACGTATTGGATTTGAAAAACTAAAGTATCTGATCCTGTTTGACACAAAAACATGCAATCTTTGGATCAGTTTGACAGTCGTACAGATATGAGTGCACATGGCCTCTCTCAGGTCGATAAGCTTGACTGTCCACCATTTTTGTTTTTGTTACACTATAGCTTCAGCTTGCAGACCTCTATGGGTTACACTTCTCAGTACAAAACCTCCATCTCCAGGTACTACTGTGGTCCAGCTCTGCATTCAATCAGCAAGCGTTCTTTCTTCCTCCCAGTGCCAGTGTGGCCTGTCACATGTCCAATAACATTATTTCTTCCTTCCTGTTTTTTTTTTTTAACCAACTGACTCAAAGGATACTTATGCTTGGGGTATTTGTCTTTAACCTTTCGTGTTATAACCATTTTTGAGTGTAAAGGACTTGTGTAACCTGGTCATTTTGCTCAAAACAATGGAGTCTCTGTCTTCTAACACTGTTCTACTTTCTCTATTGTTCTTTCTTCACTCTCAAAAATAAGGGTTCCAAAAATGCCCAGCGAAGCCATAGAAGAACCATTTTTGGTTCCCCAAAGAACCTTCAGTTAACAGTTTCTAAAAGAACCATTTTTCTTAGTGTGAAGAACATTTTAATAATCTGAAGAACCTTTTTCCACTACTTTCCACTCTAGAGGTTCTTCATGGAACCATCAATGCCAATAAAGAACCTTTATCTTTAAGAGTGACTCTGTTAAAAGAACACTAACTTTTGCATTTAAAATTGTAATGAAGGGATGTAACATAAGGTAAGACACTCGCAAATGTGTATGTGATGGATTATGTGGTCAGACATCCTTGGGTAATATTAGCAGTAAAGTCTCCCAGAACTGAATGTGCATTTATGTGTAATGTGCAACTTTATTTAAGCCTGCGGGCAACTAAAGTTGCTGAATGCTATACTACTCTTTTTCCATTTTTAGATATTTTTAGGTGACTATAGATTTTTAAAAAATGTTTGTAAATTGTAAATTACATGTTTAATAATGGTAGGCGTGCACATTATTGTTCAAAACGTTAATTTTTTTTTGTCTTTTATGCTGCCCAAAGCTGCATTTATCTGATCAAATATACAGTAAAAACATTAAAATAACTTTAGTATTTTAATTTATTTTAAAATGTGATTAATTCTTTTTTTGTCATTTTGTAATTTGAGCTGAATTTTTGATTGGGTTGATCCAATCCATTAGAATTCTAATATGCTGATTTGGTGCTCAAGAAACATTTTTATTTGCAGCTTGTTAAGTTCTGACGCATTTAATTCTGTTTCCGGGTTCGTGTTTCCACTTTCAGTTAAGAAGAAATCTCAACAGCCATTTGTGAGCACTATTCATTTATAACACCTCTTTAGGCCACGCTTTTAAAAAGTAATGGTGTACACTTCAGTCTCCAGGCTTGCAGTGTCCCGGACACCAATATTTATAGATTCAGAGAAAATTAATTTTTCCCCCGTAGGATTTTTCGATGAATAGAAAGTTAAAAAGGAACAACATTTAAATGACTTTTTATTTATGTTTGTAAAAGTCATTACGGTAATTTTTTTAATCAATTTAATGCGTCCTTTCTGAATTAAAATATTAATTTCTATTAAAAATGTATTTAATTTGATCTAACATTTACGTTATCTATTGTAATTTTACTATATTTATTGAATTGTATTATGTCTGTATTTCTCTATTTTACCTTCATTAATTTCTATTTAAAAAAATCATACTGACCCCAAAGTTTTGAGTGGTAATGTAGTTAAAACATCTTTTTCGTGACAATTAGAAAAAAATACAGTTACAATTTGCTAAAGAATTACACAGTATGTTTATATGGCTGTATATAATTAATCTCATTGAAGAAAAAAATATGGGAATTAATAGGTTAAAGGTTGTAAATGTGTAAAATATAATATAATTAATATACACCGATCAGGCATAACATTATGTCCTAATATTGTGTTGGTCCCCCTTTTGCTGCCAATACAGCCCTGACCCATCGAGGCATGGAGTACACTTGACCCCTGAAGGTGTGCGGTAGTATCTGGCACCAAGATGTTAGCGGCAGATCCTTTAAGTCCTGTAAGTTGCGAGGTGGGGCCTCCATGGATCGGACTTGTTTGCTCAGCACATCTCACAGATGCTCGATTGGATTGAGATCTGGGGAATTTGAAGGCCAAGTCAATACCTCAAGCTCGTTGTGCTCCTCAAACCGTTCCTGAACCTTTTTTGCTTTGTGCCAGGACGCATTATCCTGCTGAAAGAGGCAATGACCCTTTTGGAGATGACCCAGTCATCTAGCCATCACAATTTGGCCCTTGTCAAACTCGCTCAAATCCTTACGCTTGGCCATTTTTCCTGCTTCTAACACATCGACTTTAAGGACAAAGTGTTCACTTGCTGCATAATATATCCCACCCACTAACAGGTGCCGTGATGAAGAGACATTCACTTCACCTGTCATAATGTTATGCCTGATCGGTGTATATATGAATTATAATTAATCCTATAATTTAAATATGCGTCCAGTTGAGCATTGTCAAGGTCCTGGGTTTGATTGCCAGAGAATGCAAAATGTTTGGAATGCAATGCATGTGGCTTTGGAAGTGTAATTTTAAAGTTTTAAATTGTTTAGGAAAAAGCGGAGTAGCTTCTCACTTGATCTGAAATGTTATCGAGTTTCTGGTCTGTCCTTCTGTAGTCCTTACGGCCAGCCTCCACCTATGCAGCAGCCCCCACCCATGCAGCAGCCACCACACATGCAGCAGCCACCACTCATGCAGCAGCCACCACTCATGCAGCAGCCACCACTCATGCAGCAGCCGCCACTCATGCAGCAGCCGTCACCCATGCAGCAGCCGTCACCCATGCAGCAGCCGTCACCCATGCAGCACAGCTCCATCCAGATCCCTGTTGGTCCACCTCCACCTAAAGTGGTCAGCACTGCCACCATTATGCCCACAGCGTATCCAGCCGCCTCAGGTAGCCATTTCACATATGTGATTGTATATAATTCACTGTATGTGTGTGTCTATCTTTGGATGACTGTACTGTATGTATGCAATACTAATTCATGGGCATCTTTTAGCACCTTTTCCTCCAATGGCTCACAAACCTGCTCCACCTCCACCTGCTCCTGCCGCAGCTCCAGCGTCTTCCAACAGGCCTCCTTGGGTTACTGATGATAACTTTGCCCACAAATTTGACCCTAGCAAACCCAACACCACCACAAATATCAAAGTGCAGCCTCTTCCTCAGGGGGCACCACCACCACCAGCCTACATCCCCAAACCCGTCCCTGCTCCCGCTCCCTCTGCACCTAGCCCTGCATTCAACCCTTCCCCTGCTCCATTCAACCCCGCTCCCTTCCCACCTGTGGCGCGTGGAGTTGCTCAAAGGGCAGAGCGGTTTGCAGCCAGCAACAGAACACCTCTGTGTGGATCCTGCAACAACATCATCAGGTATGATTACACTTGTGCAATATTCATCACAAGACCCTTTGTAATATATAGGTGTTTTTATTCAGCTTTCAGTTTTGTTTTGTTTTTTTTGTTATATGAAGGTCATGGATTTTCTTTTTTACCATGCCTTCATTTTACTTATTTTTAAATGCATTTTATTTGACTGTTTTAACCTTTATCACAAACCCAGGTGTTTAATCTTAAATATAAAAATCTATTTTAAATAAATACAATTATGATAATCTAAACAAAGGAGAAATAAGCATTTAAATATTTAACATTTCCATATTTAATGTTAATATTAGCTTTTCTACTTTCTCAGTTTTGGTGACACTGTTTTGCCCCGTGTTCCAAAAAAAATGAAAACGTTATTTTTCATCAAAATTCTATTAAACACTATATATACACTGCCGTTCAAAAGTTTGGGGTCAGTTTGTTTTTGTTTTTTGTAAAGAAATTTGTACTTATATTGAGCAAGGTTGCATAAAATCAAAAGTTAAATCATTAAATCAAGAGTTTTACATTGTTTAAATTTTTTCTCATTTTAATTTGATTCTTTTCAAATCCTGAAAGAAATTGCACAAAAATATTAAGCAGCACTATTGTTTTCAGCATTGATAATAAGAAATGTTTCTTGAGCACCAAATCAGCATGTTAGAATGATTTCTAAAAGATCATGTGACTGAAGACTGGACTAATGATGCTGAAAATTCAACTTTGTCATCACGAGTACATTTCTTTTTTTTTTTTTTAAATATATGAAATAGAAAACCATATTAACTTGTAATAATATTTCACAACATTACTGTTTTTACTGTATTTTTATTCAAATAATTGGGGAGCAAAAGAGACTTATTACAAAAAAAGTGGAATGTTCCCGACCTTTTGAACGGTAGTGTAATTTGAACTAATAGGACTCTCTAATAAATGACAATGTTCAATGTTTTTGTCTCTTCAGGGGACCATTCCTGGTGGCATTGGGTCGTTCCTGGCATCCAGAGGAGTTCAACTGCCATTATTGCCATTCGTCTCTGGCTGATGTCAGCTTTGTG
Organism: Gobio gobio; assembly: GCF_949357685.1. Taxonomy (NCBI): domain Eukaryota; kingdom Metazoa; phylum Chordata; class Actinopteri; order Cypriniformes; family Gobionidae; genus Gobio; species Gobio gobio. The sequence goes on along the minus strand of NC_137111.1, from coordinate 32,793,599 downwards.
GAGGAGCAGAATAATGTTTACTGTGAGAACTGCTATGGAGAGTTCTTTGCACCTACCTGTGCCCGCTGCAACACCAAGATCATGGGAGTACGTCGAAAACCTATTAACACTGCACACACATGCACAGAAATGATTGTGAACACACATCACAGGAACTGACAGTTAATCCACTCAACATCTGCTCAATAGGAAGTGATGCATGCTCTGCGGCAGACCTGGCACACCACTTGCTTTGTGTGTGCAGCTTGTGGAAAGCCCTTTGGAAACAGCCTCTTCCATATGGAGGATGGCGAGCCGTATTGTGAGAAAGGTATGGGAGCCCCTGGCTATGTCTAAGTTTGGTGTATGCAAATTTACATCCCTAATTGTTTCTGTCAACAGATTATATCTCACTCTTCAGCACAAAGTGCCACGGCTGTGACTTCCCAGTTGAGGCAGGAGACAAATTTATTGAAGCTCTTGGCCACACATGGCATGATACCTGCTTTGTTTGTGCGGTAGGTTCAAAATCAGTTTGTTATAGCACTTGCCCAAATGGTTTATAAATAATTCAACACCGAGGAATTATGACACGTTTCTGTCTCGACATTCAGGTGTGCCATGTGAACCTGGAAGGACAACCTTTCTACTCCAAGAAGGACAAGCCCTTATGCAAGAAGCATGCACATGCCATCAATGTGTAGATGCTTCAACAGTGCATCAAAAGCCGTCAGTGAAGGAACTAAATGCAATTAATGTAACATCTGCATTTGTGGTTTTAGACATCAGTGCCAATCCAAATGACACAAAAACTAATATAAAGATTCACTATATATCATTTATTAAACAGCATATAAGTAAAGGATGACTGAATGATACATAAACTAGGTGTTTTGAAATGTTTTAATCCAAATCCAATGTGCACATAGAGTACGGGTTATAGTTTATTATAACCCGAATATTTGCATACATGAAATACGGTAATTTAAGAGATATAACATTTTCACTTTTTTTGATTTAGTGAATTTATACAACAAACTATTTTTACGCTATTAGTGACTAAAACCGTGTTGAAATAAATAGGTTTTGAAGATTGCCTGCATATGTAATAGCTCATGACCAGACATTATTTTTAAAACCAGAAACAGCCTGAAAAAAATCTATGCATTTTACTATGCCTTAAACTCTAAAGTAAACTTAAATGTGTTTTTATTATTGCATTTGTTTTCATAAACAATGAGGTCTATAGATCCCAGACTTGCAAGTCGATTTGAAATAGATTGAGGCCGTATGTTGTTGTGCAGTCTTTTTAATGCTGAATGGGTGATTTATGTGTTACTCATTTTGTTTATTTGTGCTTTTAGTGTGTGTGAAAGCATGCAAGGGAGATGTCAACATTAGTCATAATGTTTTTATCAACTAATTTAAAGAAAATAACGTATTTGCAGGGCATCTGAAAAGGTAACACAGATTTTCTGTTAATTAATCAGTTGTTTCCCCTCACAGTATGAGCTGTATAATGCCCAGCTCTCAAGGCTAAACTGTTCATGTTTGGCCTTGTCACCTATGATGTTTTTTTCTGTTATTTATTGCGTGCAAAACCTCAATTTCTTAAATTATCTTTGCAAATGGTGTGCTGTTCTAAATTTGCAAAGATAATTTACTTGCCAAGAATGGGGATTCTTAATTTAATTTAATAAATAATTGAATTATCAAGACAGAGCCACATACACAGGATTCAAGTTGTATTCTTAGTTTATCCTTAAAATGAATAACGAAAGTGGTACCTGAGACTTTGTTCTTTTTACTCTCTCTGACGTGCAACTGTAGGGTTACAGTAAAGGTTTTGTTTCATGCCACATGGCTACTATTAAAGAACATCAAGGTCAAATTCTGTGTTTTCTTAAATGCTGTGTGATATTGAACATTTTATGCATACAATTCACTTGAACAAGATAGCTTTTATTTAGACATATTTTAAGATTGTGTCATTGATGTGTCAGTATATTTTCACAGCCACATATTAATCTAAATTAATCTAACCCCCACATCACATCAGTTAAGATGTGTTCTTAGGGCTACTTTTGATTTTGGCTTGTTTTTTTTTTGTTTTGAATATTACTAACACAAACAATGGTTTTGCATGTCAAAATTGCCTCTCTTAAATTTAATAAATTGTTAGCTTCTTTTTTACACAACTTTAGTACGTTATTTAAAATTACATTTGTAGCAGTGATGGGTTCAGGAGTGGGTATCTAGCTTTTTTCAAGAACAGATGTAATTTAACACTGTTTAATGTAAAGCAGTCATGTTACACACAGTGTATTATCAATAATTGTCATCTGCATATCTGCAATTCATGTGGGAATTACAGGGAGACAAAAGAGTGATCCATAATTTTATACGTTTGCATTCTTACTGCAATAAGAAAAAACTGTATGTTTTACCGGGCAATGTGTTAACCAGTGTCTTTAATGCAGTCTTCTTCTGTTGAATAATACAAAGTTTGTATGAGAGTTCAAACTGTGATGTGGCTCTATGGAATATTGAAGATTTACTTTATGTAATATCTACCTAAATATGAGCTGTATGTGTGTGTGTGTGTGTTTTTTTTTTTTCAAGATAAGATGATAAACTAACTTCTGCTAATGGTTCTCTTTATTTTGTATTCTGAAATGATGTTGTGAAAACAGCCTTACTTTGTGCTTATTTCAACCAATACCATACTTATATGTCCAAAAACACCCAACTGTATCTTCACTGACATGTTAAACATGACTAGTACAAATATTAAGATGCTTTATGAACTGAAAATAGTTCATAACACATAAAAATGTATGGGCACTGTTCTTATGTATGATTAAATATTATAAAACCGTACTGAAGACTGGACAGCCCCATTATTAAATTCATTATTTGTTTTATTTCAATCTAATTCATAATCATCCCGTTTAACTTTGCACACTATCAAGTGAAATGTTTTAAATATTCTTTTAAAATATTTATGCATTGTACAGAATACTCAAATGGCATACAAAAAGATATATAATTTATATGCATCTAATATGTAAATGCTCTGTATTTAAGTATCATGGTTAAAATAACATAATACATCCATATAAAGAGCAATGAGTGATTTCTGTCATTTTATATCATTAACATAATGAAATGCAAAATATCACACAATAAATCAAGTGCATTAATGCAAGATTTCTTTCTTTAAAAACTACAGGATTCATGTTGCATCTAATGTATTAATATGTATTATTTTGATTAGGACATGCTATGTATTACTGTACTACAGTATAACATCAGTTGTTGTACACGTTCGTCGCCACTGTTTAGTTTCAGTCGGCAGGTGGCGCTGCGGAGTCGGTCAATCAGCGCGCTCGCTGCCGTCCGCTGACTGCTGCGTGTAATAATCAGTGAGTGAGGTACACTCTACGATGATGGTCAGTGCCAGACCTTTAACGGACCTCAGTGAGAGTCGAGCACGACCACAACTAACGTTACAACCGACCCTCTGAATTATTCGAGTGTCGAGAGCTCGTTAAATTGACGGAGTACACGAAAAGACGATTTACTGAAGAATCTTTTCGGTAAGTGAAATAGAAAGTGTTAGCTTGGCTAAGCTAACGCTGCCTCACGAAAGTTTGTTGCGCTGAATTGTCCATTTTGCACGTAATATTTTAAACGACTTACTAAGGCAAAAGCTACTGTCGTGACTTGTTATATTTTTCACTACACAGTACACAAATGTACAAGGCTTAAAGAGAAAAATGGTGGGAGTTTACGGGTTTATTACTTGATTTTGTTAGGAGATTTTGTTTCTCTGTGCGGCGAGTTGTATGATAGCTAGTGAGCTATCGCCATTAGCTAGTCAAAATACGTTTAAATGTACTCACTTAACTAACAAGGAGTGTCTTTTCTCAAAATAATACAGTATCCTCGTAATTTTATGTGTTATTATATTGGCATTTAAATTACATTATTATTGTTTGAAGACAAACTGTCACTGTTTCTAAAAGTCCGAGGAAAAAGTTATAAACGCGATAGACGCGTAATGCTAGCACCAACTTCTCTAATCTGACAGCTGTGCGTTGCCTCTAAATGTTAATATATCCTTCATGTAGGAACTGGTGTATGCTTCTTTTACAACAATATCGTGTTTCTTTATATTTTGGATTATACATTCTTTTCGTGGATTGTTTTTAACTTCAGGCTGTTCTTGTCACGTATCCGCCCCTCAAAACAAATTACAAGTTATATTTATGTCTGCATCTGTGGGTGTGAATTTATTACATTTAAATTTTCCTGGTTTTACTGTACAGTGTGTACTTTTTTTCCCTTCTTCTTCAGATTTTGCTTTCTTGTGGCTGTACGTTACTTCTATCCCTCTCAATACAAAAGCTGCTTTTAATTTATGGGTTCTGGGGGGAAGGGGGTCTGTTCAGCTCCTTTACCTTCTCGAGGAGGTCAAAAAACAGATGGTAACACTGCCTGTGAAGCAGTCTGATTCGAGAGGCCTGGAGGAGAGAGGCTTAGTCTGAGGAAAGTGGATTTATTTTACAAAATTAAAGCTAAAGTCTCGTAGTATATACATGCCAGACATCTGTGCATTCCACAGCTTGAGTCAAAATGTCCTCTGCAAAAAAAATTATAATATTGGTCTAATTCTGATGAGAGAGCAGAACCAGGTTGTCTTAGATGAAAATTCTGTCATTTATTCACCCTCATGACGTTCTAAACCTGTAGGAGTTTCTGAAGATGTTATGCAGACCTTCACTTTCACTGTATCTCTTTTTCATGCAATAAAAAAATCATATCATTTTATGTTCCGCTGACGAGTGAAAGTCATACAGGTTTGGAACGACATAAGGATTCGTAAATGATGACTGTCAATTTCTGGATGATCTATAATGTTAATAAATGCAAAACACGTCCTGATATTTGTGTGTGTGTGTGTTGTGTAGCATGTGATGGTTTATTTACACTAACTGCTAGAGCAATTATTTGTTCTGTCTTGCTTTGAATGTTAATGAATGATTAATTGTCATGCAGATGTGATGGTCATGTTCTTTGTGTCCAGAGTGAAGAGATGTTTTAGTTCAGGGGTGTTCAATCTCTCCACAGACTCCTCAATATGATCTCAAACATCTCCTTCCGAAAATGTAAATGCTTCTGTATTGTTTCATGTATAAAGACCCAAATTATACTGCAAAAATAATATTGTAAATGTCGCTAAATATTATTATTATTTATTTTTTTACTTAAAGTTGACTATTAGGCTACATTTCATAGTCATACCAAAGTAGTGTTGGATGTATTTTTGCCATTTTAATCTAATTTATGTATTTATTTAAAAATAAATGTATGCTGTTTTTCACTTAGCATTTCCACTCTCATTCTCACTGGCATTAAAGATCTGTCCCTCATGTAATGTGCAAAATCAATCACTTAATTGCTTAAAAGGCTCCAATATACTACAACAATAAACGTAGATGTTTTTCCCCTCTTATTTGTTTTTTAAAATATCAGCCAGACCCAGATTAAATTGCCCTGGAGCCCTCTAGGAGTGTGTTTCAATCTCAGCCACAGTGTGAGGGATCGGATTGCAGTAGGAGTCTGTGGCGAGGTGGCAGCGCGGGGAGCTTGGAGGGGAGGAGGGGGGTATGGGGGCAGGAGGGTTAAGAGGCAGTATAGATCAGGTTTCACGTTCCTCAGGCTGCTGCACCATCTAAAGTCAGCCCCCTACCCCTCCCGTACTCGCTCTGGAGACAGGATGGCTAAGCAAGAGGGAAAAACACACATGACCACCTCAGACCTGGCTCTGAGTGTATCACCTATCCCATCGTAAAGGTGCTGATGTATCACCCTCACCATTTAGTCAAATCATTCTGATCTAAAAGGTGGAAAACTAATCCTAGATGAGCTTGGCCATTCGATACACTCTACCGAGCTTTTAATGAACAGACTTTTCTTTAACAATTCCTGTAGTCAGTGAAGTCCTCTGCGCTTGTGCTTCCAATGGATGGTAGGAAAGCGAGGGAGAGCCATTGATTTCTTTAACTCTTTCTATGCCACTGTTGGTTAGTGTGATGGCAGATCAGATACAGATAGATTGGATTAAGCTATGCAGTGGGAGCTTGGTGTAGTGCTGGAGAGTGGTCTCTGTTTATTCAGTATGCCCCAGCTGTCCTTTAATGGTATTGATCTGCTTTAAATACTCTTGGCTATCGGAGTAAATTATTTAGAGTGGCACCGGATAGGGTGAATTCAATGATGGGTTAGTGCAAAGAAGACAACCAAAAAGATTTCTGTCTGGTCTTGTAATGAGCTAGAAAACCTGTTTCCATATTATTTAGATTTCATTTTGTTGTAGAGATCAAGGAAATTGAATTATGTGCTTTTTTTTTGTTGTTAATAAAAATCTTGTGTGCCTTGTAAGGCCTGGAATGCCGTCACATCAATCCTTGTTTATAGACCTTATTGCGTCAGAAATGCGCAGCCATCTTTAGAATTTTGTGTTTGAACTTTTTGCGGTAGCCCTGTGTATATATGGCATTGCTGGTGAAGTGGATTTACTTATTATATAGAGTTAACGAAAGAGCATTATCATGAGCATTGTAATGTTTAAAGTGGATGTCATAACAAATGTCAGTATTCTGGGAAGATGTTAAAATGAGCAGATAATTCCTAAATCCGTAAGATCTTACCTTCATGCTGTGGAAATACAAACCGGAAGACAGAACACCACGAGAGCAATGCTGAAAAGGGACAGGGCTACACTGTTAGACATTTAAAAGAGATTTTACAGTAACTTACTGGCAACACTGTCAGCACCAAAGCTGAAGCAAATGATAATTGATGATTTCAGCCGCTCTCACTCGCTGAAATCTACACTCAAAGCAGAGATAAAGGTGTGATGTACGCAGGAGATTCACTCATCATACAGTGGTTGACTGTTTTTGTTCTATTTCAGCAGCAAAAATAGTTTTAAAAAAAAACACAGCAGAACCACAGCGCATCTGATATGACCGGCATAACGCTGGCAAATTTAGGGACCGTCTCTAAAGTTACATACAACATTGGTAACGTTATACATGTCTCAAACTTCACTAGCATTTGAAGATAATGACAGTCATAAAACTGACTGTAAAATGTTCATTTAGGTGTCAGGTATGATGCACACATTTTGATATTTAATAAAATAAACTGTCAAATCATATGGAAATATGGATATGCATTATTTCACTAGGATACTGTTTGGGCTCTTACACAAAATATGCTAGATTTAAATGCATCATTGCTGAACACTGATGAGAATATTGCTTGAGAATATATTTACAGACTTAATATTAGAGATTATATTTACAACATTTTATTATTATTTATGTGTTGTTATTGACGACGGCCATTATAAGGAAGGAAATCCCACAGAATCTATCTTAAAAAAGTGCATAAGGCTGCTTTAGTTTTTTGTTGTTTGTTGATTTTCAAATATAAAACTTGTTGAAATGTTTTAAGTGTGTGCATCTGTTCTTGTTGAACACTTTCATCTCATTTGAACAAAAACGTGATAATATATTGATAACCGTGATTAGGGGTGCTCCGATTGATCGGCAACCGATCTCGATCGGTCGATAATCGCTTTGGGATGATTGATCGGCGGTCTCCAAAAAGGCAGATCTCATGAACCGATCTCATAACACATAAACCCGCACCTGCCGTGAGAGCTAGGGCATGACATGCAGCGACACCGTCTCATTCTCTTTCCAGTGCGGGTAAAATAATTATAATGCTGAAGGTGAGGTACAATATATATTTCTATATTAAATAACTTACGCAGTCATTTGAAAACTTTCTGTGGGACGTAAATTCACAAACAGAGCGCGTGAATCACCGCGTGTGCGCTCTCTCTCTCCCTTTCAAAATGCTCAAATGGCTTCACATCAGCGCATCGCATCTGCACTAAAATCGAGCTGCACAGCTGACACAGGATTTGCCACATACACAATCGAGGCAGTGTCGCATCGTCACTAAAGTTTATCATTTACATTTATTTTTAAGTCTTGCCAGTGTTCAAACCGCTCAGCACTCGCGTGCACGGTCTGGCGAGAGACACATACACACACACACACACACACACACACACAGGCCATCTCACAAAAAGCTTGCGAGTACAAATTGCGCTGAAATGGTCAGATACACACAAATGTATGTACTAAATGACCGTCTTGACGAGTATGCACGTAAACCCCGTCGTGACTCGCGAGTGAACATTTTGTGCAACTGCATGTAACCGTATCCGTGTTCGCTCTTAAAGTGACAGCAGTCGAATAAACTGCTGCTGTCTCTGAGTTTCTCTTTGTCTTGTGTTGTTTGATGAACCTTTATGACACTCACTGCTCTTGAATGACTAACTTTTGCAACCTTAAGTGTAAGGATTAATCTAATTTAATTTATTCAGGGAAGACAATATTAATTTACATTTGATTTCTTATACAAATTTCTTACCTCAATACTAATGTTAGACCGACCTGAAAAATAGTTTTTAAAAACAAAAATGCACTGCATGATCAAATATTTAGGTGAGATAATTATATAGATTTATTTGGGAAAGATGGCCTACAGTAGCCTTAAGTTATCTAATTTTCTAAAATAAACACTTGGTGGTTCTTCAACATCTTGACTCAGTTAATTTAGAGTTAGTTTCATTTCTACAAATAGTGCAAACTCTGCAAGATTATAGATAAAAGATTGCCATTCCCCTGCCATTCTGTGATCGGCAGTGATTGGCAATCGGCATATCATGATCTTGGTAATCGATGATCGGCCCCAAAAATGCTGATCGGAGCATCTCTAACCGTGATAATTTGGGTCACTATAATCGTGATGTTAAATTTCCATAACGTTTCATCCCTAAGTCTAACCCAACCAAAGTAACCAAAACTTTTCAAATAATACTTATTGTTGTGTATTGACAGGTAATTCAGTCAAGTTCTGCGTACAACACCTTTCTGTTTTTTCAGCGTTTCCACATCCTGCCTAGTGTTCTTCAAACAATGTGCAATTTGGCTATAAAAACAAATATAAATATAGGCTATTCAAAACAAACAAAACATTTCTTGTTCACATAAAGCTGCAAGACAGTCACTAAATTATAGATTAAGAAAAACAAAGCCACAAACCATGAGTTTCAGAGGAATTCTGAACAGGAACGTGTATCAATTCTGGATCAGATATTCTATGATTATTTTATGAAAGTTGCTGTTCTTCTAATAGCATTATTTCGATCAAAAGAATTGGTTTAATCATGTTTTTAAAAATGTCCAACAACAAATATGTTAATTTTATCAATTCATATTTTATTTAAAGTTACAGTGTGCACCTTGTTGAACTTTATTTGGGCTTGCTGCACATGCATGCATACTTGCCGAAGTCTAACACTGACTCACTTTCTGTTAGGATGAGTGAATTTATTACATTTTTGGATAAGAATATATCTTAAATCTAGGTTGTGCACAGTAAATAAAAAACAAACACACACACACACACACACACACACACACACACACACACACACACACACACACACACACACACACACACACACACACACACACACACACACACACACACACACACCTTTCAGTTGCACTCCCTTTAGCTGCTCTCCCCCATCCCATTAATCTTTTCAATAAAGCTATATTGCAAATTACACTGTTATCAGGTGCGGCATGACACTTTCAGCTACAAGTCATTTTTCTTTTCACACTGAAATTGAAATGCTGCTATTAGCAACAAAATTATTAGGCCTATATTTGAAATATCAAATATATTAAGTTAAATTTCCAGTGGCACCAGATTTTGGACCTATTAGATGTAAGCGTGAATGGGACTACCCTTCACAATAAATACTAGAAATAGAAACCAATAAGAAACCAAAAATAATAGAAATAGAAACCATCAAGTAACCAGCAAAATGTCCCCTTTCACTTGTTCATTCCTCTGAAGTATCTATGCTTCAAAACAAGTACTGTAACATAGCAGTAGTTTGCCTGAGTTGCTATAGGTTAGGCTCACTGGATAATAAAAATAGAGTGCGTGGTTTGGTTCCAATTATTAACTGGGTCCTCATGTTACCTTGATTTAAAGATACAGTCAAAACTCCCATAAACTTCATAAACACTCTATCATTTTTTCAGTTTATTAAACTGATTGCAAAAAAAAACTAATAACAATGTTTTAATGACATCATTTTGTTTCTACTCAATTTTTGAAATATAAACTTTTAAATGGTGGCTGTAATAAAAGCATGATGGATTCGGACAGATTAAATGTTGGAGAACAGGTTAAAAATACAGTGAATTTTGGATTTTAGTAAGTTGTTCTGTGTATTTCAATGTACCTTCTGATGTTCATGTTTATTTTGTGCTCTAACTAGTAGTAAAGGCGAAGAGATGATCTGTTCATCTTCAATTGAAAACATTAAAGAGCACCAAAACGCTATTTATTGTTTGAATTTCATAATAATATTGTCAGAATTTAAAAGATGAAACTGTTTGTTATCAAAAGCACAAAACTTGCGATTTATTGAATGGGAGGCATGCAAAGTTTTTGTTACAAAGTTTTGTTCATTCATCAACTGAAAACAGCAAAAGATAAATTCTTGGGAATTAAGAATCGATATTGATTCATCAAAATGAGAATCGATTAAAATCAAGAAATCTATTTTTTTTTTTTTTAACCCAGCCCTATTCTTTTTGTTACCAGGGTTTTGTGGTACTATGCCAGAATCCAAATGCCATTTGGACATTCAGCCACCTGGATCCGAATGACACCTGTAGCCAGCCTCCATGCTTACCAAACACTATGCCAACATGCTTCACAGAAATGGATCTTTCTGTACGGTAAGAAAACCTCTGCTAAAAGATATCAGTTCTTCTTGGCCTCTCTTACAGGCAGACATCCCCTGCAGTACAAGCAAGAAGTGTGTTTTCATGTGGTGATTACATGACCACAGTAGATAGAAATGCTCCCTACATCAGCGATGGCCGGACTGCCACAAATGGTTACCACATGTTTGAATCTGGGAATTCATATTAGAGAAATACATTTACAGGGCAAAGTTCATCCATGTATGAGCTGTTTCCACGGCAACAGCTCCACCTAGTTTCTCCCACACCTGTGGTGCAGACTTGTGCTCCGCAGATGCAAAGCTGTGAAATATACAGGGAGGAATTTTCACAGAGGAAAAAAGGAATTTTCCCTTAGAAAAAACTAAGTCATTTGATTGATAGTGCTGTGCTTTTTTTGTCTCAATATATACAATAAATGTCAACTAAAGTCTATTTATTTAACAATACAGACCATATGAGGCATTATGCCCAGCTCTTTGATACAATGTGTCCCTTGAAGTTAAGGGAATCCCAGCGCATAGTCATCATTTTTGAGATGGTTCACAATGGTTGAACACTAGATAGGGATTTCTGTAGCTGTTGAACCTGGCTCTCATCAAACCCCAGCACACCCACTCGCTCTGACCCTTCGGTGGAATGTGTGCGGCAGGTAATGGAAAATAAACTTGCAATAAACCTCTGCCGGTCCAGTAATTCTGGGAAATTTGTGGACTTTTCCATCTCCATATTTTTTCTTTTGTAAATACTAAGAAATTGAGAAAATTCTTTGACTCAGGTTAAGAACAGAGAAGTATAATAATACAGTTCAGAAAGAACCTTGAGAGAACTGATCGATGATTTAAAGTATCCATGAAATTAAAACAGAACAGTGATCAGAACATGAATGTCCCCTCCCTCTCGCAACAACATCTCTTCTCTGATGACGTGTGCATTGGCACGAGAGCAGGTCAATAATCCTGTTTACATTACAATTGGGAGGAAAAGATGATCACGTTTTTCATTTCATGCCAACAAAGTTTTTAAACCAGTTCACTGGCTTACAGTAATGATAAATAACATCAATAACAGAATTCTGTAATGATAAATGCCAACAATAATTCCAATGTAACATATTTTATTTAGGGATGCACCGATATGAACATTTTGGCCGATACCGATAACCGATAATTCTTAATATTTGAAAGCCGATAACCGATATATTGGCCGATAAATCTAAATACAAATTTTAATAAACTCTGAGAGCCTGATTACAAAAGCAAAAGGCTCACCATTAAAAGCCATGTCCCAAACACTTCAACATAAATCAAACCTATACACTACAGTAGCCTATTTGAACCAGTGTGAGATTCCTTACCTTTTCAAATTAATTTTACACTCCTATGGCCAAATTTTTTTTTTAACACTTTACAATAAGGTTTAATTTTTGTTAGTATTAGTTAACCAACAATGAATGAACAATACTTCAACAGGATTTATTAATTTTAGTTCATGTTAATCTCAACATATTCAGACCCAAAGTTGTGTCTTTTAACATTAGGTATGAACTGTGAATGGACTGTTACAAAACACAAACATTTTATTACTAAAAGAAACAAAGGTTATTGCTCTCTGTTTGTTCATGATAGTTAATGCATTAATAAAATGAGACCTTATTTGTAAAATGTTACCAAAAATTATATTGTCTAAAAAATAAAAATAATATACCTAAATAATGCAAACAAGTAATTGAACAGCATTACTTAGGCTGCATAATAAAGAATCAGAATGCAAGTGCATGAAATAACCTCCGCACAGACGATAAAGAAATGGTTTTAATCAAACCATATTGTTGATGGAAATGATACGAGAACAATAAAATTGCTAATTATAAAAAATAATGCTTCTGTGTTTTTGAAAAAAAAAAAAGTTTAATATTACAGTAATAGTAAACATCTGTAATATTAGTCTAGTCTATTAGGAATAATGTTGCTGTTTGAGAGCGCGCTGAAGCTGGAGAGAATGAACGAACAACATAAACTGAAGCGCTTAGAAGTTTAATTAACAACTAAACGCATCATATATGAGAACAATCAGATATTTATACAAAATAAATATAATATTACAACTTATATTAGCACAAAATCACGCATAGGTGAAGGGTTATAACTCCTGTGGATGCTCTTCCCCTGTTTGAGAGCGTGCTGAAACTTAAGATGATCACAGGTACAGTGAAGCACTGCGGGTTATTGACTTAACCAAACACATCCTATATGACTTTAATCAGATGTTTATACTACAAAAACGTAATATTACGACTTACATATGCTTAAAATGACGCGAATGCACAAGCGAACTTGACTGTGCTGGTCAGAATGCGTTGTTGACGCTTCCCACAACAGCGCGCTGAAAAACAACTAAACCCAGAGAATTCACTACGTTTTATAACAGAAATATTCTCATTGCGGCGTTATGTATAGGACAGTCCCAGTAGTTATTAATGCTGTGCATTTCTGTTTGAAATGCGCGCGCGGTACAATGAAGTGCTTACTGCATCGTTAATTAACTCAACCAAACGCATCCTATATGGGATTATATACACAAAATAATAAATATAATATTACAACTTACAATGGCACAAAAGGCTGTGAATGCACAAGCGAACTTGACTGTGCTCGTCATGAAGGTGTAACTCCGTGGGCGCGCGCTGAAGCTAAAGACCGGTACAATGAAGTGCTTTACTGCATCGTTTATTAACTCAACCAAACGCATCCTATATGATATTACATACACAGAATAATAATAAATATAATATTACAACTTACAATGGCACAAAAGGCTGTGAATGCACAAGCGAACTTGACTGTGCTCGTCATGAAGGTGTAACTCCGTGGGCGCGCTCTTCCCTCAACAAACGCGCTGAAACACAACGCTCTTTTACAGCCTATTCTATTCTCATGACCATTTTATGTAGATTATAGAAGACTTGCGCTGCACATGTTGCACATAACTGTATTTTCCTTTTCGAAGTGATTCCAAACATATTTAGAGCAATTCAAACCCATCATGGTGGACAGCGCGTCCGTCTCAGCTTAAGGAAATAATACATTATCTATCGGCTTGACTATATCGGTCAAATTTTCTTATTGGACCGATAACGATAACATCAAAAATAATCATTTATCGGCCGATAACGATATGTTGCCGATATATCGTGCATCCCTAATTTTATTACAAATGTTATTATATTTATACAAATATTTGTACCATAAATGGTGCAGCCATATTTTTTAAAGATGGGCATGAAACTGGAACATAACAAAGTGTTTTGTTTTCAACAACTGACAAATCTTCTTGGCTAATTAATAAAATTAAGAAAAACTAATTCAATATTATACCCTTTTACGAAGTCTTGATTTAGTTTTTGGGGTGTACTAGAATAAGTTTTCATGCTTGATTGTTCAAAATACGGCGTTTTCGATGAAGCCGAAAACTGTTTCCTCTCCATTGCAAAGAAGAATTTCGTTGATAATTATTAAATTTGATTGGTAACAGCCAATTGTGTCTTTATTATTATAAATACGTTTTATTAAATTAATGAAATTGACATAAAAGATGATGCATGCATATAATTAGGTTTATAAAATACATTTATAAAGGTAAAAATGGCCATAAAAGGTAATAATCAATTTAAACTTTTTGAAAACAATTATTTCTGTCACTGCTGTGAACTTACCAACACACAGAATATGAAGAATATCAGCACAATAACACACTCAGCAAAATATTGTCTAATTATCATTATCAAGAGAATCCCAGAAAATATTAAGATATAATTTTTTTTGTCAATATCGCACACCCATAAACCACTCTAAGTTCATCACCCTTAGAAAGGTCAAACAAATGGGTTTTCGAGACAGGGTGGAAAAAACTCTCTTCAACATAGCGACAACACTGTCTACTCTAATGCGGCTCAGCCAGGCCTTGTCCCCTTTTTTGTTTATTCTGTGGGCAGGGACTATTTAAATGAGTCGACCATTGTAATGACCATTGTAACATCATAAGATCTGGAAAAATCATGTTGTAGTCCAAACGAGCCGTTCGTTGTAGATCTTGAAAAGGGGATTTTAATAAATAAAGTATGTCCCTTTGGAGTGGACTTTGAGCTTTGTAACCTTGCAGATCTTTTTTATGCTCAAACAGCAACATTACACACTAAGTAAAGTTGAAAAAAGGGGAAAAGCTTAATAGGACTAGAAATAGCACACAGACAGCACTTTGAAGTCATTCTGTGGTAACTGGTCCAGTTGTAAGCACTGAGATCAAATTAGCTTCTTTAGTGAGATTGATTTAGTGTTTCACAGACGAGCTGTTGTTGAGCTGAGTTTCTTAAATTCTCAGCCAAAATGTGCTCAGATTTTGGGGGCTTTGTTCTAGGAATGGTGTCTCACCCCATTACCCCTCCAGAGGAATCTGGCCGGAGGAGCTCATATTGCACCCAAGTGCTCCACAGATTAACTTTTGTTCTTCTCCTGCAATCCACTGCTGTGACACCAAAGACTCTGGAGTCTTGTGCTATGTTCAAAGTCTCTGCTTGACTGACTCTCCACGATACAGCTGCTTGACAGTGATTGGTGTTGTGTCAGGAAGAGATGTGGGACTTCAGTGAGGATGAGAAGAAGTGAGGATGATAGGAGAGAGAGAGAGAGTTGGTCGTGGGGCACATCTCAATGTTCCTAAGTATTCTTATGCTAATCCTTTCCTGGGATGAGGCGCAAAGCAGCCAAGCAAACAATGGCAGCGGAGCCAGAAAGTCTGCCCTGCAGTCTAGCAGGCCTTGAAAGGCATGTCGGGCATAGCGCCGACACTGAGGGAAGGCAGCCTCCAGTACTGGGAGCCCTGCTGTAAGGAGGGGCCCCAGGAGGGACCAGAGATCCGGGCCAAAGCAGGCTGAGAGAGCGGGGGCGAGGGGGAGACAAACACCAGACCGTCATGCAGGCTGTAGTTAGAAGTGATAAGAAAGGCAAAGTGAGATTTATTTCACAGATTGTCTGTATTTCATAATATTATCATACATTGGCTTTTTTCTGGTTGTTACCCCCACCAAAAAATGCCTGTGTGCTGTGGTGAACTGTTGTTTATGTTGTGGTGAACTGAGTTCTACGCATGAGGAAAGACAGAAAAATATTACTCCCTCCTCAGGGATCGAGAGATATCCATGGTCAGGCATAAGGTTGACTGCAAAGGTGCACCTTAGTTACACATCACCATACAATACCCCTATTCATCCAGCCTTAATACTCCTTATGGCGCCACCAAAACCTTTCAGAGGGCAGAGCTCCAGGAGTGTCTGATAAAACACTGAAACATAGTGTGTCTTATATTGCTTTAAGATCCGTGATACTTTTGAAGCAATAATAGTGATAATGTCAATTCAAGACACATAACTGCTTGGCCTAAACTTAATATCAAAGTCCCCAAAGTGTATTAGGATATGTGACCAGTCTAATATTAGAAGTATAATAAGCTGCTGTCAGTGATGTCCTTCTCTAATCTTGTTTTTTTTTTTTTTTTTTGTAGATCCAAGTTTTGCAAAAGTCAGGACATGACTGAACTTGCTCAGCCGTTCATGTATAAGAAACGTTTGAATGAAAATTGCAGAATGATTTAATTGGCCTTTTAGGATGGTGTGTGTGTGTGTGTGTGTGTGTGTGTGTGTGTGTGTGTGTGTGTGTGTGTGTGTGTGTGTGTGTGTGTGTGTGTGTGTGTGTGTGTGTGTGTGTGTGTGTGTGTGTGTGTGTGTGTGTGTGTGTGTGTGTGTGTGTGTGTGTGTGTGTGTGTGTGTGTGTGTGTGTGTGTGTGTGTGTGTGTGTGTGTGTGTGTGTGTGTGTGTGTGTGTGTGTGTGTGTGTGTGTGTGTGTGTGTGTGTGTGTGTGTGTGTGTGTGTGTGTGTGTGTGTTTTTTAAGAAGTGCTTTTTAAGTAAAAAATATATATATATTTAGCAAGGACATGTTATATTGATCAAAAGTGACTGTAAAGAATTATAAAATAAATGCTGTTCTTATGAGCTTTCTATTTGTCAAAGAATCCTGAAAAAATGTATCATGATTTCTCAAATATTAAGTAGCACAGCTGTTTTTCCAACATTGATAAAAATATGAAATGTTTCTTGTGCACCAAATCAGTATAGGATCATGTGACACTGAAGACTGGGGTCTTTCAAAAACATAAAAAATCGTACTGACCCCAAACTTTTGCATAGTAGTGTAAACGTTGGCAGTTTAGTAACTAACACCTCTAAACATCCTCCTGTACTGTGTTGACTCTCTTCCCAGTTCCCACTATTTTAATATTGAAAGATATGGTTTCATCCCCATATTTCAT
Organism: Gobio gobio; assembly: GCF_949357685.1. NCBI lineage: Eukaryota > Metazoa > Chordata > Actinopteri > Cypriniformes > Gobionidae > Gobio > Gobio gobio. The sequence goes on along the minus strand of NC_137111.1, from coordinate 32,776,337 downwards.
TCCTGATGCAAGAGAGAATCTGTTCTGTTGCGCTTGTCTAAAATGTATACATTTCCAAATTTAAAGTAGCTTTTTATACCATTTTTTAAAATTTTATTCCAGTGTTTGAAGCTGTTGTGGGGGGCGTCTCATCCATGTCTTTTGCAGCCAGGCCTCAACTTTTTCTGGTTGTGATCCTGCTTCTTGTGTACCTCTTATTCTAGCACACACACTTAGCGGCAGCTTCTTGTCTCTGTATGTAGATGCCTGCACAGCTATCTTGTCCCCTGCCTTGCGGAGGCTAGCTTTGTTCCCTTGTTATCCGGTCAGGGATGTGTGAAAGTGGGGCACAGGTCGGGGCTCTTTGTCCCCCTTGGGCAAATCAGAAGTGACAGACACCGGCCCACTCCGCCACTAATTTGTCCCCCCCTCAGTACAGACTTCGCTCAAGGCCACTAATTGCAGCGAGGCGCACAGGCCTACAAGGGAACAGACACATCACGTTATTAACGCTGGAAGGGGCCAACGGGGTAATTGCGGAACATCCTTCATCAAATTATTTGGGCATGTTTCAGCATTCAAGAGTAGCGCCAGCTTGACGGGTTGAGGGGTCAAGCCCAGAAAAAACAAGGGAGCAATGATGTTCGGTGCTACCAAGAAAAATTACAACATTGCCTAATCAAAAGCAGAGTCATTTTTCATAAGATTTTGAATGTATTATTCTGTAGATATGTTTAAAGGTATTTGTGATGGGTCTTAAAATTACCCTGCAGGTTCTTTTCTTCTATTATATTACACTTTATTACAAAAAGGTTATAAATATATAGATCATGAAAAAATAGTTCAGACAATTACATTACAGACCAAATGTATGCTAGTTTGAAAATGAAACCTCATAGAGTGTAACTAAAGCAAAGCAATTTTTGGACTGTGTTTGTAGACATTGTGTTTAAACACAATCTCGAAAGATGCATTGAGACTGGTATGATCTGCTCATCACATGTACTTTGTCTTTTTTTTTATTCTAGTGCCGTGGACCCCGTGAGAAAGGACCTTTGAGTTGTTAGTGCCATTGTCATCCTCCTACATCTTCCTCTTATCCTCTGCATCTCTTCTGTCCCTTGAGCTATAACTGATTCCACCTGGTAGTGTTCACTGGGATTTTAGGATCACAAGCAGCCGTCATCACTGATCTCATCCTCACCCCAACGGTTTAAACAAGGCTGTTTGACAATGGCACAGCTTTTGTCCGTCACTGTGGTTTTGGCTGAAGTCTACCTTCTTCTCAGGCTCTGCGCTGGAGGTAAGTGGGGGTTTTTTTCACAGTAGCTTTAGCTTATATTCATACTCATTACATAAACCATGTCTTAAACACATAATAGGTATTCCGATATGGTGCTTGGAATTTGTCTGGCTATTTGTGCCTTCTCGTTTGAGCTGTTCAGCTTGTTATATGTGAACACATGAATGCGATCTCGAGAGCAACTGTGAGAGCTCAACTTGCAAGCATTTAAATATTTAATTCTTATCAAAGAGCTTATCAAATACTCATCATATTCACACAGTAACTCAAAGGTCTTCACTAATTTTTTCACCATACTGCATTGGTTCCCAAACTGGTATATGTGAGGTGACAGAGGGGGGTACGTGAACAAAATGCTGAGTTTTGCCATTCATTTAATTCTGCATCACCTTTAAAATAACATGTATTTCTAACTGGCAAAATGCCACATCTAGGGCCAGATCTATTAACAGGTTGCGCCAGCACAAAACCCTCTTTTGGCATTAAAAAACTACTTTCAGGATTTACTAAAGACGTGCAGTGAAAAATAGTGCTGAAAAGGCATGGGCAGAGTTATTTTTGCAGTTGAACTTATTGCATATGCATTTGTAGGAGTTTACCTTTCAGACGCAAAATTTATGGGAGGAGAGTATTTAAAGGTGCCCTAGAATGAAAAATTGAATTAACCTTGGCATAGTTGAATAACAAGAGTTTAGTACATGAACATCACATGCAGTGAGTCTCAAACACCATTGCTTCCTCCTTCATATGTAAATCTTGTGCGTGAAAAACACCACTGAAAAATTGGCAAATCTCAACATAACACCGACTGTTACGCAACAGTCGGGATCATTAATATGTAAGCCCCCAGCATTTGCATATGCCAGCACATGTTCAAGGCCAGGCGGAAGTTCTGCAGGTATTGTGAATAAACAAGTGTCAAGCGAGGATAGCGAAAATGGCAGATCGTGGAAATGAATGTTATGTTCCAGGCTGTGCAGGGGACGTGAGGACTTTTCATATCCTTCCCACAGAACAAAACTGACAACAGGCATGGTTGATGTTTATCTATAACCAGATACTGTCTAAACAATTTCTGATTAAATTGAAAATTTCTTTGTGAGACAACATTAATGATAATGTCCCCTGTGTTGTCTAGATCCAACGCAAGATGCTAGTACAGTAACAATAGGAAACTCCAAGTAGCATACATAACAGTTTGACAAATGACAAAGGTTAATATCATTTCCTGCCAGTGTTGTCATATAAATGTACAAACTACAACGGTAGATACATATGGCAATCCCTTTTGTCGTATAGAATTACAATTTAGCCTATATTTCATCAACAGCACAACTCAGGAACATAAGTTTAGATGCTTATAGCTCCGTCACCTTCTCCACCACATAAGTAGAAACAATAGTCAATTGACAAAATTTTTTGCCCTCACAAGGTTTTTGAGTAAGTTCCTGATTTTAACTGTAAATATTTTCTACTATTAAAGGTGGAATTTTTTTTTCTAATGAAAGTGCATTTCTTTGTGATTTTAAAATACTTGAAGGAAACGGTTCACTTTCAGCAGTTATTGTCTGTGTGGCAGATTTCTGCTTGTTGTACATCAGATACAGATAAATTAACACAGTAGTCCTACATTACATTTATTTGGATGCATTAATGAGAGGGTGATTGTGTGTGTGAATTAGGGCTGGGCGATATGGAGCAAAAAATATATCTCGATATATTTTGCTATATCTCGATATACGATATATATCTCGATATCTTTACAGGAAAAATAACCCCCCAAAAACGAATATGCCAAATACCACAAAGTCTTTTTTTTTTATTGAAGTGCAAAGAGGTAGGCAGTTCATGTAGGAACAAAGTAGGGATGCAAAAATACAGTAAGTCCACAGTTCAATACATACCTCGTTTTTTTTTACCACGGTTTTCGGTTCGGTTCAGATTTTTGCTATTCTATTCTTAGCCGAACAGCAAGAGCTTAAGGTGGGAAAAAAAATAAAAATTATTGCAATACTCTTTCTTTATTTTACTTAAAAGACTTGAAAAACCTTACTTAAACTTAAAACTTTACTTTTAAAAAACCTTGTACACATTCCTAGTGTACTGTATAATATAAAATAAATATATATTTATAAAGATTTACACTGGCAGCTCAGAGCTGTACAGCAACATTTAAGTACGAAATTTAATTAATAAATGTAAAAATAAAACAGTGCGCGCGCTTGGGAAAGCGCATGGTGCCCTACGCGCAAGGCTTTAAAACGCATGCAAATAATGAATTTTCATTCAAAAATAAAACAACTCTAATCAAGGGCATAGTAAGTAACCTTCTCCAGCAAGCAAGCCGCTCTCTCTCCGTAGTGTACAGTCGCGGGAGTTCTTGTCTCGCAAAGTAATGCTGCCTAGGTAAACTATCTTGGATCAAGTGTTTGAGAACCAACTGTCGGCATTCATGGCAGTAGACATCTGTCTGCTGTTCGCCCGACGCCTTAAAACCGAAGTATCTCCATATAATGGAGCCAGTTGTTTTTAAGACGAGTTCTGTAGCCTCCGAGCTGGTTCCGGACGCCGCCATTACAACACGCGAGGGGAGGGGGAACAAAAGCAAGGAGGCGGGGGGCGAGCGAGCGGGGGCGAGCACAGCACAGAGAAGGCAAACAAGCAAAGTAGCGGAATCAGAATTAAATATAAACAATATATCGATATATACGATATGTCAAAATCCATATCGTGTTTAAAAAATATCTCGATATATTTTAAATATCACATTGACACTGCGTTTCTGCGCTGCTCTCTGCGTGCAATCTTCATGTCATGTGCGAGCTACTGTCTGTGTGTTCGTTTGTCACAATATATCAGTCATTAGTTCAACATAATACACATCTGATGGTCTAAAATCGCTTTAATGTTCAAACTGGCAGGCCTTAAAACACATACAAATTACAAAGCTTTTGGACGCCGGTGAAAGAGGTCTGCCTTCAGGGCGCGCACGTTGTCAGAGACGCGACACGACTCGGCTCTCTGTTTCACAGAAAAAAGCATAGCACTGAACGGAGAAGTTTTCCGGATTGTTGTTTTTGAATAGTGAACAATCGCTTTGAATGCTTAAACTGGCAAGCATTTACTTGAAAAACTTTATGAGGACGAAAGTGAAAGCGATCTGGCTTCGGGGCTTGCGCCGTCTGTGTGTGTGTGTGTGTGTGTGTGTGTGTGTGTGTGTGTGTGTGTGTGTGTGTGTGTGTGTGTGTGTGTGTGGCAGCGCGTAGGCTATAAGAACGGCAATTAATTCACCTGTGTAAAACATGCAGTTACTATAGTGATTCTGGGCATCTATAAACAAAGATAACTGCTCCTGCATCTTTCTGTGTGCCTGCAAACTGTACCTGATGTAACTGACGGGGCGGAGTCACTTGACTAAAACCGAAATAACCGACATGGGAAAAATAGGTCGGTTAGAGTTTCTGAATTACGGTTTCGATTATTTTTCGATTAATCGTACAGCCTTAGCATTTGGTCAATTTGTTAAAAAAAACTTTACTGTACTGTACAAACAACATATTTACGCGCTACCCAGTTCGCTGTTTAGAGTTTCTGATTCAAAGTGAAGAAACATCATTGTAAAATCTTATGGTGATGCATTACAATGATTTCAATATTTTTACAATGCCAAAAACAAAGTTGTGACTGCTGACGTTATGAGTTAATGTGTAAAGTTAATGTCATATGCTAGTTATTGAAAAGGTGTGACTGCAGTCTGGAAGAGAGGGGGTACACAGGATGTTAAAGGGTTAGTTCACCCAAAAATGAAAATTCTGTCATTAATTACTTAACCTCATGTCGTTCAACACCCGTAAGACCTTTGTTCATCTTTAGAACACAAATTAAAGGTCCCGTTTTTTGTGTTTTTTTAAGCTTTGATTGTGTTTACAGTGTGCAATATAACATGTGTTCATGTTTCATGTGTAAAAAAACACAGTATTTTTCACACAATTTACTTATCTGTATACTGCTGTTTTCACTGTCCTCAAAACGGCCTGAGAATTTCCTCGTTCTATGAAGTCCCTCCTTCAGAAATACGTAACGAGTTCTGATTGTGCCAGTGGTTCCCGTGTTGTGATTCGACAGCAGCTTAGGGCACGTTGCCCGGGAAGGTCACGCCTCTTACCATAACGGGGCGATGAACGCACTCAAACTACAGCCCCTGAAGGCCAAACAAAGGTGATTTGACTCCGGGATGAAAATAACAGCGTCTGATGGCGACAAACGCAACCGAACCGAACGCAACACTTTCTCTTCTCCACGAGGGAGCAACAAGACCACGCCCCCTTTTTAGCGTATTCTTGTGGGCGGAGGTTAGTCGACAAACTGTTCTACTGACGTCATTAAAGCAGGATGTACAGGGATGTAGTCCAAACTGGCCGTTCGCTGTAGGCTTTGAAAGGGAACTTCTGTTAAATAAAATATCTCGCTTGGCATTGAACTTTGAGCTTTATAATTTTACAGGTATTATTTATGCTCTAACAGCAACATTACACACTAACTAAAGTTTGAAAAATGGGATCACGAAGAACAGGACCTTTAGGATATTTTTGTTGAAATCCGATGGCTCAGAAAGGCCTCCATTGGCAGCAATGCATTTTGCACTCACAAGACCCATAAAAGGTACTAAAGACGTCATTACAAAGTCCCTCTCACTACAGTGGTTCTACAATAATTTTATGAAGCGACGAGAATAGTTTTTGTGCTCAAACAAAAAATCTAAATAGCGACTTCATTCAACTTTATTCTGGGCTTCAGACGTGAACTCATGAAGCACCATGACGCATGCACGAGAAAATGACGTCGAGCACAGTTCAGGCATCCACGAAATGCAGCACCATTTTGAGCACTATGCCAAGACCTAAAGCACAATCAATGTAGAATTCAACAGCTTCGATATGGCACGTCTTCCTCTGCTTTTAAACAAAGTTCCTCGCTTCCGGGTCATGTGTCAGAACGCCGGCTCTACTCTTGCGCATGCGTCGTGGTTCTTCATGCAGTACAGCAGGGCAGGAATCATATGTGCTCATCTAAACGTTTCCTAATGCTTAATAACGTGATGTTTACTGATGTCAAAGAAAACTGATACCGTTGTTTAGTAAAAATGCCCTCCCTGAGTCAAACCAGTGAACTGCATAGGCTTCTGTGATGGTTGCCTGTGGACAGTCAATGAGCTGTGAAGGCAAACAGCAACAGCCGATTGCTTGGAAAGCCGTTTTTGAGCAAAGGGAAAAAAAAAAAGTTTGAGTTGAAACTTGCCTACAGCTTTATATTTTAGCTCACATTGTTTGTGTTAACATATTTTAACTCTGAATGTCTGTCTATGTGCAGACAACAGTTTGTGCTGAGGTTTAGAACACTGTCTGATATCTCTGATGTGTGTTTACTCATGCCAGGGAGTTCAAAAGACATCGTTCCTATCGTGACTCACTCCTGAACCACGAGCCTTTCGGAGGCCCCCCACTAAAGGAAGCTGTTGAAGTGATTGTTGCTGCTCTCTCTTCCTTTTTTAGCACATTAACAATTTCCTCTATGGCACTGTCAAAATTGCTAGTGGGTACGAACTATTCCAAACACTCTGTGTTCTCCGGAAATACTTTGACCCTTTTGTGTTGTTGATCTTCAGATTTAAGCCCCTAATAAGTGTGCTCAGATTTGAGATATTACGAATGGCTTCCTTCCTGTTCCACACTGTCAAAAAAACTTGAGCAGTTTATTTTATTTTTTTAAATTAATTTATTAATCTATTTTTATTTTTATTCACCTTTTTTATTTAATTTTTTATTCAAGCTTTTATTTATTTATTATTTATATATTACATTATTACATGGTTGAGAAGTTCTATAATTTAATCCAGGCTTCAACACTTGCCACTGCATATTAACTCTATATTTTCAATGCCATTTTGGTGCTGTCGTTTATTTGATTCTAATAAATTTAGATGAGAGAAAGAGAAGTTGTCTTGTAACATGCACAGTAGTCAGATTTTCAAACAGCTCAGTTTTCCTTTGAGTTCATATTATATCTAACATCAGTCTAATGTCCTTGTCGGTGTATTTTTATACAGATGCAGCAGAAAAGTAGGAGATGGTTGAAACCAGAGACGCAGCATGAAGGCGAGGACATTTGACTTCTCAATGCACTGTTGTTTCTCCCAGTGTTAGAGTTGTGTAACAGCTAGTTAAATACCTCTATAGTACATCTTTTTTACCTTGCTCATCAGATGCACCCCTGAGATGTAATTTCAGGCAGGTGTCTGCCCCTCTGAAACATAATCTTCAAGAAACAGAGAGGTGACATTGGCGACTGAAAGCCCTCAGTTGCCTTCTCAGTGCAGTGTAGGGTTTTTTTTCCCCCCAAGCAATTGTAGACTTCTACCTGGACTGAATAGTGAATGGGGTTAGCACTCCTCCTAGGGGAGAAGAAAATGTGTTTTAAATGCAGGTAGGCATTTAACTTTCTTTCCCTGAGGTGAACCCCTTAAAATACATGTAAATTTACCCCAGAAATGACACTAACAATTTAATGACACGTATAACTTATTTTAATTGTACCATGTGTGAGGATTGATCATAAACAATTAAAGGGTTAGTTCATCCAAAAATGAAAATTCTGTCATTAATTACTTACCCTCATGTCGTTCGACACCCGTCAGACCTCCGTTCATCTTCGGAACAGAAATTAAGATATTTTAGTTGAAATCTGATGGCTCTGAAAGTCCTCCATTGGCTCAATGGTACTCTACACTCTCAAGACCCTTAAAAGGTACTAAAGACGTCGTTACAAAGTCCATCTCACTACAGTGGTTCTAAAATAACTTTATGAATCGGCGACAATAGTTTTTGTGCGCAAAAAAACCCTAAATAACGACTTGCATAGTGATGACTGTTTCAAAACAAAGCATTATGAAGCTTCGAAGCGTTATGAATCACTGAGCCGAATGATGATTCGGATGGCGTGTCAAACCGCCAAACTGCTGAAATTTGGCGATTCAAATCGCTGAATCGACTCAGTGATTCATAACGCTTCGAAGCTTCATGATGCTTTGTTTTGAAATCGTCATCACTATATAAGTCGTTATTTGGGGTTTTTTTGCGCACAAAAACTATTGTCGCAGATTCATAAAGTTATTTTAGAACCACTGTAGTGAGATGGACTTTGTAACGACGTCTTTAGTACCTTTTAAGGGTCTTGAGAGTGAACCGTGCATTGTGCCAATGGAGGCCTTTCAGAGCCATCAGATTTCAACTAAAATATCTTAATTTGTGTTCCGAAGATGAACGGAGGTCTTACGGGTGTCGAACGACATGAGGGTAACTGTGCGTTCACACCGCCGCCGGCGAGAGCGTCAAACTTCGCTCTGGCCGCCCTGCCATCGACGCTGTAGAAAGATTCGTGGACGCGCTGCCGCTCTGACGTAGATCGAATGCTTGGTCTTTTTTGAAACGGCATTTAAAGGGGCTGCAAAGCAAACATTCATGTTGACCGGCATTTGTGCTGACTGACCACAAGTAGGGTATAACCGTATAATATAACCTCATGAAATCATTTAAATGTGAAAGTTTAAAAAAAGCAGATCGATGGAAAGAACTTAACAATTATAGTTACATGTTTGCTAACGAAATAAACCAATTAAAAGCCATTTGTGTGGTGGATAAATAATGTTGCACGTCTTATCAAACCCGCCGCACCAGCAGTGATCAACCTCCTCTATTTTGCTTGGGAACTAATGTGGTCGGAACCGAAGTTTACAGCACTGCGTTCTCTAGAATCATCTCAAGCGGAGCACTACTACATTTCCCATTGGTTGCCGCCGGCTGCCGCCGAACCGCGTCATAGCTCATTACCATAAAGTTGACCTGACTTCAACTCTCCTTGACGCCCAAATCGTCCAAGACGCGCCGCGCCGCTCTCGCCGGAGCTCGCCGCCGGGCTCCCATTGAGAATGAATGACTTCCAGCCACTTTGACACTCTCGCCGGCGGCGGTGTGAACGCACAGTAAGTAATTAATGACAGAATTTTCATTTTTGGGTGAACTAACCCTTTAAGTGCAATATAGTCTTGTCAATGAAATTGCGAATTGCTCTAAAGGGAAATGGTATAATTCAACTTTGCTGTAGGCTCAAATCTACTAGAGAGAAATGTTCTGTCAGACCTCCCTGTAACTGGCGGCAGAATTAGGCACACATGTGAATGTGGAGGCTTTTATGACCCCGTCTGACACATCAATCATCGCCCACAACCAGTCACAGTCCAGCAGTCAGAAAGACTCCTTTGCATCTTTTTTAAGAACTTTAGAGTTTTGAAATCCTAACATTTTTGCAAGTTACACTTTCTGCCACTCCCATGGATATTTGTACAGTTGTATTGAAAACCTGTATTGTATTGAAGATCCTTCAATCAGAAAGTCATTCCTCAAGCTCTGACCCTGAGTGGAGAGAATAGAGAAAAAAAGCAGTAAAGAGTTATGGAGAAGGGATCCCCAGTGTTCCTCTTTGGGAGTTTGCCCATTTGATCGTTGTACAGCCTTCTCCTAATGTGAAATTTCCATGCTGGCCCTGTGTATCAGGGTCTGCCGTCATAAAGGGGGACTGTCTCCCTTAGCCTGGGCTCAAGGCCACACAACCTCTTACATTTGCTTTATGAGTAGCTCAATTACAGAAATGACCTCATAGAAATCCCTTGCGAGCAGTTGAATGAGATTAAGTCTAGACAGTATAATTCTCTTTAAGAGTTGATTTTTATAGTTTAGTAAAGTAACATGAGACTGAGTGTTTTATCTACTTAAGAAAGTTATGGAATCTGTCCGCACCCTGAACGAGAGCACTTGAGAGGCTAAATGTGTCATTTAGTTTGTGGTCTAGAATCGTTGTGTTAGACTGAGCATATCAAAGGCAGCATCTCGCAGCTACACAAGCTTTATCTGGACTTTTAACTACACTGCCTCAATCAGCTCTGTTTTCTCAGGGTGTTTCTCCAGCACCCTTGTTTGTGTTGTGATCGACCGTCTTGCTAATGTTTCCTGCTGTCACGCATTCGGTCTTTGACCCCTTAATGATGCTGCTGTGGGAGACCACCACAGTTTCCTAGTTTTTCCTTCTTAAATGTAAATTAAAAAAGAAAAATGTTCTTGTAGGGATGCCGATCATCACATTCTATGACTCGATCGGGATCACTAAAATAGGCAGATCTCACCAACCGATCGCAAATTGATGATGTCAGACTTGAGCGCCGCAGTCCTGTCATCATCAGTTTGGAGTTATTACATGGTCTCAAGAAACAATGTGTTTTAAGCCTTGTGATTTAAGAACAAGTGATTTGAAACTGCTCATGTGCAGTAAGCAGCGAAACTCGATACATGTGCGCACTGTGAGACGGGTTCTGAGCACAGTCAGCACATAAAGCTGCTGCTCATACAGCGCATGAGTGCTTCTCTTACTGGGCTTGAACAGTGCGAGTATCTTCGTAAAACACAGTCGTTTATGTCTTAAGTAAGCGTATATAGTTGTGTATTTGGTGTTAAAGTGAAAGCAGACTAATAAAGCCGTCCTTGCCATTCACGTTAATCAAATTTGATTTAATCAATTTGATTACTTTATAAAATTTGTTGTATTGCTAGCGCTTGAAGTTTAGCACCCGAGTGTTGATGGTGAGTGACTATTCAGTATAGCCACATATATGTTTTGGATGAAAAGAGGAATAGACTCTCCATATCTCTCCAAAATGCAGAAAGCTCTAATTTATAGAGAATCCTTCCTTACCTACTTAAGTAGGACGTAGGAAGGATGGACACAAATGCTCTGCACTTGCTGAATAATATTCCTGTTTGTTTTTGTATCAGACTACTCATTTTGTTCATTTAGGATTTGCAGTGTTTCTATTTGTTTTTGTCCTCAGTCACATATTGGAACATTTTTCATTACCTTATGGGTTGTAATTTTGTTTGGTTTGATATTAAAGGATTAGTTCACTTTCAAATAAACTTTTGCTTACAATTTACTCACCCCCTTGTCATCCAAGATATCCATGTCTTTCTGTCTTCAGTCGAAAAGAAATGAAGATTTTTGATGAAAACATTTCAGGATATTCCTCCATATAATGGAATTCAATAGACCCCAAACGGTTCAAGGTCCAAATGAGAGGTTCAGTACAGCTTCAAAAGGGCTTTAAACCACATCAAACGGTACCAGACGATCAATAAGGGTCTTATCTAGCGAAACGATCGGTCATTTTTTTAAAAAATAAATAAAGTTTAAGTTTTATAAGCACAAATGCTCGCCTTGCTCTGTTCAGGCGGAAGACGGAAGTACCGAGTCAGTGTTTACAAATGAGGGGAAGGAGGACCGTATGACCATATCCACGTATTCAAACGTCTTTGCGCCTGCGTCTAGCGTGACCTTTTCAACGTAATTGCGTTTTACGTGACGTCACGAGCTCGCAACACTGAACAGAGCAAGGCGAGCATTTGTGTCTGGTACCGTTTGATGTGTTTTAAAGCCCTTTGAAGCTGTACTGAACCTCTCATTTGGACCTTGAACCGTTTGGGGTCTATTGAATTCCATTATATGGAGAAATATCCTGAAATGTTTTCATCAAAAATCTTCATTTCTTTTCGACTGAAGACAGAAAGACATGGATATCTCATAGCTGTCAACATTGAACATTGAAAAAAGGGAGATTTCCCGGAATCCATCCACAAAATAAGGGATTTTTTTTTTTTTACACGATTCTTACCCACAAACTTAAAAAAAAGAGTTTATAACTACACAATATATTTTGATTTTGGCCGTCAGCGTCCTGATCCATCATCGTACATCACACTCATCTACTATACTCTCCTTGAAGTTTACTTCCCGCTACTTTTTCCCTCTTCCTCCCGCCCGCCGCTGCAACTGTCTTCTTCTTCGATAGTAGCCTAAGCCAGTGTTTCCCCGACCTTTTTTCAGTCAGGGCACCCTTTGAAAATGTTTTTCCATTTTGTGGCACCCCCTCGCATGCGTTACGCTAGGGGTGTAACGGTACAGATTGCTCACGGTTCGGTTTGAATCACGGTTTTAGGTTCACCGTTTCGGTACGGTTCAGTATTTGCTATGTTCAGGGAAAAAAGGACTACTGTCAAATAAAAATAAAGAAAATAATAAGAACAAATCATTTAAATACAAGCAGTATAAATACTACACAAATAAATACTATCGAGAAAAGATACTAATAAAATAAACTATGCTTTTCAGGTTTTTCAGGTCGTCTAACATTAGATTTCAGGTACAGAAATTGATCAAATGTAAAATAACATTGCATATTTGAGTGTATAAATTAAAGATTAATTCTATTAAACTTACAAAAGCTATTCAATCAAGAGCCGTGAGTGATGTCCTTGTCTTTTGTTTACATTAAACAGACAGCAGTAAAGGCTGCCCCTTTAAGACCTAATGCATGGCTATGCATCGTCTTTCTCGACTGTATAAAGTTTACTTAAGGCATATACAGACTATGTCTGCTAGAATACTCATCAAGATGGACATGTTGACATACTTTTTGCGTGAGTTTGTCCGTTCAAGAGCAAGACTTGAAAGAGAACTCAATATTTGCGCGCTGTGAGACGTGTGCGCGCTTTCGGATGAGCGCACAGAGGCGCATTTTCTCACAGCTCGGCACTAAACCCGGGTGATGACGGCGAAAATGACTGGTCATATTCGAACATATGGCATGCAATGAACAAAGTTTACAAAGAGAGGATTATTTGAAAAATTTGAACAAAAAAAAAATATTTAAAGGACTTTTACACGGCACCCCTGCTCTCTTCAGACGGCACCCCGGTTGGCAAACACTGGCCGCTACTGTCTGTGTACTGCCACCTGCTTGACTGGAGGTCTAGTAAACCCAAGAGCAAGCCACTTCACAGACACCGATAGTTGTGTGTTCTGAGTTAACACAATCAGAACGTAAAAATATGGGATATTTTACGGGAAAATACTAAAACGGGAAGACAGCGGGAAAAGAGCTAAAATACGTGAGAAACCCGGAAAAAACGGGAGGGTTGACAGCTATGCGATATCTTGGATGACAAGGGGGTGAGTAAATTATAAGCAAAAGTTTATTTAAAAGTGAACTAATCCTTTAAGTCTTCTAGGCTCTTTAGTAATCCAGAGTATCCTAATATGAATAGTGTAACCTTATCGTGGTTATCATGAAACCGGTAATCGTTCCATCCCTAGGTTCATACTGTTTATATTTGGTTTGGTGTACTCATCAATCACATTTTCAGTGTATGCGCATAGTAGGCGATCCATTGAATTATGCAGTGAATTGAAGATCAGAAGCTCCTTTATCTTGCCCAGCTCTCTATTTAATCACAGAGTCCTAATAGAATTAGTCCAAGAGGAGAGTCCATACTAATTGTAGGATATGCAGCACACGGAGAGGCTGTATAAGACCGAGTTGTAATGGGATCTGAGGATGGAATGCAGCTGATAAAGCGAGCGCCGTGTCACCCTGCCGCCCAATCTCTCAAACTGCTGCTTTGTGAGTGATTAGGCCTAGCTGTTTTAGCGACAAGTCTAGACTGGAACATCTGCAGTGGATTCATGCTCCACAGAAAAAACTACAGCACTATATACACATGCTCTGTTACAGGATAAGAAGACACTGTGAGATCAGTAGAGACATGTCTCAGAGGCCTTTATTTAAACTTAAATGCAAATAAAAAGATGTATGAAATAAATGTTTGTGAGGGTGTGAAACAGAAAGGGACATGGTGATCTCATTGTACATGCTAGTTGGTCTGGATTTGAACAGGAGCAGGTTTGCTGTCACAAATACAGAGGGGAAGCGAAGGATGGGGGGGGGGTGTAGGACATGGTGGCGTTATTTAGGATTGATACAATACCTACATTTTAGTAGTCAATAATTTAATGATTATCAATTCAATTTCAGTAATATACCAAAGACTAATGTGCTATTAAAATGAAATTTAACCAATGTTATGTAGACCTTGTGTATTTTGAATTAAATAAACATTTCTTCAACATTTATTAAAGTAAATATTAAATGCACTTTGTTTAAATGAATACCTCAACAACATCTGCCTTTGACTGTTTACATGAACAGCCACATTATTCACAAAATGAGGGTTCAAAAGCAATCGACTATCAGCCAGAACTGGCTACTGAGTACTATAATACAAAAAGACTGGTATGAATGCATTTTGTTTTGGGTTTATTAACAGCTGCTGGTCATTTTGTGTGTCTGTGCACCTAGCTTATCATTGATTGTGTCATTTACAGCAGGGCAGAACCCTGACCATGTGCTGCAGGGCACTGGAGTGAAGCCTGGCTCAGACTCCAGAAGGCCCGGGGACGACTCTACCGTGGCACCAGAAGATGCTGCCCGCTTCCTTAGCTGCCACTGCTCAGGTCACTGCCCTGATGATGCTAAAAACAACACCTGCGAGTAAGTGTCACAGGCTATGGCACCTTTTTAAGTGATCATTGTTTAATGTGATTATTTGTTTATGCTTTGTTTATATGTATTCAAAAAAAGTATATTTTCTTTTAAACCCAACAGGACAAATGGGCAGTGCTTCGCCATCATTGAAGAAGATGAAAATGGAGATGTTATCTTAAGCTCAGGCTGCATGAAATATGAAGGCTCTCACTTTCAGTGCAAGGTAAGGAAAGTTGTTTCTCTTAAGTGTCTCGCGCTTTAACTTGCATGATTAAATATCAGACTTTGTAAGTTTTACTCACTTGAGAAATGGATTTTTCACAGGATTCGCAGTTTGCACAGACACGTCGAAACATCGAGTGCTGCCAGTTTGACTTCTGTAATCGAGACCTAAAGCCAGAGTTACCGCCTCGAGACTCAGGTAAGCTTCAGTATTATTTGCCTGGCAGTTGTATGGCATTGTAAGGTTATTTTCTGCGAAGTATTAAAACTTGTTGATTTTAAACTTTTTTTTAGGGTAACTATGGAAGTAAAATAATGCCAAATATTTTTTGGAGAAAAAAAAGAGCTTTTGAAGAAAAATGGCTTGAAAAAATGTGCATTTTAATACATTGTATTTTTAGGGCTTGCATTTTTATGGGATGAAATTCAACATGGTTGTATATTTAAGATCTGAATATTTCAATTCAAAACATTTCACACACATTTTCATTATTAAAAATGCAATTATCCATATTCACCTCTCATATTTCACTTCCAAAATATTCATTCTGTTTAAAAATACAACCTATTAAAAATGTTTGGCATGTGTTCCATTATTTCCCAGCAAAACTGTTTGTGAAATAAATATGTGTGCAGTGGCAGTGCAAGTCAAAATCTGAACAGGCCTGCTGATTGAACCCTGGCTAACCTAATGCTTTAATGATGGACACGTGTTTTCTCTTGATCTCGTTGCAGAACCACCAGACCCTCACTGGCTGGCCTTCCTCATTTCAGTGTCTGTGTGCTTCTGCACCCTCATCTGTGTCACTGTCATCTGTTATTACAGGTGAGATCATCACCGCACTGAAGCAGCAAAACACACTGACGCTGCTGTGTTTTTGCAAAGTGCCTTTGAAAACACATGCCACCCACATCATGGCCTGTTGTTGTTGAAAGACAAACACTTATGTTACTGCAAGTAGGGGCAAGACTCTATACCTTTGCATGGTTAAAAGTTTGCCTTTATAACACATACGTCTTTTAAAGTGTCTGTTTACTGAACTATCTGTTAAACGCAGGGGTTCTCAACCCTGGTCCTCGAGGGCCGCCACTGTCCTGCAGAGTTTACCTCCAACCTTGATCAAACTCCCCTGCCTGTAGCTTTCTAGTAATCCTGAAGAGCTTAATTAGCTGGTTCAGCTGTGCTTGATTAGGGTTGGAGCTAAAATCTGCAGGACAGTGGCCCTCGAGGACCAGGGTTGAGAATGCCTTGTCTTGATATTAAAACATGAGTCGGGGAAAGAGCTTTCCGACGTCAGGCATGGATGTAAAATATTTTTGACTGTGTCCTGTCCTCAGGTATAAGTGGCAGACAGAAAGGCAGCGCTACCACAGAGACCTGGAGCAGGACGAGGCCTTTATCCCAGTAGGAGAATCTCTGAAAGATCTCATCAACCAGTCTCAAACCTCAGGCAGTGGCTCTGGGCTCCCTCTGCTGGTGAGAAATTAGAAATGCAGGCTTTAGGATTTCAGTGTCAACAGCTCGTTTTTCTCACTGTTTCTATTCACATCTTATAGGTGCAGCGCACCATTGCTAAGCAAATCCAGACGGTGCGCCTTATTGGAAAAGGGAGATATGGAGAGGTGTGGCTTGGTCGATGGAGGGGGGAGAAGGTAGCAGTGAAAGTGTTCTTTACCCGAGAGGAGGCCAGCTGGTTCAGAGAGACCGAGATCTATCAAACCGTACTAATGAGACATGAGAACATACTAGGTACACTTCATGTCCTTCAAGATTGTGTAGTGTTTTCAATTGTGTATTAAACCATGTTTACGTGATTCTCTTCATTCTGCCCGAAGGCTTCATTGCTGCTGACATAAATGGCACTGGAGCCTCTACTCAGCTGTACCTGATCACAGACTACCATGAGAATGGCTCTTTGTATGACTATTTGAAGTTCACCACTCTGGACACACAGGCCTTGCTCAGACTGGCCTACTCTGCTGCCTGTGGCCTGTGTCACCTGCATACGGAGATCTACGGCACGCAGGGAAAACCAGCCATCGCTCACAGAGACCTGAAGAGCAAGAACATCCTCATAAAGAAAAACGGCACCTGTTGCATCGCGGACCTTGGGCTTGCTGTGAAATTCAACAGGTGTTTTGACACTTTGTATTCATTTTAAAAGCTAGTTTTAAGTAGCCTGACAAGCCAGACCCACATCAAGATGTTGGGTCTGGGAACACACCATTGGCAGGGCTCAATCCGAGGGGTGGGATGAACGGTTGTCTTTCAAATTCCCTCTGCACGCAATAGGATAGCGCTACAACCAACCAGAGCAACGAAGCAGAGCTAGTTGATAGATTAAACTTTCGCTGTATCCGTTTGGCAAAACTCCGAACACATCTTCCTTTCTTAAGAATGACTTCAGTGCCGTTCTTTGTTCTTTTCTCAAAGAAAAGCTTAACTCCAAATCTTCCAGAGTCGTGGCCAAAGCCGATTTGAAAGGCTGCTGTTCGCCAGCTTCTTTGTTTATGAGTAGCACCGCGGAACCGCCACAAATCTGCCGTCATTATGTTCAGCCCGCCCACCGACTCTATACACGATGGGATTGGCCTTACCAGAGTTTGGTTTTTCCAGCTCGCAAGCCAACGGAGAGTTGCTAGACGACCCTGATTGCAAATTACATTTGCTGCGGCTAGGGTGCGTCTAGATTTCTAGTCTAAGTTTTAAGTGGTTTCTTCAGTCATTTTGAGGAAGTAACTCTTTTTTTCTTCTTCTTTGGTTTTGTTTTTTGTCTCAGTGACACAAATGAAGTGGACATCCCATTGAGCACACGTATGGGGACCCGACGCTATATGGCTCCAGAAGTCCTGGACGAGACTCTGAATAAGAACCACTTCCAGGCCTACATCATGGCGGACATCTACAGCTACGGGCTGGTTATATGGGAAATGGCCCGACGCTGTGTCACTGGAGGTATTCAAAGACAATGAAAACATTTACTGTCAAATGTTGTGTGTGTGTGTGTGTGTGTGTGTGTGTGTGTGTGTGTGTGTGTGTGTGTGTGTGTGTGTGTGTGTGTGTGTGTGTGTGTGTGTGTGTGTGTGTGTGTGTGTGTGTGTGTGTGTGTGTGTGTGTGTGTGTGTGTGTGTGTGTGTGTGTGTGTGTGTGTGTGTGTGTGTGTGTGTGTGTGTGTGTGTGTGTGTGTGTGTGTGTGTGTGTGTGTGTGTGTGTGTGTGTGTGTGTGTGTGTGTGTAAGCCATGTCAATTTAAAGTCAACATGAAATGGAAACTCAACCTATTTAGTAAATGCATCCTACTGAACTTTATCTTCCATGTATTTTAATTTTATT
The DNA here is from genome assembly GCF_949357685.1 of Gobio gobio. NCBI lineage: Eukaryota > Metazoa > Chordata > Actinopteri > Cypriniformes > Gobionidae > Gobio > Gobio gobio. The sequence goes on along the minus strand of NC_137111.1, from coordinate 32,758,017 downwards.
TAAATTGTTAAATCTTAAGGTCATCTGGTGAAATGAGACTTCTCTCTGGACTTTCTCTCTAGTCATTTAGTCACCTTAAACTCCGCCCCTTTCTTATAGTTAACTGCAAGCTTCCATTCAGATCCGCCTGAATCTGATGGATTGAACCAAGCCCTACATTTCTTTTCTTTTCGATAATTAATTTCACTCACACAATACAAACGAAAAGATCTGTCACTACTTCTGTTACATCACAACTTTAAATATTTTTTGATCTAAAACTATCTAAAATAAAAACAGCTCCTGTTGTGGATGTTTACAGAATTCAAAAAGTACTTCATGAGTACATCCATCGATTGTTTCCCAGGTATCGTTGAGGACTATCAGCTACCATATTATGAGATGGTGCCATCAGACCCGTCTTATGAGGATATGCTGGAAGTTGTGTGCGTCAAAGGACTGCGGCCCACCGTATCCAATAGATGGAACAGTGATGAGGTAAGTCGGCAAGCAGTATCTGACCAGCAGATGGCAGTATATTTACAATTATATTTGCAGCATCTGCACAGATTTAGTGAACATTTGAAGCCTTGCATAGGAACTTGAAATGTATGTCGTGATCTGAGAAGAGTTTGTCTCCTTAGTGCTTGAGGGCCATGTTGAAACTGATGTCAGAATGCTGGGCCCACAATCCTGCATCACGACTGACCATCCTACGAGTCAAAAAGACTTTGGCAAAAATGGTGGAATCTCAAGACATTAAAATCTGATCATGTTTTTGACATCATAGTCCCCTTCAGGAGAAACAAGCTCTTTTCTTCTGTTGGATCAGACATGGTGGCTTTTGCTGCTTTCTGTGAAAGCTCTATCATTGCGAAGTTGGATCAGAGGATTACTGCAACAGACAAAAACAGTAGAGTGGGACCTTCTGGAGGTTTTGGGAGAGATCAAGTAAACCCCACTGCCTTAAAATACACTCAGTTGTTCTGAATACGTTTCTTTAGATTCTGGGATAAACCTCCTGCCATATGGATGAAATGCTGTCGACTTCTCATGGAATCTGTGTAAAGCATACTGTGATTTAATGTATGACATGTAAATATATTATACTAGTAGAGTAACTGAAAACAGAGCAAAACAATATACTATCGATATAATCTCGTCCAGCCATTGTAGACCATCTAGAGGAAGATTACCTGTGCCTCTAGATGCCTATTGTGTGGCTTTTAAAAAATCCTAATTCAACTATACAGTAGTTGTTCTCTCAACATGTTCTCTGCTGAAAATAGCCTTTCTTTATTAAATAACAAGACCCCTGACAGAAAGATAAAGAGATGCATGCCATTCATGATTTTGTTGCATGAACATTATATTGTTTGCAATGTTTAAAGCATGTCATTTTAACATCCTCGACATTTTCAATTGAATCTTTCACTATGCCTTTGACCATATTTTTAGAAAGTAAACCAGCTGTCAAAACAGCTCATTTTAATCAGGTAAGACTGTTTATACTCACTGATGTTTGCAGTCGAGAGCGATCTCCTGCTAGCAGCGATTTGGCAACATCAATGTAGTGTTTGTGGGGGTGATGTGCGCTTTCTGGTTGGTGTGATACAGTTGATACATTCCTGAGTTTCCTTCATTCAGAGAAGCTGGGTCTCTTTTTTTTTTTGGTACAGGATGCCATCGGTATGAATGTGACTTGCTTTAAAGTGCAAACTTTTAAGGATTTGGTGATATTCTGATGGTATGTTATTAATTATGGTTTAAACTCTGTTTATGTTTTTGAGTTGCCTGAAGTTGAAGGGTACGACCGTAAGGAACATCTGTTCGTCATCAGTGCTTAATAGTCAAGTTGGAGCTGCCAAAACACGGTCTTGGTAACTGGTACTATCCCAAAATACACATCGTTGCATAACATGTTTACAGAACTCCCTTGCAGATTTAATTTTATTATTCTTTTTAAAAAATGCAGTTGTATCCCAGAATACTTGTTGTTTATTCTTAGTGCCATTGAAAAGACCAATGTGATTTGTTAATAGTAACAAAACAACAGTTCACAATAGCTTTTACACCAATATCTGGGCCCTTACAGACAGGAAGTGTGAATGTACAATGCTTTGATAATGTCAGTGCCAGACTAAGGTGCTTTGTCACGATTTTAGTACAGTATGAAACGAAAAGATTTCAAATATTCTGAAAATAAATAATAGCTCTAAGAAAGGAAACATTCTCTCACCTCAGTGTGGTTAACTTCAACATACAGTACAATATTCTAGAGAAATGCTACATTTAGTGTAGCTATATGAAAATACATTTGTAGATTTTACCATACAAGTTATCTAAAATGAATCTGTGAAACTGATCATCTATATCAAAAGCTTTTCTGTGGCTGAAAAGGAATTTTCAAATGGACCCTCAAGTTAGCATTTGATTGCATTAAAGACCGAGAAATCTCATTGTGACTATTCCAGTGGTTTAGCATTTATCCCCTATGGCTTCTGTTCTTCACCTGACAACCGACAATGCACCTTCTCACTATAAGCAGAGCTATGAAGTATGTTGATTAGACCATACTGTATATGTGCCTGTAGATATTTCAATGTGCTTTACCATAGTATCACCCATCAGCCCACCTCTGTGTAACACATTAAACAATATTTAGTGTCTAATTGGGAAAACTGTTTTTGTTTTATTTAGCCCCATGTTGAAAGGGTGCCTTATAAGTATGCCTCATACTCTGTATAATATTTGTCCATGTAATCTTTAAAAAATATATAATTTTAGTACACACTTTTTTTCTGTGTTTTTCGTGCGTCTTATATTTTACTGAAAAAGTACAATATCTTGAAATGTATTTAGGGCACAGGGTATGTAAGGAATATAATATGTAAGACTTCTGATGTTCCACCAGACAAGGCCACATCATCTAAATCTTATCCCTTGCAAACAGTGCTCAATGTCTTAATAACCTGTCCCTATTATTAACAACATGAGCTGTTGTTTAAGTCTCTCAGATCCTGAAAGTAAATTTTAAATGGTGGGCAGTGCAATCAGTCTTTTTGCACCTTTAGAGTGTCACATGTCCTCAGGTGGTCTGCAGCATTAGTAGGCCAGCAAATGTGTTATCTTGTGGGTTGTTGCGCTCTAAAGTCCCCTGCACCAGCTCTAGACGGAGTTCCTCTCCTTGCTCCATCTGCAGGATGCAGACACGTGTTGCAGGTGCACCCAACTTCCTCGGGTTCTGCCGTAAGGAGGCAGCTACTTCTCCACCTCTCTTTAATTGAGCCAGAGAGGGGCCTGGTCCAAAGTCCAGTGTCACCAAAAAGAGATAGGCACCAGAAGTAGGAGCACGAAATATGCCTGTTTTTGGTGAGTATAATTGTCCTTGATTTAGGGCCACACTTTCAAAAAGGATCGTGCCAGATCCGTTAGCACCTTCTGTACTGCTGGCCAGGAACATAATTGGACTATCTGGGAGCTGACGAAGCACTGTTTGGAATCAAATAATGGTAAGGTATTAAAATATGAATGCAGGGAGAAAGGAAAAAGAGGGACATGATAGTGCAATTACAAATGACTTTCAGCGGGGGTGCTCTTGTCATACAAATGAAACGTCAACTAACCTGTACTCTAGTCTAGATTCAATATGAATGAATATTAAATTGTGGCAACGATTGAACTAAAACGAGGTTGTGGGGATTCTTAATTTGTGGCCATGGTATCTTGGTTTTTCCAAGCATGTCATGTGGGACTCCGTAATTATAAAACAAAACAACATTAAAATAATTTTAAAGTGCTGCGCTGTAAAGGGGTGGTTCACCCAAAAATGAAGATTGTGTCAATCACTCGCCCTCATGTCATTCCAAACTCCCTTCATTCATCTTCGGAACACAAATCAGACATCGTTAAAATAGTTAATGTGAATAGTGGTTCAACCTTAAAGGATTAGTTTCTTTCTTCAGTCGAAAAGAAATTAAGTTTTCGAAGAAAACTTTCCAGGATTTTTCATCATATAATGGTTTTCAATTACAACCAAAATGCTAAAGGTCCAAATCAATGCAGTTTCACAGCGCTTCAATGGGCTCCAGAAGCTCTGCGTGATTTCAGATGAGGAATAGGGTCTTATCTAGTGAAACGGTCGGTCATTAAAAAAAATTTACGAATATACTTTTTAACATAAATTGTTCATGTTGCGCAACTCTGTGAGGTGCTAAGGATGACATACCGCCCCAGTGTTTACAAAGTGCTTGTGTGAAGACTAATACAAACGCCCTTTAGCAAAACCAAAAAAAAAGGTAAAACAACAATATCGGACGATTTTGAAGTTGAAAATGTAGTGTTTTTGGTAAAGAGCGTTTGTATTAGTCTTCACACGAGCGCTTTGTAAAAACGGGGGCGGTACTTCTGCCTACGTCTAGCGTGACCTTTCCGACGTGATTACGTCATCCTTAGCACCTTGAAGAGCTGGCAAGATTAACAATTTAGGTTAAAAAGTATATTCTTTTTTTGTTTGTTGAAAATGACCGATCGTTTCGCTAGATAAGACCCTATTCCTCATCTGGGAGCATGCAGAGCCTCGAGCCCATCGAATAGCTTTGAAACTGCATTGATTTGGACCTTCAGCATTTTGGTTGCAACTGAAAACTATTATTTGATGAAAAACCCTGGAATGTTTTATTAAAAAACTTAATTTCTTTTCAACTGAAGAAGAGCTGCGCAAAGACATGAACATCTTGGATGAGATGGGGGGTGAGTAAATTATCAGGAAATTTTAATTTTGGGGTGAACTAATCCTTTAATTTTATGAAGCAACGAGAATACTTTTTGTGCACAAAAACAAAACAAAAATAATAACTTTATTCAACAATTTCTTCTCAACTGTGTAATTCTTCTAATGCTGGCTACACATGACAAGATAATCAGGGCAATTTTGGGCCTATTTTTCCCCTTCTGACAATCCCAGGTAATTTTCTGATAATCTTGATGATTCTACAGATTATCTAATGAGATGAAGTTTATTAAGAGTTACTAAATCTGTGTTGAATAAAGATATTATTTTTGTTTGTTTTTTGCCACAAAAATTATTCTCGTCACTTCATAACATTACGGTTGATCCACTGTAGTCACATGGACTATGTTATTGATGTCTTTACAACCTTTCTGGGCCTTGTAAGTTGCAATGATGTTGCTGCTGCCTATAGGTGATTCAGAAACCTCTCAGATTTCATCAAAAATATCTTCATTTGTGTTCCGGAGATGAACGAAGGTCTTACAGGTTTGGAACGACACGAGGGTGAGTAATTAATGACAGAATTTTCAGTTTTGGGTGAACTAACCCTTTAACAGAGTAACCCTTGAGATGACATTTGCATTGGGGGAAATGTAATTCATGAAAAAGAAGAGAAATTATTAAAAGTTTGAATAGTTTTACAAGACACTGTTTAAATATCATCTTACCTGCAGACTCCAGTGATGCATCTCTCTTACTGCGAAAATTCACTCGGTCCCATGTCTGAACAGCTCTTTTGTGCACCCTCTTCTTTTGTTTCTTTGCTTCCTTTCTCTTCATCAAAGCTGACAATTTATCCAAATCCACCGACACCTCAGAGCCAGCAAGTCCCTCTGTGTTACTGAAAATGCTGTTAAAAACGCCAAGGTGGGTCTCGAGGTCCTTACGCAAAGTATCCACCTCGTCCTGCAGTTTCCCCTCCGCACCACCAACGGCAGCAGTTTTATTGCAGTTGCAGCAAGAAGGACAATGATATTCATCAAGCCGTTTGATGCGGGCTCCAAGCTCTTTTACCGTTTTCTCTAAAGTCCAGAAGTCATCATCAGAGTACTCCGGCTGTTCCTCGGACAGGTCAAATCTTTCATTCCCACGTCTTCTTTTGACGCCCACCGAGGCCCCGTCTGCAAGCACAGAGGGATCATCTGCTGACGTCACCTGAGGGGTAGAAGAGTTCACCATTGAGGTTAAGCCGAGGCTGTGTTCATTGATCTTCTCTTGCATGTCTCTAATGCTCTCCCTCAGTTCTGGTATAGAGTAACGTCTCTGGTCCTGATGAGACCACTCCATGAACTCCAGCACCTCTTCCCCAAGCAAAATCTCTAGCACCTCCGAGTGACGAATGGCGTCCTGAAGCAAAGTGTTAAAAATGCTATGTAGGTGCTGAATCTTCTCGACCTTGGCCCTGTCCTGCTCCTGGAGTGTTTCAATGTCCTGCTTGTTGTTCAGGAAGGTGGCCTGGAGCTGGGACACATTGTGCTGTAACATTCTGCTCTTTTCCTGCTCAAAAGCAAGGGACCGTTGCACATTCAGTAGCCCTAATTTGAGATCTTCCACGGATGGAACCCAAGCGCCATTGTCCCAATTGTCCACCATCTCCTGTGCCTCACGCTCCAGGGCCAACTTGTTTTCATTCGCCATCTCCATCACATTAGCTACAGTTTGTTCCAACTGGGTCACAGATACTCCAAGAGCGATACAGTCACATTCCCCACTTGCTGAACTTATATTCTTGTAATACTCTGTATATAGATAGTCAACATCGGTTTCCATCTCCTGCAGGGCTCGCTGGAGAACGCTGATGTTGCTGCTCAGCTCATTAATACGGTCAAGGACTGTTACCTTCGCTGCCTCCACCTCCAAACCAGTCTCCATAAACTGAATCTGGCTGTTGCGGCCAGTCTGGACTATTTTGTTGTCCAGATCTCTCCAACAATTCTGGAGGTCCTTGATGTTCCCAGTCACTTGTTCATGGCCTTCAGTCAAGGTGCTAAGTCTCACGGTGTTGTTGATAACTTTGTTGTCCAGACGCGTGATGGCCTCCCAGACAGCTGTGCTCTCATAAGACTGACTCTTTGTGGGATCTGCCTTATTTTCAGGCCGAATCTTCTGAAATTCCTCGTCCAGCCTCTCTTGCTCCTGTATCACTCCAGACATTGATGTATTCAGAGACTGGAGGTTTACCTAGAGCGAGATATACACATTCAGTACAATTGTTATGCGTGTACAAAAATCATCTGAGGTTGAGTAAAAACTCTGACCTGCAACATCTTTTGGTGACGTTTGAGTTTGACGTCTATGTCCGTCTTGAAATTTGTCAGGTTGTAGTGCAGCATGGTTTGCTGCGCGTGGAGCCTCGCTTCAACCTCATGGCGATGGTTGTGAAACTGAACTTTCACCTCCTCCAGTTTCTGTAAACTCTCCCTCAACTCAACCTCAACAGCCTCCTGTAGATTGAGCTCCTCACCACCAACCTCTAGAGGCTCAGCGACCCTTCCCTGCTCCTGATCTTGTCGGAGTTGGGCCATGTCCTGCTGCAAACCCTCCACGTCCTGAAAGAGCCGTTCCAGGGTTAGATTGAAATTCTCCAACACCGGTTGCAGCTGAGACATCACAGCTTCTTTCAAAATTAGCAGGAGCTCGTTGTGAGCGTAAGGTGTTTCAGGGTGAGGATCACCTTCATTCACAGCAGAAGGGTCTGAAAAAAATAGACAGACATCGGCTAGACATGTGGGGCCTCATTTATAAAATGTTCCTACATTTGATCTTACAATCATTTCTCAAATGTACATACGTGTGATTCACACGTACACACAGAAAACGCCTTTCTTCCAGATGTGAAATTTTATGAAATCCTGAATGATCTTGTAATTGTGCCTAGCTGAATGGTTTCAGATCTCTGCCTTGTAAACGGCCCTTATTTATGTAATTAACATATAAAAGAGCACCAGTCAACGTCTGAATCCTTTACTTGAGAATGGCAAGCGGCAAGAATTGCTGAGATTTCCAAATAACTGAATTACTCTGACTCTCTGCCACTAGGAAAAGTGCGTACGTCTGCTTAAACCCTGACGTGGAGCTAGGCACTTTTCCACGTCAAAGACCGTTTTTAAAAATATGAACATACGCACCCAGGTTCAAATTTGTGCAACGAGGCCCGTGAACTTTGAATTGTCCTTGTTTAGAGAGAATCTTAAAATAGATGTTCTCATTGAACATTATTTTCTATGAACGTTCTAAGCAACTTCCAAAGAGGGGAATCCCAGCAACAATAATGTTTTGGAGGATAATAACCACATTGCCAAAAATAGAAATCTGAATCTATTGTCATTCTTGGATAATCATTTTCCCTGTGGTGTTGTTTGCATGGTTTGACTTTCTATGCTGCTCAGGAGGAAACATTGATATCATGTCGGAAAGATTTACATCTCTATGTCGGGTTCAGGATGGGTCATTCACCTGAACTTTGACCCTTTAATTGACTAAACAGCCCAGGGTCTTTTACATCCCCTGCATTGAAATAAAGTATGTGTGTGGTACATTTTGATCATGAGTGTGCAAGTTTTAGGGAAGAGTTTTCAGCAGAAAGAGATCTCAACATGTATAAGTTCCCTGCTGGGAACCTGACATAGAGGTCATGTGCCATTTTTATTCTTTTTATTCACATGCTGTCAAAACACTGTCTGGAAAAGCTTCAGAATTTATGCTCCTGCTGCTTTTTCTCATGTTGTAAAGTCTAGGATATATGATTGAGTCATGTTTTATTACCCTGACAACATTGTTTTTACTATTTGAACCACATCTCACGCAGGCACAAAAGCTCTGCTCCTATCCAGAACAACAGGGTAACAAGGGGAAAATTCTCCATTCAAACTTCAAAGGTTTTTTTCTTTCTTTTGTCTTCTTTTTGGAAGAGAATACAATTTTAAAAGAGTCTCTCAAGCGTTATTTATGTGACAAATGTGTCCTTACATCAATAACGCTGCAGTTTTCTTAGTGTTGTGTGTGGCTGGATTCAATCTATATCTGAACCACTGTGTCATTTCCATAGACCATTACATCACACTCATAACCATACAATGTATGGGGGGGACTTTTTCCCAGGGAAAGAGAGGATATCCTGCGCAGGAATTAGTAATGTGAAAGGACATTGAGGAGGTGTTATTGAAGAGGAATGGAGGTTTTTCCCGTCTGCAGCATTATTTACTGTTCTGTAAATCCGCCATCCTCTGCATAGTAGGATATAAGAGAGACCGGCACTCGACGAGACAGACAGAATAATATCCCCATAATATCTCTGACAATGCATATTACAACCAAAGGAAGTGTCTAGTTTGTAACTATTTTGGTATGGATGACACACATGTTCTGTTTTCAGTAGTGTTTGTATGTACAAGAGAGTGGGAAGAGAGACCTGCTGAATGCAGGATATTATATGGGAAAATGGATAACTGCCGATATAGAGTACAACAGGAATTACATCTGGTTCCCCTCAACAAAAACCTAATAGGATTTTTCCATGAACTTTCTGTGAAGTTTCTGATTCTTACATGTTTTGTTCATCAAGGTAATCTTCACAATAGACACAAACTACAATGTGCAGAAGTAAAAAGAGAAATGTAGGCAATCAAAAACTACACTTTTCAATCTTAATTAAAATCCATAAGTTGCAATGTTGAAGTTAGAAAAGTTTGCAAGTGTGCGAGTATTAACTTAAGTGAGTAAAAGCGGACTAATAATGTTTTTCATGATATGTTTTTCTTTTCGACGCGTTGACCTCTGGAGTCCCATTTAGACACATCTCCGCCTTTTCAAGACAAACAGTGATCCTGACAGGAGTTTGTGAGAATAAAATTTCGAGCTTTCGTTTAACCGCAGACCTTAGTAAAACCAATGAGCTTACAATATGTGGCAGCTATCATTTGGGAGCAAAACACTTACAGTATTTGTACATTTTAGATGGTCAAAGCATACAGAATTGTTTGTAACCATTGAATCAAAATGCAGCCGCTGTATTTTAGTCGTTTTTTAGTTACCTCAATAAAGCAACGCATCAACAATACACCTGAACACACAGCAGCACGCCCATGGGCGAACAAGATGGGCGCGAGTGCATTTCCTATTTAAACAATGTGGGTGAAAATGATAACTGCGTTGGGCTAAAACTAGCAAAAAACACTTGCGTCTCGCCTGGCATTGCATTGCACCGGGTGTATAATAGGGCCCTAACTAATTGACTAAACAGCCCAGGGTCTTTTACATCCCCTGCATTGAAATAAAGTATGTGTGAGCTGGGGAGGGCTCTTCCAATGTAAATCTGTGGTGAAAAATGGAAATGCAGCGCACTCTCATAGAGAGCATTGGGGCAGATTTCAGGCTTGTTTCCACGTTATCTTAAGTAATCCTTGCCCCAGACCAAGATGCTATCAGTTATATACATTCACCTAAAGGATTATTAGGAACACCATACTAATACTGTGTTTGACCCCCTTTCGCCTTCAGAACCGCCTTAATTCCACGTGGCATTGATTCAACACGGTGCTGAAAGCATTCTTTAGAAATGTTGGCCCATATTGATAGGATAGCATCTTGCAGTTGATGGAGATCTGTGGGATGCACATCCAGGGCACGAAGCTCCAGTTCCACCACATCCCAAAGATGCTCTATTGGGTTGAGATCTGGTGACTGTGGGGGCCATTTTAGTACATTGAACTCATTGTCATGTTCAAGAAACCAATTTGAAATGATTCAAGCTTTGTGACATGGTGCATTATCCTGCTGGAAGTAGCCATCAGAGGATGGGTACATGGTGGTCATAAAGGGATGGACATGGTCAGAAACAATGCTCAGGTAGGCCGTGGCATTTAAACGATGCCCAATTGGCACTAAGGGGCCTAAAGTGTGCCAGAAAACATCCCCCACACCATTACACCACCACCACCAGCCTGCACAGTGGTAACAAGGCATGATGGATCCATGTTCTCATTCTTTTTACGCCGGATTCTGACTCTACCATCTGAATGTCTCAACAGAAATCGGGACTCATCAGACCAGGCAAAATTTTTCCAGTCTTCAACTGTCCAATTTTGGTGAGCACGTGCAAATTGTAGCCTCTTTTCCCTATTTGTAGTGGAGATGAGTGGTACCCGGTGGGGTCTTCTGCTGTTGTAGCCCATCCGCCTTAAGGTTGTGCGTGTTGTGGCTTCACAAATACTTTGCTGCATACCTCGGTTGTACACCATTCTTTGTAAACCCTAGAAATGGTTGTGCGTGAAAATCCCAGTAACAGAGCAGATTGTGAAATACTCAGACCGGCCCGTCTGGCACCAACAACCATGCCATGCTCAAAATTGCTTAAATCACCTTTCTTTCCCATTCTGACATTCAGTTTGGAGTTCAGGAGATTGTCTTGACCAGGACCACACCCCTAAATGCATTGAAGCAACTGCCTTGTGATTGGTTGATTAGATAATTGCATTAATGAGAAATTGAACAGGTGTTCCTAATAATCCTTTAGGTGAGTGTATATTCAGCTATGTGTATATTAGTCTGCATCAGGTCAGTATTTAGTTGCCATGTCTGTTCTTCTTCTTCCTATGTGGAGTAGCATAGCAAATTAATGAAAGTATAAATCGTTTAGTTTCAACATGCTCATGTGAATACGGTAGCTAGCCTTTATATAAAGTATTGCTAAGACCCAGAATCTGCCCTACCTAAATTTACAGCCAGGAGCCGCAACTGATCAAAAGGCATTTTCTTAAATCGTCATAGTTTTTTCAAGTCTGCGAGGTATGTCGCATGTAAAATTTAACATACCTCTCCTCTCAAAGTGGTGACTGTTATGGTGGTCATGGCCAGCATGAGGGCCGTGCTCATAATCATCGATGGGCTCTGTTGCAGTTTGATTCTCTACATCAGGTTGTTGAGCTTCATTCAGTGGACCGCCAAACATTTGGAAATCATTCTGCTCTCTGTTCTCTTGATTTAGTTTGTTATATCCTTAAGAGAGAGAAGAAAAAAAAGTACAACCAAATGTTATGTGATGTTTTGGCACTGTATTGATTGATTTACCTTTGCCATCAGTTTTGTTATTCACTGCATGAATGCAACTTGTGCACTTTGACTTGTACATTTAAATCTCAGGAAGGTCATTAGTATGAGTGCCTAGTATCAGATTAATCAGCGGCATGGGAATTTCCAAGTTTGTGTCCAAAGCTTTTGTTTGTGTCCCAACAACCAGCTCAAAGGATTATTTTTAGAGCTGTGGATTTGACAGCCTCCTCTGAAACGTGCTATTATTCTATTGCGCTCCAGTGCATGTGTGTATTTACCCAAGACCATTTTTGTTTTGTCCATGGTCGGACTGAAGCGCGGTCACACACGTTAACACTCTGTGTGGGCTCGCCCCTTGCCTTCAGAAATCTCATACGCCCTTTTCCGTCCTCCCATGTGGGGCAATAACATTCCCATAGCCAGCCAATATTTGCACAAACACACTTTTGTCATTTCCTCAGTTTGTTTCAGGAGCCAGGCCAGTGCCAGTCTGTCACAGGTATAGAGTCATGCTTGGCTAGAATGCTGTATTAACCAATCAGCATCCAGTGCTGCAACTATCCATGCTTTAGAGAGACTGTTCAAAGACTTGAAAAGTTTTTACATCACATACGTCTGTCTGTCACTTCATGTACTCCCGGATGTGGTCTGCCTGCCATGGTGGGGTCTTGAGACTCAGAGACGTGGCCATCTGTGACTGACATAGAGCACAGAGAAAACAGAGAGAATGTAATATATATTTTTATGTTTTTAACAACATTTGGACCTCACCAGTGGAAAGCATCTTTTACACAAGCCATTTTACAAATGAAAGAGCCAAGCCCGTTTATTAGAAGGTGAGTGTTTGCATACAGTACTGTTGGCCGAGCAGTGTATTCAAATCTCTCTGTAGTTACATTTATACAAAAGAAGAGAAAGACCAAATCAAAACTTTTGGAAAAGGTGACACCATTGTGTAGAAGCAAATCAATTTATGAAGCAAGTCAAGCATGATATTGCAAGAACCTCTTGGTTCCAACATCACCTTAGGACCTGTTGTGTCAGATTGTTGTGGAAAGCTTATCAGTACCTGTCTCCTCACAGTTTTTCCCAGCATGCCCTGGGCAGCATCGCCACAGCAGTGCAGTGAAGATTTTCTGCTTCTCTCTGTACACTGGCCGAGTGGACAGCTTGTACCTGCATACAAATTAAGGGATTTAAGTCAAGCTAAGCACTATGTAGATTAAGTTAGAAGGTATGATAAATATTTTTTATGTTACAGGGGACCTATCATGCCCCTTTTTATAGGATGTAATATAAGTCTCAGGTGTCCCCAGAATGTGTCTGTGAAGTTTCAGCTCAAAATACCTCACAGATCCTTTATTATACCATGTTGTAAATGGCCATTTTTGAGTGGAAGGAAAAACCTACAGTTCCAGTTACAGATACAGTTTTCATGCATGTCTCTTTAAATGCAAATGAGCTGATGCTCCTCACGGATACTCTGCCAAAAACTAAAACATCTGTTTGGTTTTGATTATCATCTCTATCGCGATCATGCTCACGTGACATTGCAGTTCTTCTTCATAAATCCATATCAGTCTAAACGTATGATATATGGTTTTCTGAGCACACACATCCAAAGCACACACACAGAAAGCTGGATGTCAGACGGAGCATCCTGTGAGTATTAAACAAAGTTCTCTTTCACGTCTTATTGCACTTAAACTGACAAATACACACAAGGTTAAGTCAAAAACACAAAAAGTTCACATAAACACAGGCAGTTATGTCTGTGAATGTAATCAGCAAGTAAAGAAATCGCATGTGTATATTAGATCTGTGTATTAAAGTCAAAGCAGTGTGATGTACAGTACCTACTGCTATATCTGCTGTTAATATGAACCAAACAACAAAAGAAAAACAAAAATCACTCACTGCTCTTGACTGAATGAACTTTGGTAGCTTTATTAAGAACACATTTCTTACTTGAACGCTGCTGTTAACTGCTCCTGGCGAGGAGATAAACATGGCTGACTGTGTACAGCTCACTCAGGGCGGGGTTTATGCTAATAGGACGGAGTCTGTCAGCAGTTGTGGGCCACATGAAGCGACAGACGTATGTGATGTAAAAACTTTTTACGTTTTAAAATGTTTGCAATCTGTAATTGAACAGTCTCTTTAACGCATGGATAGTTGCAGCACTGGATGCTGATTGGTTAATACAGCATTCTAGCCAAACATGACTCTATACCTGTGACAGACTGACACTGACCTGGCTGCTGAAACAAACTGAGGAAATGACAAAAGTGTGTTTGTGCAAATACTGGCTAAGTATATGTGAAGTCACACTGCTAGAATCTGCAAACGGCTTGTTCTGAAACACTGCTTATGCTTTATGGGGATTGAAAAAAAGAGGAGTGGGTGCCTGGGTGGATTTTTACCATTATAGGGTGGTTGTGTACACACACTAAACACACATTTATGTTCAAACACCATGTAAAAGTGAATTTTGCATAATAGGTCCCTTTAAAATAAATGTTCTATTCTAACTACACAATAGACTTTATATTCATTGCAAAATATGCATGTATATACAAATATTTAAGTAGTGTGTGTGTGTGTGTGTGTGTGTGTGTGTGTGTGCGTGCGTGCGTGCGTGCGTGCGTGCGTGTGTGTGTGTGCGTGTGTGCTAAAGTGTTCTTATTGTTGGGGGGTGGTATTGCCCGTGCGTTATTCCGTCCCACCTTATATTTGAAAACAGTCCTTATTTTTGCAGTTTTGTTTGGTGCCTCTAGCAACACAGAAACTTCACACTTCACATTCAAGATATATAATTCACTTACATGACTAGCTGGCAGTCTGGGCTGCCGTTGGGACAGGGACTCTGGGACTTGATGGTGTACTTCTCAGTTCCACAGGATACTGCCACAGTAACAGCACGCTTGTGAACAAACGCACACCAATTCCTGGAAGGGAGACTGAACGTCAGACACACAACCTAATATGTACATTCTGTAGTTAGGAAACATCGGAAGTATCCAGTTCGGTCAAGGCCAGAGGGTCATTGTACTAATACACTTAGCAATAATACAGTTATATTTGTGGGCTTGTGTTTAGCTGAACCTTTTCTCCTAGTTCTCAGGGTCAAGACCAATCATTCTTCAATATCTAGAGGGAAATATTAACCTACAAATGACACATTAAGCCCTGTAATGTATTTCTTGGACTGCATCCATGGTAATCTCAAATTAGTTTGATGAACCAATGGCCGGATGTTTTCCTCAAATTTCTTGGAATAAATGCAGTTTACAGTCAAGTCAAGTCAAGTCAACTTTATTTATATAGCGCTTTTAACAATGTAGATTGTTTCAAAGCAGCTTTACAGTGTTAAACATGAAAATAATGCAGCATAATTTTATTCAGCTGTATAGCCATTCTGGAAAAATTTCAAGTATCATACAGTGACAGTGTGGGCTTTAGATCAATAATTTGATCAGTAATTTAGTTTAAATGGTTAATTTAGTTTATTATTTAGATGTATTTCGATGTTTAGTTGAAAAATTTAGTGTCCCCAACTGAGCACGCCAAGCCAGAGGCAACAGTGGCAAGGAAACCAAAACCCCATTAGGTGACCTAATGGAGAAAAATAAACCTTGGGAGAAACCAGGCTCACCAGGCTTTACAGCAACATTAAGAGTAAATACTGTGAAATTCCTGCACCGGCTCTATGTACATCAAGTAACACCTTAAAATTATACTTCCTCCACCCCAGTAAAACCGATGCAATTTATTTTTCTTCAATAATATGTTTTCCTTTTAATTTTGTATTTTGAGATGATTTGATGGTATTTTTTAATATTTATGCAATAATTATGGTCTATTTTTGCCATTGAAAATTATACAAAAATATTTTTTTGTAATTTTTTTATTATTATTATTGCAGTATTTCAGGTTAAAATAGAGACTAGGCCTTCAAAATATTTTTTTTTGGGGGGGGGGGGTAATTAGGTAAATAGGTAGATAATATACTATATCTCTTTACATTAATACTATTTTCTACTTAAAGCTACACTATGTAACTTTTCCGTCCACTAGAGGTCGCCTGTTCAAAACAAAGGCGTAGTGTGATGACGCCACGTTTGAGCGCAGAATCTTGGGACATGTGGTCTTCACCTCACAGCCGGTGGAAAACAGTCAGGATAGGACTCGGGCAGAAATCATGTTCATGGATGCGATTATTAACGTTACTGTAGTATGAAGCAGAGCGGGACCGAGTGTTGTGGAGCTGAGCAAGGCCGCAGGAGCAATTGAAGAGCGGGACTGTTATTATGGCATAGTCGCCGGCGGGACTTTTATTATGACACAGTTGCCGGCGCCACTTCCTCTTTTCCAGTCATGAGTATGAGGTAACGCGTATTAGATATATCTGAGTGTGTTGAGCCGCTCGGCGGCTGCTATGACACTTGTTCACACTACAGTGAGAGTAAAGTGTTTCACTGAATAAAACCGGAAACCGAGGGTGACGCAGATATGACGCAATCGACAGGCGACTCCCTCACACGCATAGCTCACATGTAAAAATTTTTTTTTTTTAAATATTAAATTAGCTCACATGTCCTGGTTCCTTGGTTAAAATAGCAATTTCTCACGATTTACAAATAGTTGGAAACATTTGGGATATTCTAAGTACTCAACTGAACAAAATATACTGGCCTAGTGGTTTCTGGATATTTTACTGCAAAAATCCTACATAATTCACCTTTAAAACGATAATTTCGTAATTTTTACTAACCCAAGTAATTACTCATCCGCTAGGTTGCACGTGAGGGGGAAATATCTTCCTTCCACTTAAGAGTTGAGCTTTTTATATTTTAATATATCTTTTTACATAAATACTATTTTCTACTTTTAAAAATTAATTTCGTTATTTTACTAACCCAGTGTTTTGTATGTGAATGCTGTTTCACGTGAATATTACCACAGGAGTGAAGCACAAAGCTTTGTTTAGCCTAGAAAGGAAATAATGGTCAGATAGCACTTTATCATTCTGTTTTGTGATCTGGATCTGGTCAATCGATTTTCCTTGAATTATAACAATAGGCCTAGTCCATTTTATCCCAATGGACATGGACATCTGGTTTCTTTTCCCAAATCTTCACTCACGTCGCACCCATGTTCGCAGGGGATTATAAACGTTTCTTCCTTTCGTTTGCTTATAATTAAGTCTATTATAACTATTCACATCCTTTACTGTGGGAATGTATAACAAAACTTAAATTTTTTTTTACTTCAAATTGTATTTAACACAGTTTGTTCTTGTTATTAAACTTAGTAAGGCGCGTCAAGTTTGGTTTATTTGAATAGCGCATTTCACACACACGCCGGTGATTTTAGTTTCGTTTTCTCTGGCAGTGAATAATCAAACAATGCCTAAATGTCTTGACCTTGTGGAAGATAAAATCCGCTCTTCAGACATTTTACAAACAGTGTTGCCTTGCAATATCACATATAAATATCACAATAAACATGAAGATGAAGATATTCGAGAAGGTCTATTCAGCTTGTGTCCCATTCCTCTCAAAGCGCAGAGCGGTATAGCCTATGACGCATCTTTGCGGGGAAATAGTATGGATCAAATATTTTTCTAACTAATATTTAATTTTGTTATATTCTTGAGGTAACCATTATTTACTGAAAATCGTTTAAATGTTTTATAGGCTGTGTTGTTTCACTGACCTGACGGAAGTGCTAAAATAAACACTCATGCTTATGGATGTTTCAGCCTCAAATGATTTAAAAATGTAGGCTATATATATATCTGGCATAGACTACAGCAGTGTTTCCCCTACAATGTATTCACAACGGCGCAGCTCCGCCGCTGGATTTTCAGCGCCACTGCAAAATCTTCACATGATCAGTAATATCACGACATTCACTTACACACTGTAAAGGAGAGAGAGAGAGATTGACGATGGCCAGAGAACTAAACAAAAATGTAGTCTGCTTACACTTTGTCACAGGGTGTTTTGGTGTTGGTTCATGTTCATTGTTCATTGTTCTTGGTTACATTTAGTTTATCATGTTATGTTTGAGTTTGTCATGTTCACAGTCTTGTCATGCACTTCCTGGTCTTGTCATGTGACTCCCATGCCCTCATGTGATCTTGTGTCTTGTCCTGTCATTGGTTCATTGTCTCATCACTGTTCACAGGTGTCACTTGTCTTGTCATTAGTCTGTGTGTGTATTTAAGCCCTCATGTTTGCCATGTGTCTTTGTCAAGTATTGAATGTTGTAACCCGCTGTTGGTGAGTTTCGTTATTGTCAAGTCTTTGTTTTATGTTTGGATCTAGTCAAGTCTTTGTTTTATGTTGAGATTTATGTTTTATTGTAAATAAACTGCACTTGGGTCCTTCAACTTGCCTCCAGTGGAATCCCTCCGTTACACACTTACACAATATCACAGGGCTGTGATATTAATCTTATTTTATTTTCGCTTCCAAGGATTAAAAAAAGAAGATATGAGGTAAAACTATTATAAACTATGCTCGCGCATCGTCTAGCACAACTTCCTTCCCTTCATACCGCGCGCTGTCATTTCTCCCCAAACATGCATTTAACGTCAGATTCAGCACAATCCGTGATTGTTGTCAAATGCACACTCCACTTTGGCTAAATTGCAGAACGTGTTTGATTAAATGAAAAGCACAATAATCCGCGCTGTTTCCAAGTTCAAGGTGTGTGTGTGTGTGTGTGTGTACGCACGCTGCGAAACGGACCGACTCGCACATATGCTTCATGTGCGCGACTAAACCATCAAATACACAACAAAATAGCCTATATCTCAAAATGACAGGCTTGGAGAGTATTCACTTAAACACAGTTTAGCTTAAATGGGCGTAAATAGTTGGGAGAAATTAATGGGAGAAATTAATAGTTGGGAGAAATTAAAAATAATTAATATTAGATCTGTGTCTTAAAGGGGCAGCATCTAATAAA
This sequence comes from Gobio gobio, assembly GCF_949357685.1. Taxonomy (NCBI): domain Eukaryota; kingdom Metazoa; phylum Chordata; class Actinopteri; order Cypriniformes; family Gobionidae; genus Gobio; species Gobio gobio. The sequence continues at coordinate 32,739,218 of NC_137111.1, read as the reverse complement.
CCTGGTGACGATTGAGCCATTAATGTGAATCAAACAACAAAAGGCAAAGAGAAAATTACTTGCAGCTCTTGTATGATATGTGATATGTGTATACATATATATATATATTTGATTAATAAAAAAACATCATGTAGTTATATTTCACAATATTAGGCTGGGGTTTTTTTTCTCTGTATTTTTTATTAAATAAATGCAGTCTTGATAAGCATGCGACTTTTTGCAAAAACATAAAATAGTATCCAAACACTTTTTTATTTTTACATATTGCCCCCTTTCTTACAATTTGAGCCCTTGCTCCTTAGGAACTTTTTGAACGTCCCTGCAGGTTATTGAAATAAAATAGGCTATAAGCTAGTCAACTTTTAAACTAATGAAAAGCTCAATTTGGATTTTAATGTTCAAAATGTCTATTTCTATCCACAAAACTTGCCAGAAGTCATGGTTTAAGGGGTTATTTTTTATTTTATTTCTTCCGGAGGTGCATGTCCCCGGACCCCCCGACGCGCGGCTTGGTAACAACCTCCAGCACGTAACAGCACCGCTGCTGGAAAAAATTATAGGGGAAACACTGCTACAGTATTTAAAATAGCATATCTGCATTAGTTACATTCTCAATTTAATTTACAGAGCAATCCCTGCTAAGTTTTTAGTTTAACTAATACTATAGAAGCGGATAAGTGTGTGTCGCACTCGCAACGGGGGCGTGGCATCACGATGGTGGCATTTAATGATTTTTTTTTTGTTGTTGTTGATGATGGATTTGAATATATATATATTTAAAAAAATCTCAAAGACTATTTATTATAAAGTTGTAGATATTTTTTTTTATAGAAATATAGATTTTTTTTTCTGTGAATTTGTATTTTTGCAAGAGTCAAAGAGACCGTTTTTTTTTACGACCACTTAGCATGCTCGAATCATGCCCTCCATTTTTTTATGCGTTTACATACCTAATGCTAGAAAAGTCAACAAGTTTCATATCATTCCGATGAAGCAGTGATCTTAAATTTCAAAACAAAATTTTCCGGTCGGAAACGACCGAAGAGCACCAGAGGGTTAAGGGTTAAAAGTGGTGCTAACCTCCATTTAAAATGACAAGTGTGAAACATTGCTTAACCCAGAGTGAAAAGCCATGAGATGACTACCACAGGTCAAGGGTATTCTTAATCCACCTTTCCACTATCTCTAACAAACAACAGACTTGAAGTAATTCATTTTCAATGGAAAGTAATACAGGAGCTGAGTGGAGTTCAGATCATACATGCATGCCGAATTTTTGGATGCAATTTGAGCTTCAGGTGCGTTGGAATATTTGAACTTTTGCCGCAAGACCATATGCGACTATGTCTCTAAATGGGTGGTTATGACTATTTTTTTTCTCTAAATAATTATCTTATAATTGTAAAATGTTTATTTACATTGGTTAGCCATGTTTTTCTTTCAGTTTGCCATTTCTAATATGCAGAGAGTGACAGCTTCTTCACAACTAATTTTAAAGTCTGTGTGACTATCGCAAGGGTATGAGAATGTCAGGAACAGTGGAAAGGCAGCATTAGGTATGAAAAAGTTCCTTTCAAACCAGGAACCAAAGAATAGGTATCTGGGTGCCAACGGCCATGACTCATTGTTAATAGTGCTATAGAGCATGGCATCCTTGATCTGTTTGGCAGTGAGGGAGATGGAAGGTTCTCCATCGATTACAATGCTGTAAATAATAGAGCCCCTTCTGACCTGGGCAAGTCCAAACACCATTTTCCTGCTTCAATCTGCTGCATAGAAATTAGGATCTCCAGATATAAAACAGAAGGGTCACTGCTTTACACAAAGGCCAGAGAAGGTCCATACCACGTCACAGGTTTAGAAAGGTTGGTTACATACACTGGCCAAAGGTGGTTGACCAGAAAGACAAAACAGAGAGCTGATATTTCATTGGGTCCAGCTGTGAGGTCCTTTTCCTGAGGTCACGGCAGAGCTGATGATGATGAGCTGCAGTTATTTTACATCATTAGAGCTGATCTTTGACACGAGTCTTTGTTGCTGATTATGAGTAAACCGTTAACAATGAACATGGGAACGACCAGAGATCATAGGTTTGTTGAAGTTAAAGGCTGGACAGATAAGGCTTTGTGGGCAGATGTATTTGGAAATGGTCCTTTGAGGAGGAACATCAGCCTGCTATTGGTCGTTTTAACTTGCTCAATCCTCTTGATGTATGATTCATAGTCCACTAAGTAACACGGGTCAAACTCTCCCGGCCAAATCCCTCACATTCACTGCAGAGTTGTGAATTGTTTGGGGTGTAATTGTTCAGTCTTTGGTCAATGGTTAATGCGCTCGGTATGAGTTTCAGAATGAGAAACCCTGTAATATTCTCGCCATTAATCAAACGCGAATGTAGGGCAGATCAGGTCAACGGGATCGGTACTTTTTGAAAGAATTTTGATGACTAAATGACTGGGAATAGGCCAGGTTGAGTTCCCAATTTGTGTAACGTATCGTGTGGTTTTAAACCCACAGGCCATGACATATCCAACAAAGCCAGATGAATCAGTTAAGCAAAGACGTCAAAACACAACAGAACAATGGTTCCAACACTATTGGTTCTAACAATGGTTACAAGTAACAGCACTGTTTATGGACAATTAGTAATACTTAGTGCATTTTAGGCCATAGATCTTACATCACGACTTATCCTACAGAGCTTTACACGAGGTCTGAGCTGAAACAAAATACAATTGTATACCATGTATGCCACAGTTAGTCTTAAATAAACAGCTTTAGTGCTTGTTTCCAAATAGAATAAACTGTGACAAAAAACAACTCACATTTTCAGTATACAACGTGTCAGAATAAGGAAAAACATGTGGTCATTCTTGTGCAACACAATGATTTTTCTGGTAATGCAACCTGAACATGTCAAACAGAGGGGACTTGTTTTGCAGTTGTAAAAGGCATTTGTCTCTGTTGTTGTCTTTTTGAGTGGATGGGTATTTCAAGCATTGCTTGGTCTTGATCACTAAGCTGCCTGTAATGTGATCATTGATTAATAGGATCTGAAGGTAAAGGGATTTAAGATCTCAAGACAAGTTACTTGTGAAGCATGTGAATCTTTATAGTTTACAAGCCTGTGATTTTGCTTCATTCTGGGGCAGACTGGGATTAAAGGATTAAAGGATGGGGCACAAGGCTTCCTTCTCATCTGCCTATACGTCTCGGGCTTACGTTGTCTTCTGTAACCCCAAGAAGGGGTTAAATTGGACTGGAGTTATCTGGAACGCCATTCTGGCACCCTTGATTTAAAAAATTAGGAAGTTTGTTTGTCAGTCCATTCCATTTACTGTATGCACAGTCCAGTTTCTTCAGATACACAGCACACCCATTGAGTGAGTGAACTACAATTTCACTATATAAAAAAAGTGATGTACACAACCGGGTATTCCGGACTGCTTGTGATAAGTCATAAATCTTTTGTACATTAAACACATATAACATATAGACTTAAGTGCTAAAAGTTTATTATATATGCTGTATAAATCAGACTTGTTTTATGTCACTTCCGGACATATAGTTCTATGGATGGACATCTCTGTAAGCACATTGCTTTTCTTCCTGCTTTCTCTCGATTAATGTCCCCTCGCAGGAAGGAAGTGTATGACGCTCTCTCCCTCCTGCAAACTTCCCTCATCCTGGGATCCTTACCCAACGAAGATACCCACGGACGTCCACGCATACAGACTGACCTCTAAACTTAAGCCCCTTCGTATCATAGTTTACTCTGTTCATGTGAATTTCCAGAGTAATTTTCTTAATCAGTTTTTTTTTTTTTTGGTCTCGTTTTTAATAAAAACATCTAAACATCCCTAAGATAAGATATATTTATTTAAGAAGCCAAAATGCACAAGATATCACTTATTTTTAGAGAATGCACTACTCACCAAGGCTGATAAAAATACAGTAAGAACTGTAATATTGTGAAATATTTTTTACAATTATTAAAAGTAATATTGAACTTAAATGTAATAATGGGCTTATTTTATATACAAACTATTGTTTAAATCTAGTAATTTAGAGGAAAGTAAAAAAGATTCTTAAATTAAACGATATAGGGTTTCTTGACAAAAAAACAAAAAAAAGATAGAAGAGCCATTTTCATGCTCCGGGTAATTTTGACCCATGAACAGATATTTTGTGAGACTAAAATGCACAGTGTAACTTTTTCTATTTGATTATTATTTTAAAATGTCATTTATTCCTTGATGATGTTGAAAAACAACTGTGTTGCTCAATATTTCTGTGAAAACCGTGATACATTTTTGATACAAAATAGTAGTAGTGTATCTTGAATGAAGTCTATTTTTCTTGTACATGTTAGAGAACATGTATACTAGCATGTGACAAATCAAAGAGCTTTGAAAAGTTGCTTTGATGTTTTTATCAGCAGAAATTTATCCTACTGTACACAGAGCTGAAATATTAAGGCTGAATTTTAATGGAGGGTTTTGTTTGACTTTGGATCCTTTATACAGGCTTCTCGTTGCCTCTCACTGTTGTACAACAGCTGCAATAGATAAAAACTCTCCCCATCCATGTCATGCTTTTGATTCTTGTCCAAGAAATAAAGCACATTATAAGCTAGTGAAGTGGTGAGTTTATATTGACTTGAGCACAAAAGGAAACAAGGCTTTCGACGGACGGGACCTCTGTTGAGATTGGTTGAGACCCAAGAAATAAACTGTATGCAAAAAAAACTTTTTTAGGGCCAGAACGTAAGCTAGAGCAGCTTCCTGAGACGGACACAGGATGAAAGCAGATTAACTCAAACCACAACAGAGTGTGTGAGAGGATGTGAAATATAGAAACCACATACACAGGTCACAACATCCACAATGAATGGATGAATACAGAGGATTTCGATAATAAAATACAATTGTCTTGATTATTTGACTTTGGCAAAACAAGGTTTAATTTCACGAGAACATGTCATTTGTTTTGACATTCGAATTGCTGTTATATTCCAACAGCTGTTTCTGTTCGGAAAGCTTGACTTTGTGAAGTGAAATTTCTATTTAAATTATTTCCGTCAATTTTAATTTCTACAAAAGTACAAAAAGTCGCCTTTGATATTTTTCCTCCCTGTCCATAAGTACCCAAGCTCCCTTGGGATTCTCTGCACCTGGGCATCAAACTCTCTCTTTGTCTCTCCTCCTTTCTTTCTAGCTTTTCAGAGTTGCCCATGCATGCCAAGACATCACATCACTAAAAAAAAAGGATCTTTTCTTTCATCCACAGACTCACACCTCCCCTAAGGACCACCTGTTATTTAACAAGCCTTTTATGTTTAACCTAATGTAGGCTTTAATGATAAAAGATTAAATATAAATGATATAGGTTACAATAACAAAATACAAAAATATTGCATTAAATTATAGCTTGGGAAATGAATTTCTGCTATAAAATTGAAAATTATTTCATACAAATTTATAGTAAACAAATTATTATTAATATCATCTAATGTTCCCCGTATGTTTTATGTATGATAATGTTTATTGTTAATTCATTACATATTTTATTAAAAACTACACCTACAGAAGTGATTTAAATTGAGTTCTGTGTGGCATTAAAGTAATTGATTATTAATATCATCTAATGTTTCTGTAAATACCCCATGTGTCGGATCATGATGAAGTTTATTGCTACTTAATTCTGAAAAAAAAAAATTTTTTATTCAAAACGACACCTACAGAAGTGCAACTTCTTTGAATTTCATTCCTTGAATTCCTTTTGTTACAAATTGTGTAATTGATAAATTACTGTACAATATTTGTTACCTCAAATCACATTTAGTTGAAGAGGTATTCAATTCAATTTGGAAAGAGGCAGACCCCTTTGTACCATTAATCAGACCCAAACCAGATGTTCTTCCTTTAATCACAACATGAATTACAACATGTTAAATAAAAACACTGTAGGGAGGGTGTTATCAGAGACTCAAGCCTGCTGCTGTATGTATTTGGGTTGAGGTAAAGAGCGACCCAGCTCTTTTGCAAAGATTAAACTGAGGCTGATCTCAAAGCGCAGGAAACATTTGGCTCCTATGTGTTCCAGGTAATTAGGCTGAATTACTATGGATTAGCCAGAGTTAAAAGAAAACATATGGGCACTCTTGACATTTGTCAGTGGAGACCTTTAAGTACAGAATTGTGAACACAGGTACTTCCAAATGTTTGCTGAAACACTTTTCCTGTTTTGTTTCCACATCAGTTAAACGTTGATTGTAACAGAGATGGGGAAGATAAGAAACTTGAGGAAGTGATGGAGAGGAACACAACTTTACTATGTTTTTACAGCCCTTCACAGGCTTCTCTGCTTCGACCTCATGTGCCATATACACTGCCGTACATTTTTTAAAGAAATTCTTTCATTCAGCAAAGATGTATTGAATTGATCAAATGTGATAATAAAGGCATTGTTACAAACATTTGCTTTGATGAGAAGGAACTTGAGGAAGTGATAGAGAGGAACCCAACTTCACTTTGTTTTTACAGCCATTGCTTCACAAGCTGCTCTGCTTCAACCTGGGTGGCTCTCCAGGATAAATAATGAGCTCTAAAACCAATTAAACCATGCACGTTTTTTTATGGCATGGTTGTAATGAGCCAGATTATGGCAGAATTACCCTGGTGGACGACCCCCTTTTCAACAAAAACCTCAAGAAATGACTGTGATTATGTGTTTGAATCAAATGGAGCATGATGAATGAATGAGGAACAGCAACACTTACCCAGTGCGTGGTAGAGAGCCCCTGGTCTCGGTTGTAGCTGTTCCCTCAGGCACATCCGGAGAAAGATGTCCACTGCTGGGATCTTGGTGTCCATGACCCAGAGGATGGTGGACAGCTCCGTAGACATCAGGGTTCTGCCTGTTTAGTCCTTCACCGTGATGAGGTGCTCCAAACCCTACCAGTGGAACTCCATGGTCCCATCCATCTCCATCCGACATGTCCTTCAGCTCGTCCTCCTCCTCTACCTCCGGGTCTCTGGCTCTGACCTCACATCGTGCTGCGAGAAGCAGCCCCTGGAGTAATACGGCCAACCTCAGCACCACCATATCTGTATGTGTCTCAAAACGCTCAGGAACTGGCACAAAGCACAAGAGAACAAGATGTTGTGAAGGCGTTGCTCGGTGGTGCCGTATAGAAACTCTCCGCCCCCCATCTCGAAAATGATCCTCTCCCTCCCTCCTCCTGTCAGGCGCTCCTCAGAGTCCACCCCCCCCCCCCCCCTGACCTCGCTCTTCCTCTCCCTCCTCTTAATAGTTTCAAAGACCTCCAACAATCCTCGGAAATGAACCCCCCACCCACATCCAGCTAACTCCCCGTGGAAAGGTCGCTGAGCCTGAAACAATGAGGCCCGTCAGCTCTCAGGCTTTACATGAGGTGCTGGACACACACTTGACTATGAATGAGAAAGCAGGCCATTTCTTTTGGCTGGTCACCAGAATTGTTATGCTCTTATCACCTCTTGCTGCTCCTGTCTCCACTCAGAGTTAAGTAGCTCAGGAAAGAGATGTTAAAGCTGAATTACGAGAAGATAAAAAGTCAATGGATTTTATATAATGTCCTGTTTTTCTATATATTTTATTCAGTTACAAAGAGCTTGAAGGGATAGAAAAATTTAAATGCTGTCATAATTTACTCACCAACATGTTGTTCTTGTTCCAAACCTGTTTGACTATCTTTCTTCTGTGAAATAGACAAGAAAACATTTTCAATCGTTTTTGAATGTTTTTCATGGAGCTTTTAAGCTTACAAAAAGCTATAAAATAAAATACAAAAGCATCATACATGAATCCATACTACTCATGTGCCATACAGATATATTTCTAATTTATTTAGAAATTATTTTATCCAGCAAGGATGCATTAAATTGATCAAAGGTAAAGACAGCAAAGACATTTTTACAAAAAAAAAAACTGCTGTTCATTTGAACAATCTATTAATTAAAGAACCAGTTTCCATAAACATATTAAGCAGCACAACTGTTTTCAACATTGATAATAATAAGAAAGGTTTCTTTAGAAGCATATCAGCATATCTGAATGATTTCTGAAAGATCATGTGACACTGAAGACTGGAGTAAATTCAGCTTTGCCATCACAGGAATAAATAATATTTTAAAATAGATTCAAATAGAAAAGAGTTATTTTAAATTGTAACAATATTTCACAATATTACGGTTTTACTGTATTTTTGATCAAATAAACTTAGTCTTGATGAGCATAGGAGACTTCTTTCAAAAACATCACAAAATCTTGATGAGTGCATATATATCTTCTGATGCCATACGGTAAATTTAGTTGCATCTTATTAATTAATCGGTTTATCTGGTTCACAAAACCAATTTTAAAATTGAATGAATCCTGTTCTAAAGTTTGCTGACTCAACGAACCAGTTACAGCGGTTAATGGCTCATCAGAGTGAAAGATAATCCGAGAAGAATAATTCAAATTAAGACAGTCTGTCTCTAAAAAATATGGCTTCAAAAGACAAAATTATAACTGCATATAAACAACATTTATAATTCAAAGCATCAGTCCCTGTTCTTTAGAAATTGCATGGAAACAACCAATATTTTTTAAATAAAATCATACAGGTTTGGAACAATGTGCGGGTGAGTAAATGATTCTCATTTTTTTCCCTCACTATCCCTTTAAGAGATATGGAGTTGGGAGGCCCTCCTCTGGCAGAAGTATGTGAGGAAACAGAGATTTATGAAGTTCACTGTTTAGTCAAAGGATGAGTCAGTGTTTTAGTTGAAACAGTATAGGTTCTCTGCTTTACCATACTTAACAGATGTTTTAGTGGTTTTGTACAAACAATGATCAAATGTTTTGTCTAGCGCTTGTGAAGAAAGACTTGTATGCAGTTTTTCTTCAGTAAACTGTGAAGCTTTGACCTGTTAGCAAGATTAATGGCACAAAAACAATCATTCTGCTTTCACTCTGAGCTGTCTGGAGGGGAATACCATCATTTAATAGTGTTCAACAATTTGTTTAAAAATAGAGATTGAAATGTAACAAGCTTTGGGGGGGGTTATGTATGTAAGCCATTGAAGAAAGTGTGATATTGTGTATTAAGATGTTGGAAATACTTCATTTTTAGGGGTGAGGTCGGGGGAAGGGGGTCGTTTTCATTGCATGGTTTATAAACACACATCAGTTTGAAAACACCCACTTTTGCTCCGCAGAGACCTCGGGAATTCAAATAACTATGATGACTATGACAATCAAGGCTTAAGTTTTTAAGGCGACGCACATGAACAGGACACAAGTATATGCAGGACGCAGTTACTTATAGTCACCAGTAGATGTCAGTGCTGTAAAAGTGAAAGCAAGTACAGCATGAAGATGTTCGAATTCAGGGGTTCTCAACTGGTTTGGCCATGGGACCCACATTTTCCCATGGTTATTAAGTCGCGACTCACTTTTTTAGGAATTGTGTATATATATATATATATATATATATATATATATATATATATATATATATATATATATATATATATATATATATATATATATATATATATATATATATATATATATATATATATATATATATATATGTTTGTTTGTTTGTTTAAAAATATCCCCCTCTCCTTGAACTGTCACCTTATCGTGGTGGAGAGGTTTGAGTACCCGAATGATCCTGGGAGCTATGTTGTCTGGGGCTATATGTTGTCTCCCAAGGCAAACAGGTCCTTGGTGACGGGTCAGACTAAGAACAGTTCACAAACCCTTTATGAATACAATTACATCAAGGACTGAGACGTCGCCCGGCATGGTGCAGCCGGGGCCCCACCCTGGACCCAGGCCCGGGGTTGTGGCTCGTATGCGAGCGCCTGGTGGCCAGGCCTCCCCCCATGGGGCCCGGCAGGGCTCAGCCCGAAGGAGTGACGTGGGGCCTGCAGGAGGGAGCGTAAGGGGCTGGTGCATAGTGGATCAGGCGACAGTCGAAGGCGAGGCCCCTGACGACCCGATCTCTGGACATGGAATCTGGCTTTAGGGACGTGGAATGTCACCTCGTTGGCGGGGAAGGTGCCAGAGCTTGTGCGGGAGGTCGAGAGGTACCGACTAGAGAAAGTCGGGCTCATCTCCACGCACAGCTTGGGCTCTCGAACCACGCTTCTTGAGAGAGGCTGGACTCTCTACTACTCTCTGGAGTTGCCCATGGTGAGAGGCGGAGAGCTGGAGTGGGTTTGCTTATAGCCCCCCAGCTCAGCCGCCATGTGTTGGAGTTCACCCCGGTGAACGAGAGGGTCGCTTCCCTGCGCCTTCAAGTCAGGGATAGGTCTCTCACTGTCGTGTGTGCCTACGGGCCGAAGTCTGTCCCACTTTACTTAACATACATTGTATGAATATGACTAATATTTATGAATAAATAGGCCTATAAGGTAAGGCTAATAGCAGTCCCATACTAATTTTAAATATACAAAATCAAGTGAAAATAAAGTGCCATTTTCACTTAAGTGAGCTGCACAGCAAACCAAAATAATATTTAATGACTAGAATACTTAAATTTAGCAAGAAAAGGAACATGCAATCGTCTTTTATTCCCTGTTGTGTCTTACATAAGTGCAACAGCTTCTCAAGCAAGACAAAATCTAGGGTGGTACTTGATTTTTTCTATTGGGATTGGATCATTGTGGTTTGCTGGGATCTCGTGTGAATGGCAGTCAAAAAAATTATTCTAGCTATTTGCTCAGTTTATTAAAATAAAATAAGCTGAAACAACACAAATCTTTATTTTTTTTACTTAATTGCCATTTGCACTAATTTGTATTATGTTAAATGAAATGAAATGTGTAAAATGTTAAGTGAACCTAAACTATTTGTGTTGGGACTACATGATTCATTTCTGTTGCGCTGACTGAATTGGGCAGTGTATTTCTAGTTCCCAGCATGCTTTGCATAGGGATAGATAAGGAGAGTAATGTTGAAATTGAGTCCTGTTTAATGTATTTTTTAGTAAAGGGAAAGTGGTGTTCAGTTATATTTGACATTTAAAAGAGTTTATGTTATGTCGATTTTGAGGTTAGCATTGTCGTGAAGTGTAGACCTTGTGGTTAGGTTGTGGGTGGCTACGTGAAATAAGTCTGTTCTCAATGAGCTGTAACTGTGCTAATGCCAGAGGACAAGTGATTTACTTGATCATTACTTGTATGCTACAAAAGACACACTTTACTTAGCATGTGAACAAGTTGTGTGTTGGTTATTAGTTTTTATAGACATAAAAAATATATATATATTGTTTGATTCAGTTCACGCAGTCTACATATGCAGCTACTCACAACCTGAGCACAAGCTCACCTCTTCACTGTAATGGCAACAAAAACAAAAAAAACTATTCTCTATTAGGCATGGCAAAAATGTATCTAGTTGGAATGACAATTTTTTTAGTAGCCTTGACTAAATTAATTTAAGTTCATACAACAAGATTACAACAAATCATTTCAAACAAATTAGATTTTGTTGGAAAAATGTCATTCGATTTTGTGGAAAAATTTTATGAAATTTGTTCAACAGGGTTTTTTTGAGTGCAGGAAGAACCAAAAAGGGGTTTTCACGGCGATGCAATAGAAGAACCATTTTTGGTTCCCTGAAGAACCGTTTTTTGAAAGGTTCTTTAAAGAACCATTTTTTTCTAACCATTTTCTAGTCGAAAGTACCTTTCTGCGCTACAAAGAACCTGTTGTACAATGGAAAGGTTCTTTGGATATTAAAGGTTCTTTGTGGAACCATACACCCTGCCAAATAACCTATATTTTCAAGAGTGTAGCCCCGTCCTCGCGCCAGTAAACACTGTATACGCCAGTAATGTATCCTGTACACCCTACCCATCATCACACAAAACTTTCTGAATTTTTACATTTTCAAAACTAATTTTGTATGATTTATAAGCTTGTTTCCTCATGGGGACCTCAGGTGGTCCCAACGGTGACACGAGTCCCCATGAGTCTGTGTGCATTCAGGTTGAAGTCCCCACCGGGATAGAAATAGCCTACACTCTAAAAAAAAAAAGGTTCTATATTGCACCAAAAATGGTTCTTGGCTCGTAATCATAGGGGAACCTTTTTTAGTGCTATATGGCACCAATTTTGGTGCTTCAGTGGTTCTTCAGCGGTTCTTCAGAGGTTCTTCAGCGGTTCTTCAGTGGTTCTTCACCGGTTCTTTGACTAAGGTGCTATATAGCACCTCTGAAGAACCGCTGAAGAACCACTGAAGCACCAAAATTGGTGCTATATAGCACTAAAAAAGGTTCCCCTATGATTACGAGCCTTTTTTTTTAGAGTGTACACACACACAATTTACAATTTAAGACCTTACCAAAATACCAAACTTTTGAATATTTGGCTAGTGTATAAGGATTATGTAATTGGTTAGCAGAGACAATGCTGCAATGGTCTTATCAATAATGGATGAGGAATCAGGTTTTATAGCCTATTGGAAATTGTGTTGATATTACAGATTTCAATGCTAACACACAGTTTGATCAACCATTACTACCAGCAATGTACATTTGCAAGTGTCAGTTATACTCATGGCATGGTACATAAATGATCCCAAGCTGTGGGCAGTGAGAGATTCAGGCTATAACTTACAGAATATGTTGTGCCTGAGGAAGGCTTCCACTAGCAGTGCATTAGCTTCAGTGTGGTCAGGAGGAATGGCTGATGGCACAGTATATGTACTCAAGAGACCTGTGCTGCTGCTGTTGTTGGTATACAGTTGCCAATAACATACACTGGTATTTGAGCAAGGCTTGTGACTGTTTTCAACGTATGTGTTATTTAGCACTATTGTGCAAATTTGGTAGCGCTTGAAGAGCTACTTAGACGTTTAGAGAAAAAGTGTCTTTTCACAGTTCTCACCTTTGAACTAATTCTTTAGATGCTCAATGTTCAATGAAGGAAAAAACATTTTATTGCTAGGCAACACAAGCTGTTGCAATGGATTTTCAAAGTCACTAACAGGCCCTGTGCATGCTTGTGTGTGTGTGTGTGTGTGTGTGTGTGTGTGTGTGTGTGTGTGTGTGTGTGTGTGTGTGTGTGTGTGTGTGTGTGTGTGTGTGTGTGTGTGTGTGTGTGTGTGTGTGTGTGTGTGTGTGTGTGTGTGTGTGAGAGAGAGAGAGAGAGAGAGAGAGAGAGAGAGGGGTCTTTTAAACTGTAAGAAAGTTTTAAAAAGTTGCCTTGCTTAAAATACAATGCAACTATAACAATACACTTTCTTTTCATTTCACATCTTACAGTTTATTTACTTGAGTATAAAATGAAACAAATCAAATCTTTAAAAAAAATGGACATCAGTGTTTTCAAACATGCAGCTGTATATGTGAAATTAATTCTACAATTAATACAATTTTGAATAATGAAATGGATTATAATAATTGTATTAATCATTTTGAAATAGAGTTCAAAAATTCCACTAAACTAATGAAATTAGAATGTCTAAAGACTTCGCCTTTAGTCCTAAATTTAAGCTTTGAAAACATGGGAGTGTCCCCATTGAGATCTCTGAGGACACTTAAAAACAATGACAGTGTTTTCAAAGGTCTGCCAGTCGCACCATGCTGTAGCTGCAATAAAAACTTGTACTTTTGATGCAAGCCTCACCCTTTCTACACAGCAAGGATGTGGTATGATCACAAATGGGATTTTTCCTTTCTCAAAGCAGCTCTACATGGCTGCTCTGAACCTAGGCACATTAGGACGCCAGTTGCTTCATCGCTCTCTTACATTAACCGCAGTCAGATGATCAGTTTGGTCAACCACAAAGACTTCTGTTACAGGCAAGAGACGGAACAAGAGATAGAGAGAGAGACACGGAGACTTAAAAGGCAACTGATCTTTCCATAAAAGAGCAAATAAAACAACTGACCTTCATAATAAAAAGGAATTAACCATTGGAATGGTTTTATACTGACTGTAAATGCATAAGATGCATATAGTTAAAACAGTGCAGAACTACACTCCAGCTTTTCAGCATAAGAGTCCTCTTTGTCCACTGACGAATTCTATTAAATTAGTGCTGAGATCAAATGAGAGAACGTTTTAGTTTAGCAAAGTTTGACGAATATGCTCTAGATACGGCTTCAAAAGTGATTCGGTTGGATGAGATATTTCACACTGTTCTGTCATCAAGTTGGTGATTAGTTCGGTACTGATCATGCTGTTCTCCCAGGGACTCGATTTTTTCCCACGTGATGGATACATATTGACCCGATAGCGCCGAGTTCTGCGCAGCCAGTATTAGATTACATTCTCTCATTGTCCTGAGAAATGCAAGGTGTTATTTTTAGACATACAGCCGTGGCCATCTAGTTAGCCTGAGGAGCACTTTATCATGAAGGTGGATAACAAGGTCACATGACTACTGGTGACCAGACACTATTTCTGCTCAGAGAACCGTCTGCAACCTGATAAGTAGCATATCAGGAGCAATTTTGTATGTTTCAGGCACAGCTTAGAGAATGAGTTGTGCATTTATGTCAGAATGAATGATGACAGAACCATTGCATTTATGGACTGCTAATGCATTTGTATCAACTCTCTACTCATGCCAGGAATTCAAGTAAAACAGACAATCCAACAAAACACCAGAGTTCTTGTGTGAATATAGAGGCATTAATAACCAGATGAACCACCATCAAAATACAACAGATCTCTTTTCTGATCTTTTTGCTTGGTGGAATGTAAGGTAGTCAGCTGGATTCAGGTATATTAAATAACCTTTAATTTTCATCTTGACAGGAATTAGTGCACACTAAAGATAGAACTCTTAGATACAACGTTGTCCCTTTAACGGGGTACTGCCCCATTGACAAGGTACCCCTAAAAGAACAACTTTGTGTTTATTAGTACCTTAGAGAAGTAATATGTACCCTTAAGGTATGAACTGTTTTAAGGTATCAACAAAAAACAACTTTTTAATTGTCACTGTGTATTACCCTTAAGAGTACATTTTTGTACCTCTAAGTAGTGGAAAACAATGGTATAATTGTACCCTAAGAACCAATTGTGTACCTTTCAAGGTACAGTTATACATTTTGTTCCCCAAGGAACAAATTTGTACCTCCACTGTACCTTTTATTTTTTTGAGAGTGTATAAAGATGTCCCTTTAAGGGTATAGCCCTAGTGACAAGCTGTTGTACTACTTCCACTGTTGCACTAATTCCTATCTGGATAAAAAACTATGTTATTTAGTATACCAAATCAAGCTTACTACCTTACATTACTCCAACCAAAGACATTTTCAGGGTTTAGATCAGCTAGAAATATCTCCTTAAATAAGCTATCGCATGTTTGGACTTTTTACAGTATCAGCATATATAATGAGAATAGCTATTTGAAAAAAGGGACAATCTCCTGAATATATACTGCCCAAACTTCATGCATAAATACAGGTAAGAAAACTGCTTTCATTAAGCGATTTCCTTCTGTACTGTGCCCCAGTGTGATTTTATTAAGCTCTTATCAAGATACAATTATCAATATCCGTCAAGGTTTTTTTCTTTCATATACTGCATGCATCATAACAACGTAATTACGGTTATGAGGTACTTTCTTAATTTCACAGTTTTATATCCCATACCACAGATTCCCAGTAGCTTTAAAGATATGATTCAAACTAATAGAATCAATATTAGATTATATAGCAAATTCATACACTCATGTACACTCATGACAGGTTCTGTGAGCCTTAGGAATGTTGTCCATCCAATTTTAATAAGTTATGTTCATTCAATTTCTTAATTTTAATTTGCATAGCACTTCCAAAAAGAAATATAAATTTTTATCCAAAACCAAGCGAAAGTGGCAATGAAAACCCCTCAAGATCCAAAAACTAAAACAGAAAACACTTTAAAAATATTTAGTTTTAAAAAACTAATAAAAATTACAAAAGCACATTACAAACAAAAACCTAAACTAAAATCAAAATTAAAACTGGAAATATAAAAAGTGTCTTGGAAATTCTCAATACGAATATCTGACTTCACCACGGACAATTCAAACAACTCCCAGTTGTTAATATAAACTAATACAATACTGTACGATACAGTACTACAGTACCTTTGGGGTAATTCCCGTCCCGAATATATTACAATATAATACTATAGTATCTGGAAGTAATTCCCTTCTCGAATACTTCTAATACAATTCAATACTTCAAGGTAATTCCCCTCCCGAAGTAAGGTGACGGCGTCCCGTCGAGAAGCTACAATCACTACCCCAATCACACATGAGCACACAGGTCTGCACATTTATGTGCATGTAAACCTTAAAGTTGAGTGAAAATCAATGTCGCTCAAGTTTCCTTCTCTGTGATTTGTTCTGGTGATTGGTTTGTAATGATCTAAGCTAATAATTTGACCGTTCCATTTTGTTAAGCACTTTCTGGGTAAGTCTACATGGTCTTTGACCTGAGCATCCTTAGTCTGCATTTTTCTATAGTTTCATGTTGAATAACCCTTTTACAACTTCTGAGGCCATTATATAAAATATTTCTATCACATAAGTAATGATACTATATAAATAATATTTTAGCATTTAAAAAATAACACATCGGGATGGTGTGTGACAGACACTGGTTTTGGCTGGCGTGCAGGTTTGTGTTGTGGTTTGCATATGCTGTGGCAGGATTAAGGGAAGAGGTTGTTTAATAATTGTATGAAGCTGTGCACTGATGCTGGATATGAGCATTAACAATTTAATCTTCCAGTATGTGAATCTCATTTATTATGGGTGGCTGGAGAAAACAGGCCAAACTGAAAAAGCTTTCTTCTTGTGGATTCCATTTCTCGGCATTCCTATCACCCACTTGTTATTATTCTCTCTCTCTCTCTCAAATTATCTCTATCCTCGTGCCTTCTCCACCTCCGCTTGACTACTCCTCTTGTTAAGGGTGTCCCAATCTGTCTGAGTACCGAGTGCCCATCCCACTCTCAAAGGAGCTGCACACACACGCACACACACTCTAGCAAACGCACTTACCACACTGGCAGTCAGAGCACACACAGCTCCAGCCACCAGTTATAAGACGAGAGCCAGTTCCAGTTAAAGGACATAAAGCCCAGCTCCGAGTTCCAGAATGGATGCACTGAAGAAGGGATTCTCCATGGCCAAGGAGGGAGTGGTGGCCGCCGCCGAGAAAACCAAGGCCGGGGTGGAGGAGGCAGCTTCCAAAACCAAAGAGGGGGTCATGTATGTAGGTATGTACAAATTCAACTGAGGGGAGAAAATTCAGAGAATTAGATCAAAGTCAGAAAAGGCTTTTTGCACTGTATAAAATACATTTAATATAATATTGCTTACTTTTTTCTTCAGCAAAGTGTAGTGAAGACGAAGCTGGTTTACATTTGTGTGCCATTTTCATATTTAAAAACGTCGCCAATTGCCAAAACCAACTGCAAAATTACAAAAACATATTTAAAAGATATATATAGTTTGTAGTATAATATAATAAATACGTAATATTATAATCAATTAAAGGAATACATAAAGTCAAATCTTATTGAATTATCTCTATCAAATATATTCAAGCAAGAAAATTGCCAGGAAGTAATTGTTGGGTTTGACCTTCTTTTTAAATTATTAATTTTATCATCATCAGGTTTTTTATTGTTGCTTACAATACACGAATGAAAAAAACAAAATATCACTGATGCTGGCACTGATGCTAAAGTGAAAACCAGGGCAATGAAGATAAAATTGGGGCATGAGCCCATTACTACACGTGACTGCTGTGCTCCGTCACTACATTATGTGAACAACAGCGAGCGTGAAAAACAAACCACCTCTATCCATCTGCCTGTTGACTTTTATCAGATCACAAATTCATCTGCCTAGAGACTATAGTTACTAGTACCGTGGTTATTTACTCTGTCTAGCCCTCTCTGTGTTTATACTGCCAGGAATGGGTGGGGAATGAAGAGGGAGATAGAAAGAGATACAGAAAGACAGAAGAAGAAGGAAGGAGGCACTTTCTGATTTCAATAACCTTCAGGATGCAATCAATCGATGAGCTGTGAGTGGCAGACACATTATGAAGTGAAAAGCCTAACTGAACTCCATTTATATTGCATGTTAAACGGATATGTAAACTACAAGATAGGTCTTATTTTATTTTAATGTCACAAGAAGGTCTAAATATGCGGATCATCTTGCTTTTACACTGTTACTGCTATTACTATAGTACTATATTATATTAACATGTAATATAGGTAACATTTCACAGTATGTGCAGTACAGTTCTGCTGTAAAATACAGCATCTTGTGTGTAACACAATTTCTTGGTTGTGCTACTACGCTCACAGGAGCACACAGCACTGTAATCCCATTCCCTTCCGGTCCACTTCAGAGAACAGGGTCTATCTGGGTCAATACACAATCTTTTATGATTCATAATGGCTCTCAGCGTGTGTACACACCAGTGACAGGAACCTGTCATTCGGTTTTCAGTGTTATGAACAAAGCACAATGCGCTTGCTATATTACAAGGACTTTAACTCATGTTGGAGAACTTATGTATTGCAGCTGGAGGTAGAAGCTTTCCTCCAGACCACACAGACCATCTTCAATCTACTTTAGTCAAAGAAATCTCAAGCCTCTCAAAGAAAAGCAAGGTCACTTTGCACTGAACTGTGACAAACTGCTAACACTTACAGTACACATCTCTCTTGCCAGCTTAGGACTCAACTACTCTATACATAGACATCAATATTCTTTAGTGGGGAAAGACTGAGACCTTGAAAATCAGTTATTCAAAATTGACTTGGAAATACCAACGTTTTAGGGTTTAAAAAAATGTAAAAACAAGAAACATTATAATCTATTCTAGAATTAATTAAATATTCAAGAAATATTTTCGATTCTCCACACTAATTATAGTTAATTTGTGACATTGATCAGGTGACTCTTTGTTCAGATGTTTTTCCATTGAAACTCAAGATGCTCTCAAATTAAGCTGGAGAACATGATCATGGGGTTTGAAAGACTGGTGGAGTTGAGTGCTGCTGTCATTTTAGCTAAACAGCACTAAAGCACAGAAAGTCTCAGACCTTTGGACCAATATATAGATCAGGCTGAGCTCATAAAACTGTCACTTTAATTTCTGTTGTATTATATAACACCGATTTCATCACATAACCGTGTGAGCACAGTCCAGATGAATTATTTTTAGGATTTAAATCCATTATGGATCAGAAATTAAGAGCATTGGGATTGGAGCAGAGAGGGAGGTGATGTAATTCAGACTAATGTATAGAATAAAAAAGCTTTAAATTGTGCCCTGCATTAGTCTGAAGTATAGATCCTGCTAGCGTTATTGTGTGAAAAAAGTGTTGTGGTATATTAATATAGAATATCTTCCTCTAAAATCTACACAGCTATATTTAGTACCACAGTCTCCTCCTCTTAATCTTAGCAGCAAGCTACAGCCGTAGAGACGTTTTATGCTTCGTCATGTAATCAGAGATGCTGTGGAAGTGACATCATATTGCAGCAGGGGTTGGGCGGTAGTAATGTTCTCAATCTCTATTGATTATAACATTAATAATATAAGATTCCTGGTTTGTGTCTGTGTCGTAAGCAGAGGCTAAGCCCTGAAGAATGTGCATGTCTTGATAGTAAATAAGCTCTTTGTCCAGAACAACAAGAACAATGTCATGTCTCTTTTGAGGGGTGTATTTGTTGTGCTGTGTGAGCGCATGTTGGGAAGGAGGAGGAACTATCACAGACACATTGCTGTGGGCTCAAAGGTTCTGGGAAGAAACAGAGCTTATGCTTGTTCTATGGGCCATTCGTGCAATGGAGTTTCAGCGCTAGAGACGCCAGGGCCCTTTCAGAGGCAGAAGCGGGATTTTTCCACTGTTAGCATGAAAGAAGCATCTCAGTAGAAAGGATGTTTCTCAATCTGTAAAGCTTAATAACATTTAGTGGTGCCAATCAACAGCCTGTACACTGAATGTATCAGAGGCATATACTTTCCATGATTTTAGAGTCTCGTCTTGGGTATTGGATATAGCCTTTAGTTGCACTGCCAGACGCAGACTAAGTGTATGGATCTCAGGACAGAACAGGAGCCACAGATATCTGTCTAAAAATAAGATGAATTAGGCACAAGTTTGTGGAAAAAGCATTTGTTCACATGAGTGCATGTCTGAGAGCTTAAAGGGATAGTCCACCTAAATAGTAATAATCTGTCATTCTTTACATCATTTGCTCATTCCAAACCTGTAAAGTTATGAGTAAATGACAGAATTTTCATTTTTGGCTGAACTATATGTAATTCCATCAGCGATATTACTTGTTCACAATTAACTTTTTTTTTTTTTTTGACAGGCACAAAGACAAAGGAAGGCGTCGTGACAAGTGTAAATACAGGTAAAAGATTTAATAGAAACATAACCTAACTAAACAACACTCGTCATTAACCTAAATACCCTAATCCATGGAAAATCTCAAATCAAAATGCAAGGATGCTTTTTCATCTGTCCTAGTTGCCCAGAAAACAACTGACCAGGCAAATCTTGTGGGTGAGAGTGCTGTGACTGGAGCCAATCAGGTGTCAGAAAAGGCAGTGGAGGGGCTGGAGACTGTGGCCGTATCCTCTGGCCTGGTCAAACCGGTAAGGATTTCTTATGCATCATATGCATGTGGCCAATAATTGGTCAAATTAGTTGGATTAAAAACATTTTTAAAAATGATGTGTTAGGTGCACTGTATTATTATTTGGTCGTATAATTCAGTACAAATTCAGAAGACTTAAATTGCTTAAAGGGTCAGTTAACCCAAAAATTAAAATTCTGTCATTAATTACTCACCCTCATGTTGTTCCAACTCCGTAAGACCTTCGTTCATCTTCGGAACACAAATTAAGATATTTTTTGATGAAATCCGAGAGCTCTCTGACCCCTCCATAGACTGCAACGAGATTGCAATAGTCCATGTGAATACAGTGATTCAACCTTTATGTTATGAAGCGACGAGAATACTTTTTGTGCGCAAAAACAAACAAAAATAATGACAAACTTTTCTCTCCTGTGCCAGTCTCCTACGCTATTCATTTCACATATGCACCACAACGCATGCATGTGATCATGGGATTGAGCTCATCCAATAGTGAGCCGGCGTTTTGCTATAAAACCCGGAAGCGCTGTACTTTGTGAATAGCCCAACAAAGTGAATAGCAAGAGAGTGACAGGGAATAGATGACAGGGAATAGATTGTTGAATAAAGTTGTGATTTTTTGTTTGTTTTTGCGCACAAAAAGTATTCTTGTCTCTTTATAACATTAAGTTTGAACCACTGTATGTATTCACATGGACTATTTTAACTAATTTTTAAAGTTGCAATTACATTGCAGTCTATGGAGGGGTCAGAGAGCTCTCGGAATTCATAAAAAATATCTTAATTTGTGTTCCGAAGATGAACAAAAGTCTTACGGGTTTGGAACGACATGACGGTGAGTAATTAATTACATACATTTTATTTTGTGGTGAACTAACCCTTTGATGCACAGTTCAGTCATAAAACTTGTATTTTTTTTATATTATGCTCATGTTTTACTTTCTTACCCAATCATGGACAGGATGAGCTGGAGAATAATGAGGTGCTTTCAGAAACTCAATAAATGCATGAATGCAGTAAAAGCATGCTGAATGATCACATTTACCTCAAAAACATGAACATTAAAGTCTAAAATCTCTCCATTTGAATACATCAAATCATATAGGCCTACGTGTTCTCGCAGTTTAAAGAAACACGCTGACTCTTTGGGACTTACGCTTATTCACCGTATCCCCCAGAATAATCAAGGAACTTTGCTGCCATACTATGGGTGCAACAGGCGCAATATTATGCAGCAATAGGCTAACTTCCGTCAACATAACCAACTTGACAACCTGCTTGCGCAGAGAGCGTGCTGGGGACTATTTTCAGACGCTGCGTAATATCATTGCGCCGCTGCATCCATGGCACGGCAGCAAAGTTCCTTGATTATTACGCAGGAATGAGAGAATAGTTCCTAGCCATATCGTTCTAGAAAATCGCAACTTTTCATTTTCTGTCGGTACACGATGTAACTATAAACATCACACCATGTAAATAGGAAAATGTTGGCGTTATTTTGTCACTTATTGAGCAGTAGGCTAGATGGAGCTGTTTACCTCTAGTCTTTGTGTTAAGCTAGGCTAGTGGTGGGTTTCAGACAGAGTTATGGCACGCACGGAGATGAGAATGGTATGGGGTTTTTTTTACTCTCTATGGGATTTATCTAACTCTGGGGGATACGGTGAATAAGCTAAAGTCCCAAAAAGTCGGCGTGTTCCTTTAAGAGCGAGGCAGAAGCAAAGAATTTGACTCACTGCTCTGCAAGAGTGATGTTCTTTATAAATAACTAATTTCTGCTTTCCAAACATTGATCTGCATTTTTAAAAACGCATCCCAGTTTCATTCAAATGACTATAAGCAGCCATGCATCTGTCGCTGTAATGCATCATCAACAAATATGAACATGAGTCTGACATCTTCCAGAGAGCAATTAACAACAAAACAGATGTGTTTCACACATTAAAAAGTATAGTTGTTTTTTTCTGTTTTGTAAATACCTGACTTGGTAAAAATATGATAATCGTCGATTTAAAAAAAAGGAAAAGAAAAGCCGTTGACAGCTGAGTTGTGTTATCTTTCTGCCTCTAGGGGGAGCTGTTGAAGCATGAGGGAGCTGTAGAGCAGCCTACAGACGCTGGACAGTAACTGAGGTGAGAAAGAAGTTTTGCTTGAAATGGGATTTTTTTTTTTTTTTTTTTTCAGCAAAAAAAAATCAAACCCTTAAAAAACTTTCAGAAACAATAATCGAAAAACTGATTTAAAAAAAATACAACTTTCAGTGGGTCTAAATATCTTGAATTAAATTTAGGCTACTCCTCTCATATTTTTTCCCTAGTTGCAATAAATCAGCATATTTTTGATGGCATAAATCTAACAATCCATTGATCTAATTTAGTGATTTGTACGCTTAAGGGTGCAGTGTGTAAAATGTATTAGGATCTATTGACAGAAATGCAATATAATATACACAACTATGTATTCGGTGGTGTATAAAGACCTTACATTATGAACCGTTATGTTTTTATTAGAATGAGCCATTTCTATCTACATACACCCTTTACAATGAAGTCACCATTTTGCACCGCCATGTTTCTACAGTAGCCCTAAATGGACAAACTGCTCTACGGAGCAATAGCTACTCTCTGCTGTCTCAGACGACATCTTTGTCCTGTGTCGGCCACTGTAGCTTCTCTACGTGCTTCGAAAGGGAGGGGTGAGCGGTGGGCGGTTGCAATTCGCAACATCACCACTAGATGCCGCTAAAATTTACACAGTGCACCTTTAAAACAAGAAGAAGAAAAAATCCAGTGGTATAAGAAAACAATTTTTTTTATATATATAATATATTCTCTAGAAATTTGCATCATGTACAAATGAAAAAAAGATTGCAGTTTAAATTGCTTTTAAATTTTATATGGAATAAACTTTCTCTACAGAAGCATATACATTTAAAAAGCGGTGTGCATTTCATTAAAGGGTCATGATACCCTAAACCACATTTTTTGAGATTTTAACAGAGTTATGAGTGTTGAGTGGTTTCATGACCCTTTAAGCCCATTTGTAGTTATTTAGAGTCATTTTTTTTTTACTTTTTGGTCTTTGATTCAATACATTCTGTGACTGTTTTGACAAACACAGGACATACACACAGCTTTTAAAATCCAGGCAAAACCTTTAGAAAGTGACTCAGAATTTAGGTCAGCATGTTTATACAGTTTTTCTTTCTTTAAACACTGAAACAAATTCAGTGTCATGTCACATTCAGCAGTTCGTGTAGTTTACGGTCTTATCAGACAGGTTTTACTGTTACACACATGCTTCAGCTCACAAATGCAGCAAAGATAAAGGACACACAGACTCTGTAGCATGTGTAGGGAGTTTATCAGTTGTTTAAACAGTGATATTTTACAAATAATGTCATTTGCACAGTATGTCGAGCATATACCCACGTAAACATCCTTCTGTTTCATTTCAGGCTGACGTCACACTGAACGCCCCTGTGATGCTCTGCTTCTTGCTTCAGAGAAGAGAGATCATGAGCTGCTGCTGACTATGCCTGAATATTATCATGCTAAACCTCTGATGGACACTAAATAATGTCTAACTTCACAGAAAACAGACACCCACCTCTCTCTCTTGCTCTCTCTCCTCATGAATAAGCTCTCCTTACCTCACATAGACCTACAGAAATACTATTCACAAGAATAAAACAGCTACTTTATCTAGCTATGCAATATTCACGTATACTGTGCGTGTCATTACCACATTTGTGCAAGTATTACATGCATGTGCTTGTGATTTAGAGATTTGATACAAGTCTGTCTTTCTTACCTGCCCTGAAACTGATACCTACCAGTTTTCCTCCACCCAACACAATGAGGTTCGATGGATGATGATGGTTTCACATGATCATTGTGATGAAAAGGAAAACATTCCAGTCCAAATACACTCTCATTGTTGTTATCTGAGACAGTGTTTGAAACAAGGAGCAGAAAAGGATAAATCACAGATGGGCAAATCCCAAAAAAGAAGGCAATTGAAAGCCGTTAAACATGAAGATGGCTGATTAAATCTGTTTCAGTATTATCTTAAAGTGTGGTTATAGTGTGACAGGGCTTTAGAATCATTCTTATGTAGATTGCGACAGTATCCATTACAAACAAATCACAAAATCTGCAAATGATGAGCAAATGAGCAGTTGCTAGGTTACATCATTTGTTTGCATGCTGCCTCACGCCTACACTTTAACTGATTATAATCATTTACTTGACTTACTGTTTCCAATGAAGTCTGAAAACAGTCGATTTTTTTGAATACTCCATCTGTAATAAATTCATTTTGGTGAAAAATATTTTTTTTTCTCCAATTTTTTCCTTATGTTTAATACAGAATATTGCTAATAAATATATGAGACTATATAATAGACAATATTGCTAAGAAAGCAAACAGGTATAGTTAGCACAATATTTGTAATATAAGAAGCAACTCAATATTCAATATTGATTAACATGCATAGGCCTACAGGCTACATTCAGCTCCACCCTTAAATTCACTGAAACTATGAAAGTGAATTTAATAGCGTCAAGACACGCGCACCCAGATTTCAGATTTCTCTTCCCCTCCCTGTTCCCGGCGCACCCGCACATCCAATTAAATATGCATCTTATCAACAAACAAGGACTTCATGACATACAGCTAACATCCCATATTGCCATTATAATGCTATACATAGAAACATTGTGCCTCAGCCAGAATGTCAGCCTTTATGAAGCTTTCATGTTCTGCATGCGTTATCGAGCCATTCAGCTTTTCCACATTCCAGCTATGGGAGGAGACAGAGAAGTCTATCAGCCCATAATTTTCCTCTTGCTCAGAGGAAAGTCATTTACAACAAAACATAAACAACGCAACCAAAATCAGGAATGGCCACAACAAAATCTATCAACCCTGAACATACCTCCCAAACTATCTCCCTTTCCCCTGACTTATAAAATGAAATCAAGAAATAACTAAAAATAAAGTAAAATATGGTAAATAATACAGAAAATATATACATTTAAATTACATAATTAAATGACTATATGCTCTTATTTTAAGAAAATAGAGTTCTGCTGAAACCCTGCCTGATGATGAGGCATGACACTGGGCAAACCAGTCAAGCAGACTTGCTGTTCTCTTTGTTGACATCTTTCTACTCCACCTAAGCCGCAGTAGCCAATGGGCACACACATCCCTGACATACTTTCATGGAGCTGCAGCCAAATAAAATCTCAAGCATCTTCAGCTCCAAAACACTGACAGATACACGCTCTTGCAAACATCACCAACTGCGCACTCTAGAAACATGTCTTTCCTTTCAGGATTTTTGGGTAATAAAGCAGGAGATTCATTTGTCGACCAGGCTGTGGATAAAGCAGGTGAGTTCCTTCTGTGGGAGAAGCTTAAAGACACTTTCAAGTTATTTTTACATGTAAAGTTTTTGTACTTTTTATGCTTGCTCATTTACCCAGACAAGTATTTTTGAGTTTTATACTACTTTCAGAATTGAAGGGCACAAAACTATAGATGATATAGATTAGATTTTACCTAAAACTATTGGCTCAAGTAAACAAATAATTTAATCTAACTTTCAGGGCGATTATTATGGTTATTATACTCAAACTAAAACTAGTTATTAAGTCAAACTAAAACTAAAAACATGTTAACTGAAGTGAAATAAAATATTAAAAAGTTAGTCAGCTAGTCATTTGTGATTTTCATTTAGTTTACCTTGATAAAAAAAAAAAGAACCAAAACTGAAATATGAATAATGAATAAAAACTATATAGATGTATTTAAAAAACAAAACAGAAAATACAAAAACTTCAACAAACTAAAATGAAATGTAAAAAATTCAAAATATTAATACAATAATATAATAGTATCTCAATACGAAAATAACACAAAACAAGACATCTTTTCATTCATTTATTTCTAATCTGTTGTCCTTTGTACACAAACTCTCTGGACTCGAACTAAATTAAATCATAAAACTTTCTTTCAGGCTGGGAAAGTTGTCTCCCCATCTTTTCACAAACTCAATGTTTCAGTGAACATGAATGTACTGCAATGTTTCACCTTTTAATCCTACTTATAAACTAGCAGTGTTTGTTCTCTAAAAAAAGATGAAATATTTCTTGAGAATGCAGTCAGCCCATTAGTCATGCCACTCCTTATAAGGTGTGAAGCAAGAACGGGCATTAAAATGCAAGTAACTGTCCAAGACTCTTTATTTTTAGACATAAGAAAAAAAAATTATATACTTTTTGGCCACAATCTGATGGGAAAGTGGGAAAGAGGAGCTGTGGTGTGTGAAACATTGTCATATACCTTTAAATAACATTCCTGTTTAATTCTCAGCTGCTGTGGCTAAAAGAAAGGTGAAGGAAAAACTTACTGGAAAGAAACAGGAAACCGATCAGACTGGGGGCATGGGAGGTATTTTCCCAAGTAAAGAGGATAAGGACAAGAAACCAAAGGAAAAGACAGGCGGTGGAATATTTGGTGGCCTCCTTTCATCAGAAAACCCAGGAGGAGCCATCAGTGCAGGAGGAGGCAATGCAGACAGCAACAGCGGAGCAGACAGCAGTGAGTTTGCTCATCCTTCTTAGCAAAACAAAATTATAGTATATATTTTTATGTTTGAACTTCTAGAGATCACAAGTCAAAACCTGATGATTCTAATATTTCATAGTGAACATTACAAAAACGTAAATCCAACATACACAAATATAATAACATATTCATATTTTGTGTTTGATTAGGTTTCAACGATGCACTGGATGACCTTGCTAATGAGTTCGGTGAGAAATGATGTTCTGGCATTTGGGAAAAATCTTTTTGGCTGAGGTTTCCAGCTGACGAACATCAGAAAAATCTCCTAGTGTCATGGACTGTGTTACTCATGTAAATAGTTTGATGTCTCTTCAATATCTTATGTAAGACCACTACTTAAAAAAAAGAAGAAAAAATTACATCCATATTATGTATTTTGTTCAAATAAGTTTATTTAGCATGTTTTTTGTTTTTAATAATACCTTGTGATAAGATGCTGAGTGAATAAAGCCGAAAAAGGTTTTTATTACTGAAAAAAATCTCTTACTTTATCATTTAAATGAACTAATATTGCCTTAATTGCTTAGTTTGCCATAATCTTGGTTGGAAAATCACATTGTATTTAGTCAAAAATGTTAAACATTTCAAAGGACAAATGAAATGATCCCAGTAAATCAGCTGACACACTGCACATTTTCGTATACATTTTATTAATTTTAGACCATTTAAAAAGGCAATACAAAGTCTTTTTTTCAAAGGCCAATTCATATTAAATGATAATATTATGATGAAAATAAACATTTGCTCCCAAATATATGCCCTACCATTTGCATATTGTTAAGAAACTAAACACATTTACCCATTTTAAAGGAAGGCTTTGGGTTATCACTGAAAACCGTTACAAAGAACAGCAAAACCAGAGATTTATGTGCAATATTTTGGTAACATATAAAAAGCCTGAGATTCATCCTGCATCCCATCCATATTTTTGTCAAAACAGGTGGGAGGAAAAAAGTAACCAACTAGAAATTCTAGAAACTGGTCTGAGGAACAACAGTGTGCAAGTGTTTGGCTGTGACTAAGGCTTAATGTTTGTAGTAACTTCTTCATTAACACATAGCCTGAAGAAAACATTACAAAGCGTTGGAATACTGTAGCTCTAAAATAAGGTACATTGTTGTTGATTTTTGGTGTTTCTTTGCAAAACATTACGCTATGCTCTGAGATGTGACAAAGATAGTGAATTAAAGGGGCTTTGGCTTATAGGCTTTTCTAAAAGCCATGAAGAGTTGAGAGGATGATGAACTAGACAAGAACAGAAGTACCCAGATTTCAGATCTGAACACCCCTCCCGCTCTTCCCCTACCTGTTCCCGGCGCACCCGCACATCCAATTAAATATGCATTTTATTAACAA
The DNA here is from genome assembly GCF_949357685.1 of Gobio gobio. Classification (NCBI taxonomy): domain Eukaryota; kingdom Metazoa; phylum Chordata; class Actinopteri; order Cypriniformes; family Gobionidae; genus Gobio; species Gobio gobio. The sequence goes on along the minus strand of NC_137111.1, from coordinate 32,710,541 downwards.
ACAAAGACTTCATGACATACAGCTAACATCCCATATTGCCATTATAATGCTACATAGAAACATTGTGCCTCAGCCAGAATGTCAGCTTTTATGAAGCTTTCATGTTCTGCATGCGTTATCGAGCCATTCAGCTTTTTCCACATTCCAGCTATGGGAGGAGACAGAGAAGTCTATCAGCCCATCATTTTCCTCTTGCTCAGAGGAAAGTCATTTATAACAAAACATAAACAACGCAACCAAAATCAGGAATGGCCACAACAAAATCTATCAACCCTGAACATACACTGTAAAATCGAATTAGTTAGACTTACTTGAAAAAAGCATGCAAACCGATTGCCTTAAAAAAACCAAGTAAAGTGAAATAGGAATTGTATGTTGTGCTAACAAATGCTGAATTTGTATAGTTCACTTACACAAGAGTTCTAGTGGCTAAAAAAGAACTGTAGAGAGTACTTGATCTTTTAATTTAGGCTTACTCTTGACTTAGTTTAGCTACCATAGATGTTACCATTGTTGTGTTTTGCATGCTGAATGTTGAAGTCTGTGTGTGACTCAAGCATGATCAGCTGCAAGATATTGTTACAAATATAGAGGGATTATATCAACTCATTTAAAAGTTCCACAGGTGTTTATGACGTAAGTGTTAGCAATACAATTGTAAATGATCGTTATATGACAAAGGGAAATATTACATAGGTTAATTTTAAAAGATGATCTTAATTTCTGACTCATTAACTATAGTTAATTATTCAGTCAGAAGCTAGGTCAACTTTTAAAAGCAACCTATTTATTACTTCTCTTCCTTTGAAACCAAATAACTGTGATTTCTTGTTGCATCGCTGCATCAGAAAGAGAGATTTAATAATATAAATGTTCCAAGTGCTCAACCGAAGTGAACACTTATCCCCATAATGGTAAGTTTTTTTTTTTTCTTTACCAAAATGGCACTCAAACCAATCAATTAATCTTAACTTGTTTTTTCTGAGTAAACAAGGAATAGTATGTGAATAGTACAGATCACTAGATTTTTTCAATTGAGTTAAGACACTAAGTAAAGTTAACTAAAAAGTGTTAGTCAGAATCACTGTTGGATTTTACAGTGTACCTCCCAAACTATCTCCCTTTCCCCTGACTTATAAAATGAAATCAAGAAATAATAAAAAATAGTGTAAAATAATACAGAAATAATATACATTTAAATTACATAATTAAATGACTATATGCTCTTATTTTAAGAAAATAGAGTTCTGCTGAAACCCTGCCTGATGATGAGGCATGACACTGGGCAAACCAGTCAATCAGGCTTGCTGTTCTCTTTGTTGACATCTTTCTACTCCACCTAAGCCGCAGTAGCCAATGGGCACACACATCCCTGACATACTTTCATGGAGCTGCAGCCAAATAAAATCTCAAGCATCTTCAGCTCCAAAACACTGACAGATACACACGCTCTTGCAAACATCACCAACTGCGCACTCTAGAAACATGTCTTACCTTTCAGCATTTTTGGGTAATAAACCAGGAGATACAACTGTCCACCTGGATGTGGATAAAGCAGGTGAGTTCCTTCTGTGGGAGAAGCTTAAAGACACTTTCAAACTATTTTTACATGTAAAGTTTTTGTACTTTTTATGCGTCCTTGTTTTGTGTCCTCATTTACAAAGACAAGTATTTTTGAGTTTTATATTACTTTCAAAATTGAAAATAATTGATGATAAAACTATAGATGAGATTTTTTTTCTGAGATTTTACTTAAAACTATTGGCTCAAGTAAACAAATAATAATTTAATCTAACTTTCAGGGCGATTATTATGGTTATTATACTCAAAGTAAAACTAGTTAAGTCAAAATAAAACTAAAAACATGTTAACTGAAGTGAAATAAAATATTAAAAAGTTAGTCAGCTAGTCATTTGTCATTTTCATTTAGTTTAACTAGATAAAAAAAAAGAACCAAAACTGAAATATGAATAAAAACTATATAGATGTATGTGGCGAGCAGCGAGGCTGAGGGACTGTGAGAGCGGGACGAGGCCGCGGTCATTATTATGATGATGAGCGCCAGCTGCGTGCCGCATTAGCCTCGTGTCTCACGGAGGACTGCCGGGAGTATAAAGGAGGAGCGACGACAGTGAAGGACGAGAGAGGAGGATTTTAATTTGTGTTTTATTTATGTTTTGTTTATGTATGTGTGCGGCAGTCGTCCGTGAGGGGCTGCCGCTTTTACTTTCATTTTGTGTTCAGTTATTTTATTAAAAGTATGTTTATTGTTCGCCGGTTCCCACCTCCTTCTTCCCACACGTACAAACCTCGTTACAATGTATTTAAAAAACAAAACAGAAAATACAAATACTTCAACAAACTAAAATGAAACGTAAAAATAAAAAATTCAAAATATTAATACAATAATATAATAATATCTCAATACGAAAAAAACAAACTCTCTGGACATGTAATGGAAATATAATGTTTCACCTTTTCCAGTTTATACTTTTAATCCTACCTATAAACTAGCAGTGTTTGTTCTCTAAAAAAAGATGAAATATTTCTTGAGAATGCAGTCAGCCCATTAGTCATGCCACTCCTTATAAGGTGTGAAGCAAGAACGGGCATTAAAGGGGTGGTAAAACACACTCTTTTGAAGGCTTGATTGTGTTTGTGGGGTGCACTGTAACATGTGTTCATGCTTCGTTTAAAAAAAAAAAAAGCATTATTTTTCATATATTTGACCTTTATTCTACACTGCTCTGTCCCTCCTTGTAAAACGGTCTGATGCTTTCCGGGTTGTATGAAGCCAGTCCCTCAAAAATACGCAGTGGGCTCAGATTGGTTTGCTGGTCCAGTGTGTTGTGATTCGCTAACCGCAGTGCACGTTTATCGGAAACGTCACGCCGCTTACCTTTACCGGTAGACTGTGCTTTGGTAGTATTAGAAACAATGGCGTCAATAAAACCATACCAATCTGAGCCCGAATCAGACCCAGAACATTTTAGTGAAGATGATCGAGCAGAACCTGTTCAACCTGTTCATTCCTCAAGAGTAAAGACTGCGGAACTATAGTGATCGCTACTGAATGGCTCTGTTACTTTTGTATTTTTAGAACGATTATAGCCAAATATCTGTCGCAAGAACTATTAACCCACACCAAACACTAAACACTGACTTTACTGGCAAGTTAGCCAAATCACACACAGAACCATGTTTAGCAAGCCTGTAGATAAACAATACATAAAAGCTCTAATCAAAGAATCATTTACACTAATGCCAAGTTCGCTGTTGAGATTTTAACGTTAGTGTTTGTAATGTTAGGTGTTCGTCGGATAATGTTAAGTATGAATGAGCATTTAACAGACTGGTTTGCAGAACAGCGTTGTCATCTGTTTACTTCCTTGCTACAACCTATTACAGGAAAACACATCGATGAAAAATAAATCAGACTTACAGGTTGTGGCCCGTAAACAGCTTCTGTTTGTAAATCCAGCTTTCAGGACAAGCCGTTGTGCATATCCTGCATTGAACTCGCGAACATTGTGGAAGTTTTCCTCCGTGAAATGTGCTGCGGGAGGGAGCCCCGCGCGCGTCGTGCATTCACACACTGGCCGCGTTTGTCTCACGCAGCTGACGAAGATTGTGGAAGTTTTCCTCCGTGAGATGTGCTGCGGGAGCCCCGCACGCGCCTGTTCCCTTCTGTCTCATACACACGTGCATATAACATGTTGTATGTTAAACGCTCTGCAACGCACCCCTGTCCCAAGTAAGGCTGAACAAAGCAAGTACCCCAGACCTGCAATGCGGATGAAAATAACAGCGTTTCCTCGGCATCGCGGCAACAACACTCCAGCCTAACTATACCACAACAGCGCCGCGATACAAAATGGCCTCATATATATATGCTCATCAAGCCTGCATTTATTTAATCAAAAATACAGAAAAAACAGTAGCCTAATATTGTGAAATATTATTACATTATATTCTTTTTAACTTTTTATTAATCAAAGAATCTTGAAAAGAGTATCACAGTTTCCATCATTGACATTAAATCCTCATATTAGAATGATTTCTGAAAGATCGTGTGACACTGAAGAGTAATGATGCTGAAAATCCAGCTGTGATCACAGGAATAAATTATATTTTAAATTATTTTAAAATAGAAAACCATTATTTTAATAATATTTCACAATATTGCTGTTTTTTATCAATGCAGGCTTGATGAACATAAGAGAGTTCTTTCATAATGCTGCATAATATTCAAAAATGGTAATATAGCTAATAAAGTCCTTTCACGTAACCATTTAACACGTACAATTAATGCGACTTTTGCTGCTGCATGGTTTTGTTTGTTGTCAGTTAAAATCCATTTAGTCAGTGATGCAATTTATAAAATGAGACAAACCGAAGGAAATCGTTCCACAAACGTTAGTTCGTCTGTCCATGTAATTTTCAACCGATTTATGAATAAGAACACAAAATGACCGCTTCACATCGCCCAATGGAATTTGAACTTGCTTTGCCAGATCACGATTGGTTGGTGTATATACATGACAAACGGGCATTGGTGAATTGTGTAATACTTTAAATTATATAATATATAGATTTGTAATTAAATCAACACGTTAACTCTGATTATGGATGAAAAAAAAAATTGGTTTACTTTTTTCCCGCGAGGCCACAAACTCTCTGAAAGGAACATATTTGGCTCGAGAGCCGTTTCCGAACAGTGGAAAATCAGCTGTCAATCAAAACGCACGCAACCCATAGCAACGCGTTATAGCAACGCCTCAACAGAAATTGTCTGACTTTTGAGCCGTTCGTTACTATTGTATACATTGTCATGTTATAATAATCACATTTATTTAGTTTTATTGACCACGATATTATCATTGATATTTGTCTGAGAGGGGCACTTTTGATTCATTTTGAAAAAGGGCAGGGGCTCGAGCACCCAAAGCCCCCCCCCCTCTGTACGTGCCTGCTGGTGATGTCACCAACCCTGGAGGAATGTGTGTAGTCGCCTACTGGCCGTTTGCTGTAGTTCTTAGAAATTGATTTCTTTAAAAGCAAATATCTCCCTTTGCTTTAAACTTTGAACGTTGTAACTTTGCAGATGTTGTTTATGCTCAAGCAGCAACATTACACACTAGCTAAAGTTAGAATACTATCCAAGACTCTTTATTTTTAGACATAAGAAGAAAAAAAAACTATACTTTTTGGCCACAATCTGATGGGAGTGTGTGGTGTGTGAAACTGGACTACAAAAAATTGTCATATACCTTTAAATAGCATTCCTGTTTAATTCTCCTAGCTGCTGAGGCTAAAAGAAAGGTGAAGGGAAAACTTACTGGAAAGAAACAGGAAACCAATGAGACTTGGGGCATGGAAGGTATTCTCCCAAGTAAAGAGGATAAGGACAAGAAACCAAAGGAAAAGGCAGAAAACCCAGGAGGAGCCATCAGTGCAGGAGGAGGCAATGCAGACAGCAGTGAGTTTGCTCATCCTTCTTAGCAAAACAAAATTATAGTATATATTTTTATGTTTGAACTTCTAGAGATCACAAGTCAAAACCTGATGATTCTAATATTTCATAGTGAACATTACAAAAACGTAAATCCACCATACACAAATATAATAACATATTCATATTTTGTGTTTGATTAGGTTTCAACCATGCACTTGCTAATAAGTTTGGTGAGAAATGATGTTCTGGCATTTGGGAAAAATCTCTTTGGCTGAGGTTTCCAGCTGACGAACATCAGAAAAATGTCCTAGTGTCATGGACTGTGTTACTCATATAAATAGTTTGATGTCTCTTCAATATCTTATGTACAACCACTACTAAAAATAAAAAGAAGAAAAAATTACATCCATATTATGCATTTTGTTCAAATAAGTTTATTTAGCATGTTTTTTGTTTTTAATAATACCTTGTGATAAGATGCTGAGTGAATAAAGCCGAAAAAGGTTTTTATTACTGAAAAAAATCTCTTACTTTATCATTTAAATGAACTAATATTGCCTTAATTGCTTAGTTTGCCATAATATTGGTTGGAAAATCACATTGTATTTAGTCAAAAATTTTAAACATTTCAAAGGACAATTGAAATGATCCCAGTAAATCAGCTGACACACTGCACATTTTCGTATACATTTTATTAATTTTAGACCATTTAAAAAGGCAATACAAAGTCTTTTTTTCAAAGGCTAATTCATATTAAATGATAATATTATGATGAAAATAAACATTTGCTCCCAAATATATGCCCTACCATTTGCATATTGTTAAGAAACTAAACACATTTACCCATTTTAAAGGAAGGCTTTGGGTTATCACTGAAAACCGTTACAAAGAACAGCAAAACCAGAGATTTATGTGCAATATTTTGGTAACATATAAAAAGCCTGAGATTCATCCTGCATCCCATCCATATTTTTGTCAAAACAGGTGGGAGGAAAAAAGTAACCAACTAGAAATTCTAGAAACTGGTCTGAGGAACAACAGTGTGCAAGTGTTTGGCTGTGACTAAGGCTTAATGTTTGTAGTAACTTCTTCATTAACACATAGCCTGAAGAAAACATTACAAAGCGTTGGAATACTGTAGCTCTAAAATAAGGTACATTGTTGTTGATTTTTGGTGTTTCTTTGCAAGACATTACGCTATGCTCTGAGATGTGACAAAGATAGTGAATTAAAGGGGCTTTGGCTTATAGGCTTTTCTAAAAGCCATGAAGAGTTGAGAGGATGATGAACTAGACAAGAACAGAAGCTTCTAAAGTTGCATATTGGTAACCACATGCATAAATGAAATGACATATATATTTGAACGTATAAAATGTAAACGTGAAGAGGGGTTAAGTGATATAACTCAGGTCTGTGCAGACTATACAGAGTCGGGTGAATAATACAACCGTCTATGTGAAGGTAAGGCCAGCGTCATGGTACACTTTGAAGACTTTCTCAATGGCGTTGACATAGGCAGCTGTCCTCAGGTCCAGCCCAAGGTTATACCTGTTGGCTGTGCGCATGATTTGCTAAAAAAGGACAAAAGATGATTTATGTGAACAATCTGATCACTTCTGAAGCAGCATTTTACATCACACAGGCTCTTCATACATCAGACTAGCCCAAACACAGACAAATTAGTATGCTGCCTCCAGAGACAGCATTTTAAGGCATCATACTTGTACTCTCAAAGTGAATATTTTTCTAAAAGGCATCTTAATTATGCTGCCTCCGACAACACCTAATTTTGATCAAATTCTAGGGCAGCATCACATGTATCCTTTATGGAGAAGCCAATATAAGAATACAATGTGATGAGCACAGTGAGAAAATAATCCAAGATGGATATCGAAATGTTGATTATAAACTTATATTCTATTTACCGGTAATATGGAAAATAATAAATCAAATAGCTTTATTTAACAGTCTAATAAACAATTTTACACAATAATTGTGTGGGGTTATGGGGATACTGGACTGAGCAAATCCTCTAACTAATGCTTTAAAATCACAAATTGGGTGTGGATCTCAGAAACAAATGACTGACAGAAACAAAAGCACATCAACAAACAGATGCTGATCTCGGGTTACCAGATCCCAGTCTTACACAAAAGCTGTTGCTAGGTGTGTAACAGGTAAGATTATCTGTTTGTTCAAAAAGGCAGAAAGGATTGTCCTGGAGGGGCATATTAAACTTTCATGTAGAAATGTTCGATACCATCTCACAACCATAATCAGGGAAGTTAACAATTAATCGACTAACGAGTAATTATCATTGATAATTTTGCAGATTAAATGTATCTGTCAGTCTACCTGACAGGGTCAGATTTGTCAGAAGAACTAACATCTCACTGTGACTGACAGGTGTAGTGAAATGCTAAATTTATTATATGACTTAAAGATGAAAATAAAAAAAAATCTGCAGTTTTATTGAAGAAAGAATGATCAGTATTACTAATTTGAACTAAATGAGATATATATAATAGCATGTATAAATGAATAAAGGAATCATATATGTTTTTATGTTTATAGTCCAATTCTTACTATCTATTAACTAGTTGCTTATTAGCATACGTATTACTAGGATATTGGCTGTTTATTAGTACTTATAAAGCACTTATTAATGCCTTATTCTGCAGGACAATATTCTACATCCATTAATCCTACTCAATTCCTACCCAATACCTAAACTTAACAACTACCTTACTAATTATTAATAAGCAGTAATTAGGTATTGACCATAATCTAAAGTGTGGCCATTTTTATATAATATATAAATAAATAAATTAAACAGATATTTAGATATGTATATATACTTACTCTGGCTGATCGCTCCATTGTGTAAGCCAAACCAGAATGAACAATGTCCTTTTCAGAAGCTCCCTAGCAGATGAGAAAAACAAGTTTATAAAAGGTCTAGTAGTCTAATTTTAAATGGTTAATATTATTATGTGACAAGAGATTTTGCATTTATTCTCACAGCAATTCTGTCTTGAAAGTCAGATGTGGGAACAATAGGTATGGCTCCACCATGTTTCCCAAACTTCCTTTCCAGACTCTCCTGGACAGACACTGCCAAAAGACACATTAGATCCCCATTAGGAGTGAGCAAACTGACACATGGATTTATAATGCTATTTTTCCCTAAACAAAAAGCTTATTCTCTCCTACAGCTTCTCTGGGGTTCAAATATGTGACTGATTTAAATATTGATATTAAATATTAAATACAAGTTAAATATTTCATAAAGGGTGCAATATAATATGGTGATGGTATCAGTATATGAATACACTAAATACGCGTTTCACACGTCGTAAGAAATTGCATTAGAAATTTGAGGATTTCTGGACAGGCAGTATTGACAGTATCTGTCTGTCTCTTCCCCTGTTTCTGTCTGCCTCTGTGTTCTATCTAACTGTACCATCTGACTAGCAGTGAATCTGAGGTCATTTTAGGCCAGTCAGATGAAAGGCGGGACAGAGCACATGTTTGTGTTTATGTGCGTTTCTATGTGTTTACATGCCCAGATCTTCTCAAGGGGGCAGCAGTGCCATTGTATTTGCTTGTGGGAGCAGAATAAACAAAGTGAACAAAAATACCACATGACCTATTCTAGCCGAGTGCACCCTAACCTAGTAACATAACCTAGTGTAGCGCAATTTGAAAATGGAAAACAAGCCCTTCTAGAGAACTAAATTAACTGATCATCAGTAAGAGCCAGTCCCGCTGGTGGCCGTCTTGATGCCCTAAGCGTAATTACTTTATGATGCCCGCGGTTGCGGTGTTCGTTACTTTGTAGAGCTGGGGGGGGCATTTTCTTGCGGTGCCCCCCTCAGCACTTGGTGCCCTACGCGCAGCGCGTGATGCACGTGGTGGGAGTGGCGGCACTGGTAAGAGCAGTAACTGATTTGTAAACAATTATACCATTCATGCTAGAGAGATTTCTATCTGCAAACACTTCAGTTTGTTGACCATGTATGTAGCATTGCTTTTTTTTACTGCATGACTATACATCACATTTTCTAGAAAACAAATTTTTGACTTACTAAGGAGATGGTAGTTTGAGTCCCTTTCGTATTTGAAGGTCAGTCTTCCATAACTGACATGGTTAAGGTTCTTCAGCCACTCAAAGTAGGAGACCGTCACACCTCCAGCATTCAGGTACATGTCCTATTTATGGAAATTAATATTTAAACATGTATTTATTTATTTTTATTTTCATGGCAAGATCAAAGAAGTTTATAAACAAGGGCAAAAATGTATTAAAATAAACATGAAATATATTATATATTATATATATATATATACACACACACATATACACACACACATACACACACACACACACAGTATTGACCAAAAGTGATGTCCAGCTTAGGAAAATTGACATCTTCAACTTTTTATGAATTTATTTTTTTGTAAAAGTGTTCAAGATTTTGTAATCATACATAGTTGTGCTTGGACTCAATTATTATATTTGTTATAACGCAATGAAACATGCCAAATTGTGTAGACTAATATTTGGCCAAGCTGTCATACAAAGAAATTATGAACAAATGCAAAAACAAAAACAAGAGAGAACCAATAAAATTTGTATAACTGATTATGCTGTAGTCTATGCTTTTTCCTCTGAGCTTTTTGTTTTTCTATGCATTTCTATGCATTTATGCATGCATGCATAGTAAAATAAAATCTCTAGCTATAGTTTGTCTTTTTTGCTAAATAATTTTGTCAGATAAATACCTTAACCTTAAGTTTAGTGTTTTGTTTTTTTCCTTTATATTTAAAACCTATCAAATACTTTCCTCATATTTTGATCATTTAATCAAATTTGTAGGGTCATAAAAAACAAATATCACCTCTGGACATCACTTACACCACTACAGTAAATCAAATATTTATATTTAATATTAAAAGAACATTTAGGACTGGAAAACGTACAGGGATCACCATGATATTCCTCTCTAGGAATATCTTGTCTGCCTCAGGTGTAGTGGGACCGTTGGCTCCTTCAGCAATGATCTGTGAAAATAAGAAAAATATTTTTTTTTCTTTCATATTCTCATTGCAGTTTCTCTGGAGTGGCATAACACTATCAATAACTTATATACATTAAAATAACTATTGTTATGGTTGGCTCTGTTGACCTCTGACCTTGGCTTTGATATTGTTGGCGTTTTTCTTTGTAAGCTGTTTTTCACTTGCAGCAGGGATCAGGATATTACAGTCAGCTTCCAAGATGCTGCCTTCATATGGGGTGGCCTTGGGGAAGCCAACAATAGTGCCATTGGCCTGGAAAACAAGAGTATTTATTATATTAATACATTCAGATTATAGAGTTGCCGTGTAGTACTGATAAATGACCACAAGGTAGCTGCCTTACACTGAATATTTTTACACTGTGGCTATGGCTAAACAAGAATATTACTACAATGCTTGCCCGGTGCCACAAGAGATCTCTGGTTCTGCTGCAAAGGAAATAAGCAGTTCAACTTCACACTCACCAGCTTATAGTCTTCCAGCTCTTTGGGATCGATGCCGTCAGGGTTCCAGATGCTTCCGTCCAGCTCTCCGATGCCCACACACTTTGCTCCGTTACGGCGCAGATAACGCATGGAGTGCAGGCCCACATTACCAAAACCCTACCCCAGAAATTAGGATACTGCATTAAATAGTATTCATACTGGCAGCTGAGCTGAAGGGAATGTGTAATGCTGATGAATTTAGTGCAAGAACATAGATAAACAAACAAATACACTGCAAAACAGCCAGCATTTCAGTATTGTGTGCTACAGTGAAAAATCTAAACATCCATCAAACAAAATACATTTGCTTCAGAAGTTAAAGATAATATGAATTGCTTTCAGATAATTAATTAGGTTACTTTTTTCAGTCATAATATATTTTGATCTTATGGAATTTGACCTATTTTGAATTTACAGTATGTGGTTTGAATTATGTTTAGACACATTTAGGCAAAAATACTGATGAATAAAATTACTTATTTTCAGTATAGACATATTTTTATATGTATATTGTATTCCATGTTCATGCTGAAGAATGATCAATATTAGCATCTAGGCAAGTAGGCATCATCTTAAATTGGGAAATAAAACGCACCCTGTCCCTATTACTGTAAATTATATTTACATTTCTCTCACATCACAATGAAGTCTCACAAAATACAGTAAAATTGGTAACACTTTACAACAAGATATCATTGGTTAACATTAGTTAATGCATTAATTAACATGAGCTAAAAATGAGCACTGTTAAAGGTAATACAATTCTTCATGTGTTCAATGTTCATAGTTCACAGTGCATTAAGTAATGTTAAAGTACCCCTATTATGGATTTTTGAAAATTACTTTTCATGTGTGGTGTAACAGTTCTAAGTGAACGAAAACATCCTGCAAAGTCTGAAAGTGCACCGTATATAAAGTTATTGTCTCTCAAAAGTAAGTCAATTAAACAAATCGTTTTTTAAATGAGTCCCAAGACGTTTCGTTGTGACATCAAGATGAAACATTAGCATATTGCCCGTCCACTTATCACGCACGCAGACACCAGGAAGAACTTGAACCACCTCAAACACTGCAGCTGATTCCTGTGGATACTGGATAGCATCATGTCGAGAAGACGCTGTGCTCTACAATGTGTTTATTGTGTAAGTATCTGGCTAACCGGCTAACTCACATTATTACTGTCTTACTGAAATACTACTGTAATTCAGCTGTGGGCAAGTATTGCAAAAGTGGCCTGAGAGAGCTCAACTCGCTGCAACTGAAGAAAACACACGCAAAATGGAAAAAACAACAGCAAATTAAGAAAACATCATCATTTTGACAACACGTGCTGCAAATACTCTCGACGCAACCAAATACACAAACGGGCAATGCAAACAAATACAGAAAATCGCTGCTAATAGCACAGAACGCAATAGAAACGTTTCAAGGGGATCCTAACAAGTGACAAACCTTGGTGGGACCGCTTATTTTTCAATGTCTACTCATCAGTATACCATTGTGCAGCGTTTACTACAGTGAAGTTGACCGAGTGGATCTCTGAGCTGGTGTGAGTAAGTGAAGGCGGAGCTAATTGGCATATTCATGAATTCACTAAATGAAGCAAGGGTGTAGAGTTACATTCGAGCTATTTTAAGGCATGAAGACATTTTTTTCAAAGGAATACATTTTTAAATATGTAATTTTGGTGATCAAAGATTAGATTTAAGGGACTACAGGGGACTTTAACTAATGTAGTTAACAAATTTTAACATATGAAACCTTATTGTAAAGTGTTACCGTAAAATTAGTGATAAGTAGATAAGCTGGAAGCACAACATTTGAAGGTTTCACACTCGTTTAATCATTCTTTACGCATATTGATTGGGTGTCTAAAAGCACACACTGAATATTTAAAGTCCTTAGATAAGCAAAGTCAGAATGGTCCATGTCAGCGTATACTGTGCTGACATAGAGTCATGAGATAATGTACAAAATATACAGTGGTACTTTTCTCTTTTAGATAAACATCCTAAATCATTCTTAAAACATTAAGTTTTAAAACAACAGTTTTAGGCAGCCAGTGCATTTTGGACAATGCAATGTATAAATAACTATTCTTTAGCCAACTAATTTGATATGAGTAAAACCTTTAATCGAAATAAGAAAATCCAAACGTAGTATCATAAACTTGAGTGTGGTTTATGTGTGACATGCACAAACCTGAATGACAAACGTCTTGTCTCCAAACCCAGGATTCAGGCCCAGCTGGCTCATGTAAGCAGCCTCATTGACAAAGTTTTCAATGCCATGAAAGACTCCACGACCAGTGGCAGATATACGACCGTGGATGCCACCCTGGCTGATGGGCTTACCGGTAACACAGGCATGAGCATTGATATCCTGATAAAGAAGAATGATAATTACAAAGAGCCCTTCTAAGCATTAGAAGAAAATTGTTTGCATTCAAACAGAATAATCTAAACTGCAAAGCAAATTATGAGGTACAAAGCAATGAGATCGCTGTGCTAGCTTGTCATGTGAGATAAGAGAGTATAAGAATCTGTTGATGTCTCAGTAGATCTCTCATGTCCTTTCTAGGGCTGGACCAGAATATTTGAATATTCGTTCGATGGGTTGGTATTCGATTTTCAAATTTGTGATTCGAATATTCATTGTTGTCGCTTTTTCCGCGAACACCTGGCATCCCGCTCAAACCGGCTCTCATTCGTGCTTGCATATGTTTGCACTATAAAATCACTATAAAATACAATACTTTTTTTCAATTATCTTATAGCCAAGCCATTTTTAATAGCCTCGTTATACTTAATAAATATATTTGCTTCTTCTTGGTGTTCCCTGCACCAGAGCGCACAACTGCACAAGCTTATGTGGCAGAAGCTATGTCTGAGCTTGCATTTTGGGTTAAACTGCGTTCATTTGACATTGTGGAAAATGGAATAATAGAATCAAAATGTACTATCCTTTTTATACGTTAGGGATGTGACGGTGAAAACATTTCCCCTCACCGTTTCCCTCATTGCTGTGCTTTTGCACTGAGCGGCTGAACTTTCGGTTTGCCAATTCAGGGGCGGGTTCAAAATAACTTTTACATCGCTTTGAAACTAAATATCCCGCGACCATCTTGTAATTTAGCTCCTCGCTCTCGTGAAGAATATGATCTGACTGCTGCTGCTGCTGATCTGAGACGCCCGTTAGTTTGGCTCAAGTGGCACGTTCAGTGTTTTAATTGTAGTTAGTCTTAGAGCCCTGCACGGGCCTCAAATCTAGGCCCTAGTCCGGCCGTGTCCGACAGCTTACCAAAAACTATCGGCCTGAGTCCCTGTGATTTTTTTATTTTATTTTTTTATCCTCACTATTAGGCTTACACATCGTTGCAGCCATTAAAATAGTTCAGTTTTGTTTTTATTGTCAAAGTAGTTATATTTCGTTTAGTTTCTTTATTAAGTTAATTTAGAAAATGTTTTAAAGCATTTTTTGTTTGTTAAATTAAAGTTTTCGTTTTTTTTAAAGTAACGACCAAGCGGCCAGCGGCTGACAGTGAGTTAACCGCATGTTTGATCAATTTAGCCTCTCAAATCAACACGGGACTTGTCTTAGGCCATGTCCACACGAAGCCAGAACTTTCCCTATCCAATCTTTTTTTTCTTCCTCGTTTCAAGAAATATCTGCGTACACACGAGAGCATGAAAACGGCTCAAAACGATGTCGTATACATGCCAGGCCAGTATGTGGCACTGTAATTCTGCCACAGAAATACACTAAAAACGGAGAAGAAGAGTTGTGGCTAGAAGGGGTACGGCAACAGTCGGAGGTGAGGTAAAATCTCACAATAAAATAACAATAAATAAATTTGCTACTTACCAGATGTGTTTTATTAACGCATACACCTACCCCAACCCTAAACATACCCTTACAATAATGCAAATACAGTAATTAAACAACGCAGTATTGATGTGCGCATGCCCAGTGCCCGTAGTTGTATCCCTTTTAGTCTTCCCATGACATCACCGTTTCAAAAATATACATAAAATTTAAACATTTAGCCTACTATCACCACCACCACAGTAAAAAGGCATTTTGACAAGCTGACGCTGATGCTGCTAGCAACGGCGCAAATGAAACAAATAAAGTGAAGTGACGTGTTTTTTTAATTTATTTATTTATTTTTTATTTAATTTTTAATTTTAGTGCCATATAGAACCTTTTTTTGAGTAAACATTCCTCCCCATTTTTCTAAATTAACTTTGCAGCCATTAAAATAGTTCAGTTTTGTTTTTAATGTCAAAGTAGTTATATTTCGTTTCGTTTCTTTATTAAGTTAATTTAGAAAAAAGCATTTAAAGCATTTTTTTGATTGTTAATTTAAAGTTTTCTTTTTTATAAGTAATGACCAAGCGGACTGAGTGAGTTAACAACACGTTTGATCCATTTATCCTCTTAAATCAACACTTGTCTTGCTTATAATATATATATATTTTTTTTTGTTGAGGAAACGTGTTCAAAAATAAATAAATAAAAAATAGGCTGGTTGTCTTTACTTACACCTCTCCGCAAAATTAATATAAATCCGATCTTCGATTATTGCGCTAGCATATACACATTTAACGGAGTTCACGTCAACGAAAGCAACAGATATGAGCTGCATTATAGTCTATTCATCAGCTCATTTCAAGATCAAAGACCGCAATATCAGAACGAGTGACCTAAGCACTGTAAGAACATTTCGTCTCATTCGTTTTAATGAAGATGATTGTGTTTTTGAGCATCTAAGACGTTCGTGTTGGCTTGCTTTACTCATTCGTGGTGAAACTCTCAACACTGTGCGAGTCGTCTTGACAGTCGTGGTGTCATGGTCTCATGTTGTTTCCACCAGCGCTGCACACCTCATTGTTTCTTTTAATTAATGAATGTCTAAAATATAAAATGAAGGAAAAAGCCCGCGTTTGAGGTATGACGTGAAAATTGGCACGAAGCCCGGCTCCAGGGGCAGAAATAGGGGCTTAGTCTGTTCTATAACTGAACAATTTTTTTTAATTATTTTTACTAGCTACTATAATATATCAAAACTGGGACGGAACAGATCTGTGTGTTTTATATCACTAGTTCATTGCCCGTTCGCGGAGCATATAAGCCCTGCCCGCTTGAGGCACGCCGCTTCTCCAGATTCCAGCCTTTATTAGAGAGAAGGATATGTTCAGCTCCTTCCCTCCGAAGCTTCGAATATTCGATGTTGATTACTACCAAAGCTTCGAAGCTCAAAAAAATGGTATTCGGACCAGCCCTAGTCCTATCATGTATCTAGCCAGCTCGCAAAAAGTACAGAACGTCACAGCTACCAAGACAAAGCAAACGACTGCCATGGGAGGACAGACTGTATTGAAAGAGTCTGTCAGTAGAGGGTGGAAAAACACAGGGGCGCTTTGTTCTCCTGGCCTCATAAACACCACATTCTTTGTCAGGGACAGTAAAGCTCTAGGCACTGAGTGAGTCATCAATATAACGAGAGGTCTTACAGATATCCTGAGTGATTTTTCAACATGACTACAATATGTGAAAAGGTATAATTGCACCATATCAAGGTAATGTTTGCATAAAATTGCACCATATCAAGGTATAATTGCACCATATCAAGGTAATGTTTGCATAAAATGATCCATAAAAATATCTGTATGCATGCACTTACAGCATTTATCAACAATATTATGCTATAAAAATGTGTTTTTGGGGGAAAACAAGATATGCATTTCCTGAAGTAAGTGTTTGTAGGTCAGCCCAAGACATTTAACGTTTTAAGTTTAGGTATTAGCCTTTTTTCTAATGCAGCACATTATTTAGGAAACCCATTTTTATGACAGTCTAAACATCTTGTTTACAGTCAGCTACACAGAAGTATCAACACAAAGAGAAATCTCTGGTAATCACAAATAACTATGCTACTACAGAGATAAAATATTTTATAAAATGTAGCTATATGCTATCTACATTCTCATCCTGTTGGAATGGGGCACTTTATTATATATATTATATAGTGGTATTTAAATTTTTTTATCTATATCACTGCTTGTCAGTTCAATTACAACATGCAAGTGCAAACATTCCATAAGTAAATACATAAATAATGTCCATAAGTATGTGAGGTCAGTGGCATGATCTGTAATAATGCATCATGCCAAACACCCCAATAAAAAGGGTCTCTTATAGATTCTGCTTAAGCAAACCAGTTGCGTATTACACAAACACTTGGTCACATTGTTCAACTTACATTATGGCCCATTGTGTTAGCATACGTGTCAGCAATCCAGGACATTTCCCTTTCTCCTGTGCTCATATCTGGGGCGGGGACATCGATGCCAGGCCCTAACGCAGGAAACAGAAATGAGTGTGCTACTTCCCATGGCTCAGCTATTTATCCTAACTCATCCTTCCCTCGGGTCGTTTTGACCAATAGAATAAAAAAAAAAAAAAAGAGTGTTCATCAGAGTGGTCCAAGACCTTAGGACTTTTGTAGCACTTGAACCACGAACACACACACACACACACACACACACACACACACACACACACACACACACACACACACACACACACACACACACACACACACACACACACACACACACACACACACACACACACACACACACACACACACACACACACACACACACACACACACACACACACACACACACACACACACACACACACACACACACACACACACACACACACACACACACACACACACACACACACAATTTACTTTATTTGAGGTTTATGTGGTTGTAATAAAAAAAGTAACAAATCCTGATTTGACCCCCTTAGGAAGTAAAACTAAGTCAAAATAAAAACTAAACCTTACCAAAAATGTAAATGTGTATCTGTATGCTTACTGAAGAGATAAGCTCAAAAACTTACTTTAGGACCCAGCGGAAAAGCTCATTTGCTCAAAAGAGCTATAAAGCCATCTAGTGGCAAGAGTAATGAAATATCATGTTATATTATTTTTTTTTCACAAGAGGTCAGCAGAGACACCCAATTTGACCCAATGTGAGATATTTTGAGCTGTTTTGAGCTGGTTATGCATGTATTGGAGTTATTTTGAATTTAAGTTGAAAGAGACACTGTGAAGAATGTGCTTAAATTATATTATTTATTAATCAAATCTAGTAATTTAAAAAGTAAATAAAATAAAAAATATATTAAAATAAAAATCTCCCATAAAAATGCATTAAAAATAGAAAAAAATATTATCAAAATGAAATATAGGCTTTCTGGACAAAAGAAGTATACTTTTCAATCACTTTGAACCAAAAGGGAAGGATTTGCTACAGGATGTGAGGAGAGGATGAGGGTTAAATATCTGTACAGATTTAATGCCAAACGTAAAAACCTCTGTGATAATACATTAATAAGACATGATGGCAACTGTGCAGTCACTGCAGTTTTTCAAGAGAATCTGCATTGTGTTGTCGGAAGCCAGCAATGTGGAAAGCCAGCTCAAAAAAACAAAACAAAACAAAACAAAAACTACCTGAGGAAATGTGGCTCTATTACAAGCTCTTAAAACATATGTAATAGGAGTACAGTTTATATAGCCTTTCAGGCTACAGAAAAAAAATTACTTGGAATGTAGAAGTGGTGTCAATAGTGGCATAACTGTTAATCTGATGCCAAGTATTACCTGACTATTGTTACTGAGTGCAATAGAGTCTAATCTGTGATAGTGTCTAATCTACCGTCCCTGTTTCATTTTAGTCCAAATAGTAAAATATGCTTATCAGATGTCATTAGGAAACAACAAATATTGATAAACTAATGTTCACTATAAATAGAAAACAACACTTTTTTTCCCTGTAATACGCACTGCCTCGTAACTAGTAGGCCCTGACAAAATCTGCAGACTTATTTTGCACTGATACTTGGGGAAATTCTACGGAATTCTACCAAATGAATGGTACAATGTGTTAAGCAGAAGACCATGCATTTTTAAAGGTAGACAAAACATAATGATATTAGCCAAAATACTTCATAAACATCCACAAGGAATGAGGGATGTGTAGACTTTAGCACATGCAGAGTCCAATTCTGCTGAGCTTTTTGCAAAATTCGGGAACAGATTCAGTGTGTGCCTGCTCAAGACTCACCAATGAAGCCCTTTTTAGCCAATTCAATGGTAAACCTTCTTGTGATCTTCTCCAGTTCTGTGTCCTGTGCAAGATAAGAAAAAAAAAATACATCAGTGACTATAATGCAATTAAGAATATGGAAGTATACATTTAGAGTAGTATTCATTTAGCTTATTAACGCATATGAGGCTAGTTATGAGAAAGTTGCATAAATACAATTAACCAAACAAAAAGAAAAAATTGCAGTTAATATTATAAAAAAATGTTTTACGGAGCCCCCAAAAGGGACATGGTGAAGAAAAAAATATGAGATAAATTATTTGGCAATGTTTTTGCATTCTCTCGCAAATGTTTTGTATTCCCCAGAGTATTACTTTGCGTTCACTCGCAAAATGTTTGTGTTCCCCCGAGATAATTTGCTTTCAGTTGCAAACGCAAAGTTTCTCAGCGGGATGCAAACATTGCGAGAGAACGCAAAAGCATTGACTATTTTTCCTTCCATCTTCTTTTCCGACATCATAAGGGCTTTGTATTTTTTTACATTAACATGATAAAAATTCTAAAACCTTTTCTAGTAAAATCTCACTAAGTTCTTAAGTGATCTTACTATAGAAAAATGTTGTCTACTTGCAATAAAAGGTGGGACAGTCCAATAAAATATGTTTAATGGAATGATCAAATCTTGTTTCAAAAGAGATTAAAAGTCCGTTGGGGATTTAAGGATGTAGCTATACATTTAGAAAGTAATGCTAGTTGTAGACTGGGAGTCTGTCATCTGAATACTAAACTAAATACGGCATGTTTAATTCACCAATGATAAAATACAAACAAACAAAGGAATGTACAGAACAGGCTTTAAACCCAGTAGGATTTCTCTCTGTGAGTCAAGAAATCTTCAATAAATATAATGGACAAATACAATTTTGCACTGTAAATTATGTTCTAGCTCATGAAAGACACTGTAACAAAAATAAAATATAAATATAGCCATTAATTTTCAGGAATATTTCAAATTAGAAAGTGTAATTAATTGAACACTCTCACCATATTCTGAAATAATAATTACGCAGGGAATATGAAAAGACTCACAGAGTAATTCTTTGGGTTAATTTTCACTCCAGCTTTAGCTCCTCCAAAAGGCACATCTGTTGAGAGCACAGTCCATGTGGATGATTACATGTTCATACTAACAACGACAACAACCAAACAAATATACACAAACAAGTTAAAGAACATAACTTACCTACAACTGCGCATTTATATGTCATTAGTGAGGCGAGGGCTTTCACCTCATCGACAGACACTTCTGTACTATAACGGATACCTGGAGAAACAGAAGCAGTGTGAGTCCTCATCAGACTAGAGGTCTATGAAAATAATGTCTGTATATCAAGGATCAAAATAAATCACAAGAATTATTGCCCATTTTAACATGTTTTATGATTCCAAGACAGGAGATTTTCTATTGATTAAAGCTAAAGGAAACAGACTACAACCCTTTAATAATGTGTTATATAATTCAAGACTTTTTAGGATTAGTGGACCTTGCCTGTAAGTTAAAATAGCATTAATGATCTGGGCAATATCCTGTTTTAGTAGGAGGCCTGGAAAATTCAAACTGCCATGTGCAGCAAAAAAAAGAAAAAAAGGTCTACAGCTCTGAGAGGGAAATTTTGTGAAGCAGGACAGTCAGTAAACCAACCAACCACTTTGATGACTCACTCTCTCCACTAAACTATGAGGGAAGAAAATCTAGGCAGGGCCCAAACTGGGTGTGGATGAAGCCAAAGTGACTACCCCAAACATCTCTGTTTGCAATCATCCTCAAAAGTGCTGCTTGGACGACACTAGAAAGTTTCTTCATTTCATGGATGATGAGCTAATAATTCATTGCAAATTACTATTAACATCAAATAAAGTTATCAGTGCAGATTTAAAAACAACTCTGGTCTCTTTCCAGAGTTTATTGGTGACTGAGTAAGGAAACTTTATTTTTTTATCAAAAAGGCAGCTGCATTGGCACTTATGTATGCATACTGTGGCACACTTTTGCGTTACATATTCAGGGGGTCCAAGGTCTGCATTCTCTAACCTATTATAACCATGTTTTTCTTAATCTTCTTTCTTATTAAAAGTATAAGATTGCTGATCATCTTATTCTTTACCTGCATAAAAGCCAATATAGTAGAAAACAGTATAGGATAAATTAACAAAACAAAAAGACCAATTTTGACCTCTTCCCCCATGTTAACTGGTTATGAAGCTTTTACACATTACCTTGATCAGAGACATCCTGACACACAGTTCCAAAAACATATGATGTTTTATCTGGTTAACCGATTGCCATACTGACTAAAGCACTAATTTACAAACTCAACACAGTGAACTTTATACGATCTATTCCAAAACTTTGTTGATCAATTCAGCCTAACTCATATGCAATTTAGGCAACTTAAAATGGTGATTAAAGGAAATGGGATACAAGTTATTTTATTTGTTCATTCTACTGTTTAAGATATCTCAGTTTTAAAAAAGGGGATAATAGTTTAAAAATGCTGATAGGATGAAGCTTCCATTCAAGGAAACTGCTGAGAGATTGAACTTCTCTGGGGTCTTCCACCTCCCTTCCTTAATAAAGCATTGCACAGTCAGTCCTGACCAAGCAAAATGTAATGGTCACAAGCTTTATAGAAACAGCTACATAAACACATTCCACAGATAATGAATACGAGTTCACGACTTCCAAAAAGCACACAAATATCTCTGCAAAGATAAAACTGTAATTCATATGATATATAAAAGAACAAAGATAAAGACGCAAAACTATCCTATAAAATAAACACAGGAACAGGACAGGCAGCATTCCTGCTGCAATACTTTACAAATGACGACCTAAAATGGTGAAGAAATGCCGGACCTATTTCGTTATACATTAGTTTAAAAGATTTTCCAATTACATTCTCCTACATATTATCAAATATAAAATGCAATGCGTACAAAGGCATTTATAGACACTGTTAATCCTGCTGGAAAACCCCATTTTAAGCTGAATTTTAACATGGTAGTTGCCTGGATTCTAGCTGGTCTAAATTGGTCAATAGCTGGTCCAAGCGAACATACTTAAGCTTAAGACGGTCAAACTATGATTTGGAACATGGTATTTTGTTTCTGTCTCTTCTATTATGGGCCATTTTCTGCAACAAACCAGCTAGTGACCATCTTTTAGGCCACATTTTGAAAACCTTAGACCATTTAACAAGCTTGAACCAGAAAGAAGGAAGATAATCTAAAAAAAACAGTTTATTGGATAAAGCACATTATCTGTTTATTACACTACACATTCTACAAAGATTGGTGTTTGAAAGTTTAAGAGCCAGAAACGCTTGCACGCGAATAGCCGCAGAGTGTCGCTGCTGCGCAAACGCAATGCAGGAAGTTTTCCCATGTTCATGGCACGCAACAAGGCCTATCATTTATCACTCGCTGTCAAAATACAAAAACGAAGCGTGTAAATAAATATGTTGCAGACACCAGACCTACGTCATCATAATGCAAAACTTCAGAAACGGTGTACAGGTAAGTGCTATGCTAGCTAGCTTGCATGTTTACTCGCGAGAATTAACTTCCTATTATCCCCGGTGTAATAATTAATTAGTAAATTCAAACTTACCTCCTTTACACGGAGTCCTGTGCTGGCTGTGTTGAGCTCTGTAGCCCTCGATCATCTCCCACTCCCCGTTGTCTCTTTTGATGGGGAATGACACGGACAGGACATGGTTGCAGGGCTTAATGATCTTGAGGATCCCTCGGACTCGGTGCCTCTTCTGCTCGGGCGTTTCTCTCGTCTTGAGATCGTGCACGAGTTTGTCCTCCACGATTGAAGCTCCGCGGTCGAAAAAACCCTCGACCATCCTAAAGAAGTTAGGATCATCGTCTTTCTCTGCTACGGCTTCGCTGTAACGGCGGACCCGCATGAGAGCCGCGGAAGCGGGCAGAGCGGAATCGACGCATCCCGAGGCCAACGAGCTGCTGGCGGCTGCGCGTGTGACGAGCTCCCCCAGATACCTATACATGACTTTAACTAACACACTAACTAACAATATCTATAAAGGGGGGGGAAACCTAAGATATACAGTGTTAAAGAATGATCGGGGTGAATAAACGGACACCACAGCACCTCCTTTTTCTGCTACACTAAATAAAGTGTCAGCTTGAAACTGTTTGCGAGTTGTTTTAAACGGCAGACAGGCGTGCCGTGGGTCTCCACCTCAAGCTGGGAGGCGGTCACAGAGCAGGAACCATAAGCAAATAAGGGTGTTTGCAACCTAGGGAAAAAGCATTACAAAAATGTGTAAAGTATTAAAGTTTCTGCTGTCCACAACGTTCAGGCAACACATTTGGACAGCAGCAACTTTAATAATCAATAATAACAGTAATCTCATTAAAAAAAAACTTTATTGTCCACAAGAGGAAAATAGTATTTGGCTTCACAACACACCTCAAGGACACCACCAACGCAACATAATACATTAAAGATATAAAACTATTAAAACAATGAAATTCCCATGTGTAGGCTACATATACAATGTATGCATACATCCACCCCTACTCATATTCATGTCTTTTTGTGGTGGAAAATGTTCTTTAAGAACATTAGGTAGTGTACTTTAGTATGTATGCTAATATTTAATTCAGTGATATTATATATATATATATATATATATATATATATATATATATATATATATATATATATATATATATATATATATATATATATATATACAGCTCTGGAAAAAAATAAGAGACCACTTAAAGGGTAAGTTAACCCAAAAATGAAAATAATGTAATTTATTACTCACCCTCATGCCGTTCCACACCCGTAAGACCTCCGTTCATCTTCGTAACAAAAAATTAAGATATTTTTGTTGAAATCCGAAGGCTCAGTGAGGCCTCCATAGGGAACAATGATTCAGTGGTTCAGAGCGCCCAAGTCACTTGATTTCAGCAGTTTGGCGGTTTGACACGCGATCCGAATCATGATTCGACTCGCTGATTCGATACACTCTGAGGCTTCATGAAGCAGTGTTTTGAAATCGGTTATCACTATATAACGCGTTATTTAGTTTTTTTTTTTTGGCGCACCAAAAATATTATTGTCGCTTTATAATATTAATATTGAACCACTGTACTCACATGGACTGATTTAAATATGTTTTTAGTACATTAATGGATCTTGAGAGTGTAAATTGCTTTGCTCCCTATGGAGGCCTCACTGAGCCTTCTGATTTCAACAAAAAAATGTCTTACGGGTGTGGAACAGCATGAGGGTGAGTAATAAATTACATTATTTAAATTTTTGGGTGAACTAACGCTTTAACATTGAGAAATGTCTTAATTTTTTCCAGAGCTGGAGGCCTATATATAATATTACTGAATTATATATTCATTACCTGCATTACCATCTGATGCCACTGTACTTTGGTATATTTTCATTCATTCCAACATTACAAATATGGAATACAAGTAGTGATTCATCTAAAGGAGCACAATAACAATATAACAATACAAAGTTTCAAACATTATCTAGAATAGTACAGACTAGGATCGGGAGGTATTTAAGAGGGCAAAGGTTATTCTGTTTTCGCACATCCAAACTGGCTTTTTCTTGTGCAGCCGAGGTCATGAGAGGTCAACTGAAGCCCTGCTGACAGTGATTAGTTGGTGTCAGGGTTATTGGTCTTTTCCAGCCCATAATGGAGTAGCTTCATATTTCGTATTTGCTTTCTTTCTGAAACCTAGTATTAGCATTTGTTCAGTATAGTTTGGTCATTAGATGCAATATTTTGTGTTGGAATGGTACATGCATAGAAGGATAATCAAGGGCAATGACCCTGTGTTCTGTGCTCTCTCTCTCTCTCTCTCTCTCTCTCTCTCTCTCGCCCTCCCTCCCTCCCTCTCACTCTCTCTCTCTCTCTCTCTCTCTCTCTCTCTCTCTCTCTCTCTCTCTCTCTCTCTCTCTCTCTCTCTCTCTCTCCCTCTCTCTCTCTCTGCACACAAACAGGTAAGACCCAAATATGGTACTAAAAGAGCATTATTTGTAAATTGATAAAACCAGATGTAGCCTACTTCTTTACTTCACCTGGGGTGACATGGGGAGTTTTGTCATGTCTTTGTGTCAACTGTAATTTGTTTCTGCCTGAAATGCATCCTGTTCTGGAGATCAGCTCTTGCAGGGCCTCTTTGATAAAGATTTTGTACTTGTTTTTTGGCAATCTCCCAGGATATTATGACTCATATTTGCAATGTGTGCATGCTCCATTGCCTCAGACTCAGTGGATCATTGGAGGTAGTTTTTTATGGTATTTCTATTTTTTATGTTTAAAAATGATTACTATTTTATTTTTACAAGATGCCATGAACTCTGTTTAAATGACAAAAAAAACATTACTCTGTCACATGTTGATTTTGCATTTTTTAAAAACTTAAAGTGTACATAACACACACAGTTTCTGCCAGTCTCATGTTATTTTTGAGTACCTATAGAGTAGTATTGCATCCATAAAACTAACGTTGTTAGTTTTATCATATTTATAAAAGACAGATACTGTACACTGTACCATTTCTTTCCGAAAACAGCCGAGCTTGTGCAGGTGTGCAGTGGGTGGAGTACACATACACACACACATACACATACACACACACACACACACACACACACACACACACACACACACACACACACACACACACACACACACACACACACACACACACACACACACACACACACACACAAACAAAATACATCATGGCATTATCCCTGGATAACTTTCAATTCACTATACCAGTGGTTCTCAAAGTGTGGTACAAGTACCACTAGTGGAACTCTATTTACAATGTTAAAGTGGTTGACAATAAATATTCGTATTAGGAATAAACTGCCTCGTTTTTGAACTGTGCAGAGATGTAGTTGAATAGCTACTGTATTTTAATGTTGGTCATTATAGTGGTACTTGGAGAGCCAAATATTTTCTGAGGTGGTACTTGGTATCGAAAGTTTGAGAACCACTGCACTATACGTTTGTGTTGTTTACATTATATGCACTTACGCGCTGATTGCCAACTTATTAGAATCCTGAAGGAGTGTATTTTGGAAATACTCCATCCGTTTTTTAAATTTATTTAGCATGTTTAGCATGAGAACCCAACTCTTTGACAGTGTAAATAAGTCAGAATGCATGAAATAGCATTAGGACCCCCCAACGCCCCCCTTAAACTTAATGACTCTAAAAATGTCATGTGGTGTAATCAAGTAAAAAGTAGTAACCTTTTTTCCATACACCTTGAATACATGTGTGAATCAGCATGAAATTATGTCTGTTCTCAGTCCTCTTTATTCTTGTCTATGCCACCCCTCCATACCCCAGCTTAGGCTACAAATTCTGCCTGCAATAAATCTCACTGTAGTTTGAAAGAACCATGTACGGCTCTGTTATTGGCTCACATGGCGCCTACACCCATCATCTGGTTGGTGAAGTTCTGGAGAGTCACTCATTAAACGGCTGTTTTAAGTGAAAACAACTGATCTGAGGAATGCATACTTGCACAGACACATTAAAATACTCTCAGTTATTCCCACCAGATGTGGAGGTTTTACAGTGTATTCCTTCTTCCTACCTTGCTTGGAATCCTCCACTGACTTTTAGACCACAATCATTTACAGTAATTTAGCTATTTTTCAACTGCGTGTATATATATATATATATATGGTTTGTTGATATATTTAAAGGCACGTTCAGTACAATTTTTGGTATCTTTATACTTTTATAATTTATTCATATTTTTGTTTTCAGTTTTTATTTAAATTTTAGGCTTTACATTTGTTTTAGTAATTTTGTTATGTGCTTTTGTAATTTTTCATTGTTATTTTGAACACCAGGTAGTATATATCAATAATTAGCAAGTAATTCTGAGGAGCAAGTTGGTCCAAATAAAGCAAGCATTTTGCAAATCCCGGGTTGAACTCTGTGATTTGAGAAGCAGTCATCAGTAAAATTACATTTGAGGGCTGGTCAAGTTGTTCGCGTTCGGATGACGTATATAAATGTTAAAATGTCTTTTCTAGTGATGTAGAACTGTCATGAAGTGGGATTCGAAATACAAACGACGAGTCAATTCTTTCTTTTGGGAGACAATAACTTTATTTATCGTGCACTTTCGACTTTACAATTTTGCAGAATGTTCACATTCACAAACACACTGCATGAAAGGGAATATTCCAAAAACCATAATAGGGGCACTTTAATATTTATTTGGGCTTTTGTCTATAGGTTTTAACTTACAGTATGTATTTCTATTTTCTTGCAGGTGGCCACTTTAATCTACCTGTAAATATGATAGAAGACCTGGAAAAATAAATCGTATGACTGGGCCAATATCAGTTCAACTTCAGGACGTGCAATATGGCAAACAAACCAAAGATTCATGTATTTTGGGGTGCCCCATGTCCCCAAGACCTTGCTTTAGAGGCACAGGATAGTGGAGACCAGCACTGGAAGACAGTGGACCTCACTTGGAGTCAAGGCAGGTTGATTCCCAAGGACACTGTCAGAGAAGTTCAGACAGACGATGAGTGTGGTGCAGTAATTAGTGGTAGACTGAAGTCTGCTGGTACCTCTGAGAGAATACCTGAGGGTACAGAGGACAAAACGGAAACATCCCAGGATGACAGTACTCCATCGGGCTGCGAGTGCTCTCAATCAAAGGTAGAGTCTGTTGAAGAAGAGGAGTTGTGTCCTGTATTGGTGACAGAATACCTAGATAGTTGTTTCTCCTGCAAGCAGACTAGTTTAATTGGACAGAGCAGAGACGTAAGGCCTACATCGCCTGTTTCCACAGAGACTGAGTATCTGAGTACATGGACAAAGTCCCAAGCCTTGCTTCTTCGAAGTAGAGTGGCCCGGTGTCCAACTTCTGGATTTCTTGAAGATTTTCTTCTTGGTTCTCCACATACCCCGCCTAAACAAATGGCTTCAGCCTCCTTAAGTTCTCCAGAACTGTACAGTCCAGTGGTCAGCCCTGAAGAGAGGGGCTTGGGAGGAACCTTGCAAAGCTCAGGAGAGTGGCATAATGACAGTCTAAGCCAAAGACAACAGGAGAGAGGGGTGATTCTGGAAATCACATCTGACGGCATCCTCTGCTCTCAGGGCAATGCTATTGCTGAAAAACCTGTGGATCATGAGGAAGCTGGGCTTAATGTTGACTCACCGACTACAACTGCACAGACTTCACCTACTCCCACTACTTCTAAAAAGAGGAAGTTGTCTCAGACTGTAAGTAAAACTAAAGAAACAACAGAGCAGAGGTTAAAATCTGCTGCCCCCGTCTGTGGTCCAACAACACTGCTGGCCAGGTGTAAGACCCATGGTGTAAGATACGCCATCTTGGTTGCTGTGGTGCACCCATGCTACTTAAAAGAGGTCAAAGTGAAAACTGGAGTTTCGGCTGGTACCAGTGTACCTCTAGCAACGCTGATTGTCACCGACCAATCGGACATGGAGATGAAGGTGGTTCTATGGCGGACAGCTGCTTTCTGGGCTCTGACAGTATATCCAGGAGATATTCTGCTAATTACAGGTGAAACCATTGAGACTTCCTCTAGAAACAAACACTTTTGTTGCGTCTGGCAAATATCAGTCTTAAAAGTGCCAAATATCCAGAAAAGTCAGGAATTTATGTTAAATTACATTACGTTGCTGATGTTAATTGTGCATTCTCTAACTAAAATAAGAATCTACAAGTATAATTCTAAATTCATGTTTATTGGCCAAGTTACGAAAGGACTTATAGTCATATTCTTGTAATACAACAATACACTTAATATAATTGCACATACACTACAGTTCAAAAGAAATTAATACTTTTATTAGGCAAAAATACATTCAATTGCTTAAAGGTTGCAGTAAAGACATTTTCTAATATTACAAAAAAAGTATATTTAAAAAATTTCCTTTTGAACTTAATCAAAAAGAAATCCTGAAAAAAATGTAGCACAATTTTTAATAATAATAATAAAAAAAAATTTTTAATAACAATTGATAATAATAAGAAATGTTTTTTGAGCACCAAATCAGCATATTATAATGATTTCTGAAGGATCATGCGACACTGAAGACTGGAGTAATGGCAGTGTTGGGAAGGTTCCTTTATAAATATAATAGGCTACAGATTACAAGTTACCCTATTTAAAATGTAATAAGTAGTGGAACTTTTCAATTACTTTATTACAGTAATGTAACGGATTACATTTGATTTACTTTTGGATTACTTTTTTCCAGCACTGAAACACATTTTTATCACTCGCCATGGTGGCAACTCTCAGACAGGTTGTATAGCCTAAAGCTTTCAGCGACAATATTGATGTAATTGGCAGACGTGGTGCGCTGCAAATTCAAACAAGAGCCAATCAAAAGCATCAGAATAGCATTGCTTTGCTAAACGGTCTTTAAATGGCTGGAGACATGCTTTGTGTATTATTCAACATATCCTAGCTTTTTACAGAAAACAGATGAAACCCCCTTTGTAATCATTATTATTTTCTTAAGTAACAGTAATTTAATTAAATATTTTTTCTCAGTAACTGTAACTGATTACAGTTACATTTATTTTATTTTGTAATTGAATTGCGTAATCTAATTACATGTAACCTGTTACTCCCCAACACTGAGTAATGGCTGCTGAAAATTCAGCTTTGATATCACAGGAATATTTCACAATACAGTTTTTTTTATTATCAATTATCAAATAAATGCAGCCTTGTTGAGCAAAAGAGACCTCTTTTTAAAAAAGTACATACAATATACTCTGGAATCCAGAATTTAGATTTTAAGGCTTTGTCATCCAGTATGTTACTTCATAAATGAAAATACAGAAGTAGCCTAGTGTTCACTGTATTTATAGGAAGCATTTGAAGGAATCTTTGTCAAGAGAATAGGCGTGAACAAAGGAAATGATCTACTAAGGCTAAGCACCAAAACAAGAATATCAGGACAAACCTCTGGGATCATGTCAGCCCAACAGTCAATTCAGTCTATTGTGAAATGCCCACAGTTGTCTTTCTGCATTTTCTTTGGCAGATGTGAAAGTGCACATAGACAAGTGGAAGACTGAGACTGTCCTGCAGTCCTCCTTCACCAGTAAGCTGCTGAATCTGGGACAGGTCACGGGGGAACGTATTCCACCTGGTAATAGAAACGTAATTGCTACTGAGGCTTAAGTATTTTGACAGGTTGAATTTAAAGGTATAGAAGTCATATTGAAATGTATATTTACATGGTCACAAATCTTACCTTATTATGTAATTGCCTGTAATGATTGTCCCCTCCCTTTGTAATGCTGATCTTGTCTAGCCCCACAGAATTTGAACTCTCATACATTGAGAATGCTGTGTACTCATCTGTGTGAGAAGCGCCCCCTGCTGGTATCTCTACCTCCTCACAAACTCCAGGATTTGCACTCCATCCCCTTCATCCGCCTTGGAGCATTACGTCCTGACACATTGGTTCATGCTCTGCTTAGAGTTAAACACAGGAAGTTAATTACAGGTATGGAACTGAATTGCAGTCCAGTGTTTCAGATGATATAGCAGTGTGATACGATAAACATGTAGCGCCATATTTAATTACCCAGGTGAATGGTCTGAAAATATCAGACTGCTGGATGAAACGATTGACCAATCAGAATAAAGTATTCCATAGAAATTAAATAATGTGTTATTATATGTGCTTTGCACAACATTAATTTCACATACTTTAAGGTGCAATAGGTGATTCACTAGAGAATTGTTTTTTGTGTAATGCTGGTTGAAAGTCTCCTCATATCCTGATAGCAATCACTATGTTAAGCGGTCTAAATGTATTTTTATAAATATATGTCATCTGTGGAAGGCGTAGGACCATAAAATGTCTGAATGAAATTATAGCACGTGTTCCCTGTCAGTTAACGTGTGTTTGCATACCTCTGCACATCCTGTTCACGCAGACATCATATGTCATCAGCGCGATAGCGTACACTGTGCAGACAGAGCAAGAATGGCAAACAGTTGTTTATGTTCATTATTGTAGTACTGTTACTCACTGTACTGTAAAGGCCAAAGTATACTTCACTTATTCCGCTTATGCGAGGGTCAGTATACAGTGCTTGTGATGTGAATTTCGTCATCAGAAGAGTATGCGAGTACTGAACGTGCACCGCCAGATTTCTGTAACCGTGCATTCTTTATACGCATTTCATTTTTTTGCAGTTTTTACATGGGTTGTAACCACTGATCTATATAGTGAACTATATACTGTAGATCAGTGGTTGTAACTCGTGGGGAGAGATTGCTTAAAATTATGCATGCGTCGAATGTACGTTCGACTGTATGCATACAATTGCGTATGAAGAATACTTTCGGCTTTAAGTTTTCTCACCAGTGAATGACACATGATGTAATCCAATAACGTTGTCTCTGGTCGTATCACTTCAGGTCTGTGCGCGTTCATGTGTTTTGAAGGAGGTGTGGCTTTGGACAGCGATTTGCAGGGAGGGTGGTGGGATCGTATGCTTTCAATGCTAGCAGGCTAAAGTTAGCATTTCCCAGATCACCTATTGCACCTTTAACAGTCAAATTTCAAAGGCAACTAGAAAAGATATTTGTGATATAAAAAAATGTTTTATGTCAAAAAGATATCGCTGTAAAATGATTACCATTATTGTTGTTGTTAAAATTACTATTATTATTTTTTTATTATTATTATAGTCTTTTTGTTATATATTAATATTTCTTATTTTTATTTAGTAATAATAAAATGAGTCATATTGATATATAATCACAAAATTTTGGGCCAAGCACGGCAAACTGGAACTTTTTAATTAAAAAAATCACATTTTAAATCGCAATATTTATTCGAATTGCAGTTCAAGTTCCCCCCCAAATCGTGCAGGCCTACATTACAGTCCAGTGACCAATCAGAATTGAGTATTCCAGAGAGACGTTTAATACATTTAATAATTGATTTATATGTGCCTTGTACTTCACATTCACTTCACATACTAAACAATCAAATCTTTAGGATCTCTGTGACAGAATGCTGTTTTGCTTGATTTTAGGCTGGCGTGATGAGGTGGAGGGGATATCCAGAGCAGGAGGTGTACTGAAAGCCGTTTTGACTGTGGAGCAAGGAGATGGCCACCAAGGGTCTGTCGTACTTTGGGGAGCTGCACTCTCTTGGCTGCAGCGTTTGGACCGGAACAAAGGTGTTTATAATTCAATGGTTCATATATTCTTGGACAACAGGGGCCTTCGAGTCGAAAAGTTTGAGAACCACTGTAACAAAGCTGAAATATGTTTTTTTATTATTATTATTATTGCTAATGCCCCTCACAGATGCTGTGTGGGAGTTCAGGATGCTGCTAGTGAGACAGGATATGACCTCAGGTTTGCTAGAGCTGCATTCTACTCCATGGGGCACCTGTCAGCCTCTCTTTCCTGATGACAGTCGATGTAAGGAGTTTTACAACACTGTCCGCTCACAGAGGACCACTAGCAGCTTTGAGATTGATCTCAACACACTCCTGTCCCAGAAATACTCTGGTAGGTTTTTTTGCTGATAGTAACAATGCATTTTTAATTAGTATAATTCATCATGGTTACATTTAAGTCTCCCTTGTTTATGTACTCATTAGGCGATGTAGAGCTGAAAGTTCAAATCACAGCATTCCAGTTCCAGAGCAGTCCATCCCAGGAGGCCTCGCTGTTAATAGATGGCAACACGCATATCGAGAAGATCCTGGACGTAGTCTCTGGTGACATCACTTTTGCTGGATGCGGACAGTGCTCTGCAGAACTCGAGACGGATGAGAACGGCATATATAGACCCTGCTACCCTTGTCTACCACACACAGGAGTGCGTCGCTACTATAGGTCTGTTCTTACAGACCTATATTATACACACACTCGTACTGTGTGTATATATATATATTAAAAGAATTTAGATTTAGAAATTAAATTATACAGTATAAATAAATATTTATTGCTAAAGCAGCAAAAGCAAAATGAAACTGATGTTAACCAGTTATCTAGACCTATTCTTTATCTTCTAAACCATCATGACTTGTCTTTCTAGGCCAGTAGTTTTAACTGTGAGAGCTGGAGATGATCAAATATGTGTGCAAGTCCCTCCTGCTGTAGTGCAGAAGATCCTTCTGAACACTCCTCCAGATAAGCTACATAAGACCATAGGTGAGGAACTTCCCCTTTTCCCTCTCCACCAGTGTTTCTCTTTATTCATTCTCTTGATGTTTTGTTTCATTATTGTTAATTAAAAAGTCATTGGATTCTTTTTTCTTTTCTTTTTTTGTCCCAAGCCCCAGCATCAGAGATGAGGTTCATCCAGGTAGTAGCTAACAGGATTAGTTCTATGTTGACACCCATGAAGAATAAATTTCTCTTGACTGTACGAAGCCATTTCCACTGTGATGAGAACAGCATTCCCATCATCCAGAACTTTTTATTATTAGACTTCAGCTCACCAGAGGCATGACAAATATTCATGTAACTTTCACATGATGCTATGTGTTGTTGTTGAAGATGATGATTAAATTATTAAATGATCTTAATGTCCTGTATCATGTCTAATTTTCAAAACAAGTAATTTTGCATATTTTTCAGCTAAAAAAGCCCACCCATATTTTTTAAGGACAGTCAAGTTTTAGCCCTTGTACCAATTTAACCTTTGGTTAACAAAATATTAAAACCTGATCAAAATATTTAAAAAAGTATGATCTTCAGACTAAAAATTGTGTGTTGTGATTTCTTCATTTGAAATAAAAACTGTATTTCAGTGTACAAATACTCTACGTTGTATTATTATGTTATCGTTATCATATTGGATTTTGCTTTTAGTATGGAAAGATTGTTTTTTTATTAGCAGGATATCGGATACATGAGCGGAAGTTTTGGAGAACATGCAAATCACCTTCCGTCTAAGAACCAATCAAACACTCCTATCACGCCACGTGATTTTGGAATTCCCCTTGAGTCGGGGCTTTCCAGTCAGTACTAGCATTTGACTCACTAAAGCGTTCGCATGTAGTTCACTAAATACTATTAAAAAAAACTGGAACAAATTAATTGGATGGATGCTGGTCCATTTTGTTTATGTTTTTTTCTCCAGGCGTTTGCTAAGATTTTAGCAGTGTTTTAATTAGATCGACGTCGAATAGAAACTACACGAGAATTAGCAAACATTACCGTTATCCAAGGTAAGTCTGATATGTACTGAAGTACATAACGTTATGTATAACGAAATTATTACTGAACAGTTTTGTAACAAGGCATGTAGGTCTTTAAATAGTAGATAATAATAATAATAGATTGCTTTCTTATTTGGGAATAATGACTCAGTTGATTAGGGTGCATGGAGAAATCTATTTTAAGTTTGTTTTGAAAACATTTCATAGAGATGCCGTACAGTTCATATGGCGTGCACTCCGTGCATACGGTAATAATGCAAATTAATAATAAAACCATAAACATTTTTAGTTGTCTGTTATCGATAGTGTGTACAAGTTTCGTCCCGTGTATTTTGCTGCTGTTCGTGCGAGGCTGCGGGAAATTCCCATCAAAAGTCAGATGTACTTTTTGGATCTTGCATGTGCAGGGGAATCACATCCCCATCACACACTGTGTACGCGCTTATCATTTCCATCAATTTCAGTCCGCCAGGAGTTCAGAGTCGGCTCGGATGACCCTGCAGAAAACAGAATGGCTGGAGCACTAAGGTACAGATTTATTCCACTATTGCTGTCTCTCATTTAGTGATCTGGCTATATGTGCAGCGTTTTTATTGGACATCATTAGCACGTGCAACATTTAGATGACAGCTCATTGTTTATTAGACTATGCATGCTTCATATGTACACGAATGTAAATGTTCAAAAGTTTTGGGCAGGATTACATAGAGCATACTGTAACCGTAGACTTTTAAGTAGTCAGATTTGCACATTGAAACAAATGTAATATGTAAATAATTAGAGGATTTACAAACAGTGATCCATTTACTTTTCAACTTCATCCATATGGAAGAGCTGAAATGGTTAAAATCAGGTTTGTGATGTTTCTAGTCGAATCACCTTTATTTATATAGCACCTCATACAATCGCTACATTTATATTCTACATTAAAAAAATAAAGTAGACTTAACATTTAAGTTAAATTAAATTCTCTAGTAACATTGTAGTGTATGTGATGCTGCTTGGTTACAGTAAGCATAAATGAATTTTGTGATTCCAAATGTTTTTAAGAGCTGTGTATGTTCAATTAAAACAACAGCTGATGTATTAACATATAATGTCATTGTACATGTTATACATGTTTTGTTGTTGTTAGCATTTTAATTAAGTTTATTATGTTAATATAACTCTTTGGAATAATTTACAGTAATTTTCCCCTTTTGGACGTTTACCGAGGCCTGGGTGGCATCCACTGTTTTAGATTGACGACTTTTGTATTTCTTAATGAATCTTCTTGTCTATATTTGACGTTCTACGGATTTAGGGGTTGTTTGACTGAAGTGAAGATGTTATCATTTCACAGAAGAAGGACAGGATGTGGTCGTGATCCAGAAGAGTTTTAGTCTCTTTTTAGTGACGTCAGGATTTGCGTTCACTCAGAATGAGCCCTGACACCTCAGATAGAAAACTCATAGTTTACTCTACTAGTTGTCCCATTGGTTTAGGTGAAGAATATGTGGTACTATAGAGCAATCTTAGTACAACTCATCCTGAGCAGTAAAACGCTTCCTCATTCCTGTCAGTTGCAGTTCAAGTAAACACTTGTGCAATCCTGTCATCCATTGTAGCTAGTATTATTAACGCTTGAAATGAAACGGAACATAATTTCTGCAGCATTTATTAGTAAATTTATCATTTAGAGATCTTCATCATAATTTCCTGTTTGGTTAACAGTGGAAGTGTTTGTGGCTGGGTTTAAAGATTTGTGGCTGCAGGGGGCAGGCCAACAAATGGGGGGGCAATCCCCGTCTTTTAGGGCTTTTCTCTTGGTAGCTGCATTGACGACACTATGAAGATATCTGACTAATCCGGTTACAGATTGTTTTAATCAGAAAAATGTTTATTTTTGAGTAAATTACACATACGTGGAATTGTTTTTCCCTGAATTGACTCTAAATACAATAAAAAGGAATCATTACAGGAATTTTGTTTCAAAAGTACCTTAAAGGAAGAGAAGGGAATTTGAAAAAGCCTTTGGAAAGTTGAGGGAATTTAGATATGAGAAGTCCTGATATCAGGTTGTGAATATGCATGTACCTGCATTTCTCAGGAATTGACATCAGTGGCAGCAGTGAGCTGGTATTCTGGGGGCTTTCCTCTGTTTTTTTTTCACTGCCTTACTTCCTGGAAGTAACGCAAGCAAGTGAGCTAGACAGAAGGAGGGAGGCAGATTAAAAAAAGAAAAAAAATCCAGTGCACACACATCCTTGTTCTTACACCGAAAGTGAAACGGACTTTGTGAGTCTTTTGTCTGAAACGGGGAGCCTCTTTCTCTGCATTTTGGGTAGGGTAAGTGTACGCCTTCTTGTGTGAAGGTCAGAGAACCCTGTTGTGGGGGAAAAACTGGGGAAATTAATGTTTGATGTTTGGATTCGGCATGCTATCTGTATTAGAGCTCCTCACCTCATGGGTTTTTTTGGAGTGCTGGGTTTGTGTCTGTGCTAGACGGTCTCGATAAGAGTCTTCTCTGTTTCTTCTTCGTTACAGGATGGAAGATATGCAGTATCCAATAGGCCTAAAGTTTGACAATGAGGTGAGCCACATATTGTCAATATATTGCTGCTGTTGTTTGTGTTGTGATCTATAGAAATTTTCATTTGGGATGCCCAATATATGCGTACCATTTCGGTTATCTGTCAGTATTGGAGATTTTTAAAATAATTGATATCAGCTGATCTTGCATATTTCTTTTTAACGTTATCAAACAACCCTAACTTAAATCTAATCTTTCAAAATATGAATAAATTAATAACACCGTTAAATGTAATGTTTTACAAATCTCAATTTATTTTGTACATTTATAATGTTGTGATGCCTAAATTCACTTGCACTGTTATTTAATATTTTTTATTTATTTAGACAAAATAGTATACATTTTAAATTCAGGGCATATTATAGCATAAAACTAATTAATAGCTTATTGGAACTGGCTAGAATTGTATAATTGGTGCAACCTTAATTTTCATCCTCAGACACATTACGCTTTATGCTAAAGGTTTGGGTTTAATACACGTAATGATATATTTGATCTAAAAATACTAACAGTTTGTACATGGCATCTTCGGTCTTTACAGTTTATGGTGGACCTTCCATATCTGCATGAACCTTTTGAGGTGAAGCCTGAACCCTTTGTGACAGAAACGGGTAAGTTAACTGTGCCAATCGTCTTGCCTTATGAATGTATTTTATGATGGGGTTTTGATGCTTTTGTTGTGTGGTGGTCTTTTGAAAAATGAAAAATGACATTTATTTTATTTGGTCTTTTATTTCAGTTCATGGGCCTTACCTGCAGATAATTGAGGAGCCAAAGCAGGTACGTTCCCTTAGGTCTTCACACGGTCTTGACAATTTTCAAATGATATCAAATCTAGCATTCAGGTCATTTTGTAATTGTGTGATGTATTATAATGAATGTGCAGAATATGTGGGATAATTCCAGAAAGTATGCACTGGAATTCCCCAAAAACAGGGTTTTATCAGTGAGTAAGGTGTTATGTAAATAACTTTGTGTGTGTGTGTCTTACAGAGAGGATTCAGATTTCGTTATGAATGTGAGGGCCCATCCCATGGTGGTCTACCAGGGGCCTCCAGTGAGAGGAACAGAAGGACGTATCCCACAGTCAAGGTGGGCTTTGTAATATGGAGATGTATCTATGTATTTAAATAAACAGTACATTTATAAACACACACATTCTCCCTCTACAGGTGTCAAACTACGTGGGTCATGCTCGTGTGGAGGTTCAGCTAGTTTCGCACACAGACCCCCCTCGTGTTCATGCGCACAGCCTTGTGGGTCGCCAGTGTAATGACAACGGGCTATGCTCCATTGATGTCGGGCCTAATGATCTCACAGCACAGTGAGTGAACACGATTACTGTTCATCATGCTCATATGATCTCTTTCCTTGTTATTATGATTGAAATGAATTGCGTAAGGCATTGGGTGTATATCATCATGTGACACTTTTGATTGTTGTTTATGTGTAGTTGTGCAATCCTTATTCATTATCACATCCTCTATGTCTAGATTCAGTAATTTAGGCATCCTCCATGTTACTAAGAGAGGAGTGGTTGAAGTATTAACGAAAAGGCTGAGGGAAGAGAAGAGGAGGGCGAAAGAGCCTGGATATAAGTTTAGTGGTAAGACTGTGATTTTTAATTATTCAACTAGACACACTTGAAGTTGACTGACTGCTTATCGAATTTTCTGTTTACTGCTTGTATCCTCATTTCTGTTTTCTCTTTGTATCACTCATTCAGATGCAGAAGAACAGGCTATTACGCAAGAAGCCAAAGAATTGGGCAAAAACATGGACCTAAACATTGTAAGATTAAAGTTCACTGCTTACCTGCAGGACAGCAATGGGAGTTTCACAAGAGCCTTGAAGCCTGTTGTTTCCAATCCTATCTATGATAGCAGTAAGTTTGTTGTTTTTTATTTCTTTAATTTTATAATTTAGATTCATTTCAAAATGATGCCATTATATAATTTCCTGACTTTACTTTTCATTTGGTCACTTTTTTGGTATACATATTTTGGTAGTGGTATACAATTAATAGTAATAGTAATATAATGTACATTGCTTTGAGAATGTTGTATTTAGTCTCTAATTAGTTATTGATCATTTAAATGTACATTATCGTTCACATGTTTGGGGTCTTCTTTTAAAGAGAAATTCAGCAAGGATGCATTAAATTGGTCAAAAAATAATAATTTCTTTATATTCGTCAGAGAACAAAATGTATCACCGTTTTCACAAAAATATTAAGTAGCACAACTGTTTTCAACATTGATCATAATAAGAATGTTTATTGAACACCAAATCAGAATATTAGAATGATTTCTCTAGGATCATGTGACACTGAAGACTGGAGGAATGATTCCGCTTTGCCATCACAGGAATAAATAACATAACATATTAAAATATAAAATGGTTATTTTAAATTGTATTAATATTTCACAATTTTACTGTATTTTTACTATATTCAAATAACTGCAGCATTGATGAGGATGAGCATAGACTTCTAACAGACCCTAAACTTTTGAAAATGAGTGTAAATAAGAAAAAAAGTATTGGTAATCTTGCTATAGCTAATGTAAAATGTGCTGCTCTTTACCCAGAATCACCAAATGCTTCAAATCTGAAGATCTCCCGAATGGATAAAACTTCTGGATCAGTGCTGGGAGGAGAAGAGGTCTTTCTACTCTGTGATAAAGTTCAAAAAGGTTATTATGATTTTCCGATTTCAAAAAGGATCGGCAGTCATTCACAAACTTTTCAGATCAACTGATGTTTATACTCCTTTGTTTCCAGATGATATTGACATCCGTTTTTATGAGGAGGAAGATGATGCCGGATGGGAGGCATTTGGAGACTTCTCCCCAACTGACGTCCACAAACAGGTGTGTTATAAATTGACACGTGCATAAAAGCGTTTAAAATTCCTGGATTTCACCATTGGGTGTAGTTTAACCTTTTACAACAAACCTTCATTGACACTGTTTTTAATCCCATCAGTATGCGATCGTGTTTAAGACGCCACCGTACCGCTGCACAGATATCACACGCCCTACCACAGTGTTCCTGCAGCTCAAGAGGAAGAAGGGAGGCGACTGCAGCGAACCCAAGCAGTTCACTTATATTCCACACAATCAAGGTTAGTAGTGCTGTGCATCGGTGCTCCTATTGTGCTATTTTAATGGTTCCTAAATTTGTAGGTCTCCTACGATAGGTTTATATGCATCCAAGGTCAAGAAAAACACTTGAATTATCTCATATGCATTGCACATCACCTAATTTCTCAAAGAGTCTGAAAACTGTTCTTTCGAGGATTCAGTCTCTCTAAACCCCTCCTTTACGAGAGCCTACTCTGCTCTGATTGGTCAGACGGCCCAGTCTGTTTTGATCGGTCCTACGCTTAGAGTGTGTGTCGGAAACAAAACGGCCATTACCATATCTGAAAGTTCAGCTCCGGAGGCTTCCTCACCACTTGTATACGCAGTGTTACGAACAGTAGCGATAGCGTCGGTTTACCGTATCAAATCCAATGCGAGTCCTCATCCTTTATAGCATTAAAGTGGATTTGCAGCGATGAAAAAAGTGTTTGATGGTGAGTCAAAGTAGACCTTGTTTGCAGACCATGGGCTGCCATTATGCAAATTAGTGTTACGTTGGTATGTAACATGAAGTGAGACTGGAATAGCTGACGACTCGTTTTGGCAGTTTAGAATCTATTCTTTCTTGAGGAGACAATAACTTTATTTGTGATGCACTTTGATCTTTAAAACGGCAAACCTTTTACATTCACAAACAGCCATTTTACACACCGCGTGAAAGGTAAAGTTCAAAAAGTATAATAGGGGCAATTTAAGACTGAATATCACAACAAACTGTACTACATATATATGTTGCTCCACTCTCTTTTTTTGCATTGTTACATGAAAAAGTGGTGTTTGTAACAATTTTTGTTTTTGAAAGAAGTCTCTTCTATACACCAAGGATACAGTAAAACTGTAATATTGTGAAATATTGTTACACATTTTTTTTTATAAAATATGTATTCCTTTGATGGCAGAGCTAAATTGTCAGCATCATTACTCCAGTCTTCTTATATGCTGATTTGCTGCTCAGGAAACATTTATTATTATCAATGTTCAATACAGTTGTTCTGCTTAATGTTGCTGCTTGAATAAAAGTATCAGATTCTGTAATTAAAAATAAAAAAAAACGTACCACAGTTCTTTTGAACGGTTGTGTAGATAGATTAACCATTATTCTCTTCATTTTTATTCTTTTTCATATTTGCTAACATGTTGGCTCCTGTTACCTCTTAGACAAAGAAGAGGTTCAGAGGAAGAGGATGAAGGCACTTCCTCAGCCCTACGATCACTGGCGGGGGGGAGGACCTCAAGGAGGAGCAGGGGCCTTTGGAGGTCCTGGTTCTGGAACAGGAGGAGGTGGAATGGGAGGAGGTGAGACATTTTAAATTCCTAAACTCAGAGGTTACCCATGTAGATGGTTAATTCAGTTATTCTGGTGGCATGTCAGCAAAAGTGTTCATATATGTATCTGTGTGTCAATTATGCCCTTAGGTTTTCAATTTAATCATTCGATGGATGGTTCAGCGTTTTTCGGATGTGGTGGATTTGCTGGAGGGGCACAGATGTCAGGCTCCACCCCACAGACTGATGGATCTCAGAATCAGCCGACAAACAAACAAACTCAGTCTGGCTCTCAAATGCAACAGCAGCTCTTTCAGATTGGTGAGCATAATCACCTTTCAGGTAGCATTAAACTCGAGACATTTTTAGGTGCATATGCATTCAGTGATGCATGTTTCCTTCCTGTACTGTTTCCAGCCACAGCTCTGCAGAATCGCGCCACTTTAACGGCAAAGTGCACTGCTCGTGCTTTGTTGCAGTACTGCAGCACAGGGGATGTGCGTCCCCTTCTGGTTCTGCAGAGACATCTGTGTGGAGTGCAAGATGAGAATGGAGACACGTAGGTCTTTTTCATATCTCTGCCTTTAAGCTTGTATCCGGTCTCTTGTATCTGTCTTAACGCA
Source organism: Gobio gobio (assembly GCF_949357685.1). NCBI lineage: Eukaryota > Metazoa > Chordata > Actinopteri > Cypriniformes > Gobionidae > Gobio > Gobio gobio. Next base: position 32,668,486 of record NC_137111.1, on the reverse strand, counting down.
TGTCCAGTATACTAAATTATAGTGTATGTGCCTGCTACCTTTAAACCTTTCTAGTATAGTTAGTGTATTGTAAGTTACTTAAGAATCTGCTAAATGAAAAAATTTAAGTGAATTTATTATAGCGTAGTAACTTTATTTTTTTATTTTTTTTAAAAATACTTTTAACAATGATACACAGATATATTGGTACTGAATGATGAGGAGGATTAAGTGCAATACAATAGTGATCAGAGTTTGTTTTAATCTGTGTCGTATTTATTTTCCCATAGGCCTCTGCACTTAGCCATTATTCATCAGCAACCTGCTGTGGTGGCACAGCTCATTCAGGCCATGAACAACACCCCACAGCAGAAGCTCATCAACAAACTCAACAACCTCAGTCAGGTAATTTAGCATCTTTATGCTGTGAAAATGCTCGTTTTTATATATACACTTAAGTCCAAATAGATTCTATTTAAGTGACAATAGCATATTTTCTTAGCGATAGATGCTATTTACACTTTTTTTTTGGCAGATACATACTATTTGCGCCTCAGTATTGTTGTACATTAACAAGATGCAATAATAACAGTGTAAATTATTATATTTATTAAAATTATTAAATGGATGCCGCTTTAATGGGACAATAAAAGCACCTAACCTTACCCAATAAATAAATGTATTATTAGTAAACATTCTATTAATTTAGTTTTATGTGATATGCTAACGTTCATCTTTCTTATCTTCTCCAGGCACCATTGCATCTGGCTGTGATCACAAAGCAGCCCAAGTTAGTAGAGATGCTGATGAGAACGGGGGCAGACCCAAGCCTGCTTGACCGAGAGGGCCGGACAGCGCTTCACTTAGCCGCCCACACCGGCGATGAGGCAGTACTACGAATGGTCCTGGGCCTGCTGGGAGAGCGCTACCTCCATTTAATAAACTCTGCTGACTTCTCAGGTGAGTGTTACACATGCCGTTGTCTCTCAGTCTTCATTTAAATGGCGCTGAAAGATTACATGTGGAATATTACAGCACATACTGATATTTTTTTTCACCTTTCCCGCTTCTCAGGCCAATATCCAGTCCATCTCGCTGTAAGGAAAGACGGAGAGCACTGTCTTCGATTGTTAGTGGAGGCAGGAGCAAAGATTAACATGCCAGAGCAGAAAGGTGGCAGTACAGCTCTACATCTGGCAGTGAGGGACAACCTGTTAAAACTGGCCTGTAATCTTATTACTGAGGTAAAGGATTTATAGAGCACTAGAGGTTCTCACAATTCTCACAGTTTCGGTTAGTTTTAGTAAACACTACTTTCATTAGGGGTTCACCAAGTAGGACATTTGAGACTGATTATTACAGTTTAAAATGACTGTTTTCTGTTTCAGTCTTCAGTGTCACATGATCCTTCAGAAATCATTCTAATATGTCGATCAAGAAACATTTCTTTATCAATTATTATCAATGTTGAAAACAGTTGTCCTACTTAATATTTAAGTGGGGAAACTGTGATGCATTTCTACAGAAATTTCATGATGAAACCGCAAAAGAACAGCATTTACTTGAAATGGAAGTCTTTGTAACATTAGATATCTAAATGCATCCTTTTTTTAATTGAATTAGTTTCTTTAAAATAAAATATTACTGACCCCATACTCTTGAACGGTGGTGTATTTTATAACCGTAACAAACACCGATACAAACAGTTCTGCTCTCACTCTCGAATATCATTGTGGTAGCTAGTAAACACAAAAGGTTCATCATCACACAAACCAGAGATACTGGTACCGTTTCACCCCCTATTTAGCACACTTCTTCACCATCACGAATGTTTTGTCTTTAGAAATGACCGTTTTATGTTTGTCATTTGTTACAGCTGAAGGCCGACGTGAATGTGTGTACATACGGGGGCAACAGTCCTCTTCACTTTGCTGCCAGTCAAGGCTCCCCACCTCTCTGCTCCATGCTGATAGCTGCAGGTATCTGAAAAAACTCATTTCCTACAAATTTAATACAGATATCAGATACTTCAAAAGCATGTTCTCATTGACTAGTCTCATTGACATTGGCTCATGTTGTTTTGTTACTAGAGCAAAGATGAACATTTACTATATAGGATGTGATTTAAGTAAGGTCTTTGATAGTTGGTCACATTTCCTGATGTGACATTCATAGGAGTCACTCATAATTAATGCCATTTAAACTGAATAACCAATTGAAATCAAGATAATAATATTCAGAGCCAATGACTGTAGGGAATAAAGGCCCATTAACACCAAGGACGATAACAATAAAGTTAAAGTTCTAAAAATCATTCTCAATATTAAAGAATAGCAGAGTTCACACCACAGCTATATAATGATAACGGCAAAGAGAAACGGTATCGTTGGAATCACTTTCAGAATGATTTTATCCAGCTGATGAATGATAAAAACATTGACAGCCAATCATGCCATCCATCCTGTAGTAACAAGCTCGAGTCTTTAAAGCAGCAGACAAGTATGCGCTTAGAATAAACAGAATGATATAAACTCGCTGGTGTGGATGCTAATATAGTTGTCTTTATAGTTATTGTTCTTGGTGTGAACGGCCTTAAGTCAAGTTTGGGTTCAGTGATATAAAGCTTTGTTTGATGAATCATATCCACTGTCTTCTGTTTTAGGTGCTGATAAACGTATGGAGAACGATGAACCTCTTTTCCTGAGCTCGTCTTCCTCGGATGAAGATGACGAGAGCGAGAAGAAGGATGCCGGTAGGGAGCTTCCAGATGACATGGTTCAGCAAGTTCACTTCATGTCGATATCCTCAGAGAGGGGAGGGTTTAACCCACGCAAGAGACCTGCTGCAGGACACACACCATTTGACCTGGCTAAATGCCAAAAGGTTTGAGTTTTTGCATTCATCATAATTGCATACAGTGTGTGAGTGTTTGGAGGTGGGTGGATGAATAAATACATGTAATAGATTTAAACTCTGAAACACTATTTTCTTCGACAGGTTAGAGATCTATTAGATGGCAGGAAGGGTCCCAAACACAGTTCGCTCGCCCCCAAAAGGACCAAAATAAGCACAGATGACGGTAATGAGACTTTATGTGCTTTATGTTCTTAAAAAACTCTACTACTTCTACTTTAAGCATATGTGACTGATCTGTATTCCTCTTCCTGCAGTGAACCACGGTTTGGACAGCGAGGTGCTCATGAAACTGTGTGGTATTCTCATTGAAGACCATGTACCCTGGAGAGAGCTGGCGGAAAAACTGGGCATGCTCACACTCACTCACCTGTTCCAGGAGAGTGCCTCGCCTTGCCAGAAGCTTCTTGAGAACTATCAGGTAAGAGACTGTCGTGGTTCTCTCGGTTTGGCAACTGCCTTTGTTAAATTGTTAAAGGAACACTCCGACTTTTTGGGACTCTGTCTGACACACCCACCGCTAGCGCCTGAAAATAGTCCTCAGCACGCTCCCTGTGCAAGCAGCTTGTCACGTTGGTTATGTTGACTGTTGCACCCATGGTACGGCACAAAGTTCATTGATCATTACGCAGGAATGAGAGTATAGTTCCTAGCCATATCTGTCTAGAAAATCGCAACTTTTCATTTTCTGTCGGTCTTAGTACGCGATGTAACTATACACATCACAACATGTAAATAGGAAAATGTTGGCGTTATTTTGTCACTTATTGAGCAGTAGGCTAGATGGAGCCGTTTACCTCCAGTCTTTGTGCTAAGCTAGGCTAGCGGTGGGTTATGGCACGCACAGAGATGAGAGTGGTGTATATATGGACTTCTCTAACTCTGGGGGATACAGTGAATAAGCTAAAGTCCCAAAAAGTCTGCGTTTTCCTTTAAATAGACATTGGCTATGTTTGGAACAGCATACCAGCATAACAGTTTCTGCATATAATGCAAATGTTCTTTACCCATGGAATGATTGGATGACTATTGTATCTGTCAAAATGTGTTCTATACAGTCTAGCACCTTGTCGTATGTCGGTGCATTGCTCTTGACTTGACCTTGCATTAAAGTGTAAATAATGAACTGGAATTATTTCCATTTAATTATTATATAAACTCATTATTTAACTGCAAAATGTTTCAATTTAAGTTATTAGAATGGACTTCTAATTACATGACGAATGTGGAGTAAAAACATCAATAAATAAAAACATTTTACATTTAGTATTTTTTAAATAAATGTATTAAACATGCATAATAATCTCACTTTCAAAAAACGTAATTTGAATATTTTAGAAATGTATTAAAAATGCAGAATACTCTTAATTTCTAAAAACATGTATTTGATGAGGTCATTTGACAGCAATGTAGCATACTAGTATTTGATTTGCATAATGAATTGTTTCTCATACTATTTAATTTTATCAAATCATTTATTTATAAAATATGTATTGCTAAATATGGGTACGTTTACACTACAATGATGTTCTAAAAATGGAAACGTTTTTAGCATACAGACTACAGTGTTGTCAAAACGTTCCTATTGATCACACGGATCCACGAAAATGATAAAAAATGCTGTGTGCCAGGTCAATAGTTGGCGATGTCACTTTGTAAAGAAACACTACGTGCCGCCTATTGACTAAACGCATGCGCATGATGTCACCGTTTTCACAAATGCGCATTTTTGTAGTTTACACTGAGACAATAATGGTATTGTTTTCAAAAACTTGCCCTTTGAAACCTGTTTTGATAAGTTTGAGTTTTCAGGCCCCCAAAATACTGTTGTCATGTAAATGAATGGCCATTTAAATGTACTAAAAATGATTTGCTCCACATTCTTCATGTAATTGGTTTACCTTTCTAAAGCCTTTAAATCTTTATGATCAAAACTACAAAAACCTTGTAGATTTGTATGTTTTGTATTTGCATTTGTGTTGGCATCACATACAGCCTGAACGGTTAATAAGTGTGTTTTATGTGTTTAGTTGAGTGGTGGTCCCGTGGACGGCCTGGTGGAGGCGCTGCAGTCTCTGGGTGTGAGTGAAGGAGTGCGACTTCTGACAGCCAGCCAACCCAGAGAAGACAAGCAGAGCTCAGGTACGGATTCACACTCTGATAGAGAAACAGGTCATCTCTGACACCAACACAAAAGCTGTGGTCAGTAAATTGTGAGTAAAACACCCTTTCCTTTCTTCCAGATTCTACAGAGGACAGTGGATTTGGGAGTCAGTCCATTGGAGAGGAGATGGGAAATCCTGCAGTGGGCAATCACTGATTATTAGGATCTATTCATTGAGGACAACTTGGCACTTTATTTGACTTTTTTCAGGTGCGAACTGGTGGACTTCATCTCAATAAAGTGGAAATACAGCACATCACAGGAAGGATTGAAAAGAATCGTTTTGAGGTCAAAAGCCCTCACTGGTATTACATAACTGTAAGACAACATGACAGAAATCAGTTGATACTCCAAATCTCTGAGGTCCGGAGTGAAGCTGTAGGCTTAGTGCAGACAATTCAGTGCTTGTATCTAAACAACAAATCTTCAACTGAGACTTTACAGTAATTTGACAGTAATGCAATTGCCATTTCCCCAGCACGGCTGTAACCTTGGAATATGTCTGCAGAATCGTCTGATATGGATGTTTCTAGTAAGCTCTCTTCTGATATATATGCAGCCTTGAGAAAACGCAAAGATGCGGTGCGATGAAATCACTTTGCTTAATTTTCTGATACATCATACTTTTTATTTAAGTGTATGTTTGGTTGCAGTTATATGTTTGTTCAAAGACTGAGTAAATATGTTTGTGTTTTAATAAAGATATTATTTCATAATTCTGTGTGTCCTAAATGCTGATTGAATAGTACAAAAATGTTTCTTGAGCACGAAATCATCATATTAGAATGATTTCTGAAGGATCATGTGACACTGAAGACGAAGTAAAATTGCAATGATATTATTTCAATATGACTGTTTACTGCATTTAAAAATGAATGCAGCCTTGCTGAGCTTAAGAGACCAAAAAAAAAACTTAAATCATATCTGCCCCCCGTCGAACATTAGAACGGTAGTGTATATATTTATTTTTAAACATATATGAATCCTTTCCGAGTTATCCTTTTAAAACAGATTTATTTTGTCTATGCCTTCAAAACATACAAACATTATAGCATTATTTTTACTGAGCGACTGTAACATAATATTTCACATTTTATACAGCTAGAATGGATAACACACCAAACACAAACTAATTTATAAGAAATAAGTTACATTTACAGCTAAATCTTTGGGTGACACCAAACTACTTGGAGTGGTTAAGTGTTCCCTATAAAAAATTGTATATAAACCTTTTAGTCAATATGCATGTCATAAACAAATACTCAATACAGATAATAAATGTTTAAAATATATAAATAACTCTTTTTCATTAAATACACCTAATATTCATAGTGCAGTGAAGCGTAACTTTGAAGTGCCATTGGATGGAATTTGGGTCCCAGATCTACTCAAAATGCTTTAGTCGGTATATTTTTATGTCCTTAATGTCTGAATTTGATCTACACCACTATCTGATTATGTTAACAGTCAGTTTAGATCTTCATGACCTGCGTTTGCATTAGCATGTTGTTTTACAGGTTTTACAATTTCTTGGATCCTTCATGTTTCTGATAGCAATAGGACAATTCATGAGGTTATGATGAGCAGCATAGCTTACCTTCACTCTCCTACAAAGCAATATTTCACATGAATTCATTTGAACATAAGAACGCATCAGTTTGTAAACAGGTAGAATTATTTCCGACCAAATGACACTCCCTTGAGCAGGTCTCAGTGCAATTGAGGTATTAGATGTGGTTGTTATGAACAACCCAGCTTTTAGTGCCTCCTTTTAGTGTATGTTTTACCACAGCACTGAATGAATCACAAATTTGAAAATGAGTGCCTGAGAATTCAATGGCTTGGCCATTTCCAAATGGGTTTTGACACAGAGAATTTGCATCACGTCATTCTCAAGCTCAATACACGTTACATCAAATAATACAATGGGGTCGGTTATCGGGATGACTTTTAACAACCGTTTCACATGATAACTGGTCATTGTGGACTGAGTAAAGTCACTCGGACATTCCTGTTGAAATAATGACAGCACATAATCCCTTGTGAAAAAGAAGTACACTTAAGCATATTTTTAAAAGAGCACTTATTACAGAACTAATATACTTTAAAATAATATTATTCTGTGTGAACTAAATGTAATTTTTGGAACAGTTAATTGTGTTATTTGCAATGAATGAAAATGTATTACAGTTTAAATTCATATTAAATATATATAGTTGAGTGCTTTTTTGACACAAGTAGGACTTAAGTACATCTTTATAAGCAACTTCATAATTACTTCAGTTGCCTTTGAAATATGGTTAAAGTGTAGTGACAAGCTGTACACTAGAATACAATTTAATGCCATTTCTATTGAAATTTGTAAGTCATATTTAAATATTTTTGTAATTACATATTTGTAATGATGAAGTTGCTATTAAAATATAATAACTTTAAATGTAATATCAAATAACACTAATTTAAAGCACAAAAAGATTATTAAAACATGATGATTTACAATGTACTTAAAAAAAGCCTTTACATTTTAATATATTACAAAGTGCACTTTTTGAAAGTGTGTTAAACACTTACAGTACACTTAAGCACACTTAACATTAACATTTTTGTCAATTTTCCATTTCGAGTACTGATAGATTAAAAAAAATATATATAATAATAATAATAATAATAAATATATATATATATATATATATTTATATAGAGTACTTGAGAACTTGGGGCAGGGCTGGTCTGTCACAGCCATAATGTAAATATTTTAAATATAACACTGTTATGAAAATTAATGTTGACAAATAAAACTATGACATGAAAATATGCCAATCAAAATATGAAAATATGACTACAAAAAAGAACTGCTAGATTACCAATAATGCATCAAAAAGAAACATCTAAAAGTAATAGTTGCGTGAGGTGCAGCTGAAGAGTGAATTAACTTTATTTTGCTGGTCTGGACGGTATGCTGTCCTAACACTAACCAATCAGACATCAGGTACTGCCCAAAATGCCGCAATAACCAATCAGAATTTTTTTTTAAAGCCACAGCGATCATTCTGATATTGATTGATCGTCACTATCACATCCGAGTACTCGAGTACTCAGGTAATCTCAGCTACTCACCTAATTCATTTCATTAATATTATATTATCTGCCAGTCCAGTTTTCTAAAAATATACTTGCAAGATCTGAAGTACACTACAAGTGTATATTCCATACAATTAAGCGCACCTATTTCTCACAAGGGATGTGCTATCTGCATATTATCAATAGTCTGTCCATGATATAAACAAAAATAATGCATTCATATTCTCAATAACTTACAAATGAGGAACTGATTGTCTTCAAACTCTTAGGCATGCTTTGAGACGTGCTTTAAGAAGGTTTAAAGTACAGACTAAATTCTCAAATGTCCTATGAGGTTTTAAAGCGCTTGATCCACCTCAGATGATAAAATGATAGTCTAAAAAGCAAAATCTACAATGCTTTAAATATTTAAAGTGAACAACATACAGTACGTTCACAGGATAAAGAGGATCACTTACATTTGGTTGTTGCTCCCAAGGGTCACCAAATGAATTGTAAAAATCAGCTTGTTCAAATGAAAAGCCACAAGTGTTTTAACCCGACGATCGACAAGCATAATACACAGATAAACCAAACAGGTCTGTGGCGAAAACAAAGACTGACATAAATAAGACAATGTGAGGCTGGTGCTCCTTCTCATCTGCCCGCTAGCAGATTTGGGCTTGCAGTTAGTGGCCAGAAAAGCTTGCTTTACCAGCGGTCTTGTGGGGCACAGCAACCCCAACCACAGTTTCATAATCATGACGACTTGAGGGCAGCCATCAAAGTGAACTGCAGGCGTTCTGGTAACGCTTTATTCAGCCACTGAATGGAGATAATAAGTAACCTCTTTTGCCCAGGTCCTCTCACTGTTTGACAGCCTGTCTGTAGCTGTGTCTCTGACCGTCTGAGCGCTTGGTCCTCTTGCTGCCGCCGCTGCTGCTCCTGCTCGACTCTTTGGTGCTGCTGGCATGGCTGCTGGCATGGCTGCTGGCATGGCTGTTGTCCTGGGGTAACGTGGGGCTGGAATGGGCCCTCTGTAGACCACCGTCGTCAAACAAACAGGCTTCAAATGCCGCCAGGTCAGTTTCCCCTGATCGGATCTTAGCTCTCAGCAGCATTGCATATGTTCCATAGCGTGTTTTCTACAGGATACATTAAGGAAGATGTATAAAATGGCTTATCTGAGGCTTTGAAGTTACCCAAAAATCCCTCAAGGGAAGGGTATAGTGAAAATGTGATGTTTTTACCTCAAAGTCCAGGTACTCTTCCCTTTGTTTGTACTCTTCTTGGTCCTTGCTTTTGGTTCTGCGGTCTATATGTAGGGTCGAGCGCAGATCCTGCAGATCAGCAGAAATGGCTCTAAATCGTGTCTCGTGACACTTAAGCTGCTCCTCCTATTATCGTAAAGAAGGGAAAAAAAGGCTCATTAGAAGGAATTTATTTAGTTAATATGTTAATATATTATTTAAAAAAACACGGATTTATTCAAAAGGAAAAGTAATTAAGCAGTAATACAGTTGGGTAAAAATATAAATATTTGGAAAACTTTAGTATCAGAAATCAAAGTCAAACTGTAACATAGCAGACTCAGGGAGAGCAGAGGGATCTATATGCAGAGATTTATTAGAAGCAAAAGGGTGAATCAGTGTCGTAAGCCGTGCAATAAAGTCCAGGGTCAGAAAGCAACGAAACAGCCCAAACAGGCAATCAAATCCAAGAGTGAAAACTGTATAACAAGGCAGATCATCCAAAATCAAGGCAAGACACAACAATGGGAAAACGCTCAGAATTGCAGACCAGGCAAACAATACTTTGCAATGAACAAAGGGAATCAGGTTTCTTAAATAGGAAGGAGAAACCCTGTGACCAAAACAGAAGATAAGAATTCACGAAGTTCAGTATATGGGAGAGGGCGCCGTCTGGTGGTTAGGAGGGGGAACCTTAAGTTGAGATGTTACAGAATCCCCCCTTTATGGACGACTCCTGGAGTGTTACTTGTCCACCCTCATGGTCTGGAAGCTGGGCTATGAGGGCGATCCCAATGAAAGTCATTGAGGTGAGAAGGGTCAGGGATATCATCAGGGGGAAACCAGGAACGTTTATCTGGCCCATATCCGTCCCAGTCCACTAAATATTGTAGTTGCCTTCCTCTATGTCTGGAAGCTAGGATTTCCTTGACCAGATAAGCTGGACTTCATCAATGCCTAGTGGTCTTTCTATTTTCTTCTTCTTCTAGTGAGAAGAGAAACATGGAACGTAGGTGAGTTTCAGTAAGAAGCTGGGAGTTGGAGACGGTATGCGACAGGGTTTATCCTTTTGATGACTTTGAATGGGCCAATGAATTTAGGAGTTGGTTTCTTGCAGCGAAGGCGGCGCTTGAGATCCCTGGTAGAAAACCAGATCCTTTGACCAGGATGAAATGATGGGGTGATTGTCTTGTGATCCTGTGAAGTCTTTCGCTGTTTTAACCAGGTGTCCACTGCTGGAACATCAGATGGTTCCCCAGTCCAGGGAAACAATGGAGGTCGGTATCCTAATACACATTTAAAGGGGGGGTTAAGCCTGTGGAGGAATGGATGAGTGTATTTTGTGCATATTCTGCCCATGGTAGGAATTTGTTCCATTGGTTATGTGATCAATGGCAATACGAACATAAAACTTTCCACCTGTCCATTTGATTGAGGGTGGTAACCCGAGGTTAAACTTATGTTGATGTTCAATTTTTGGCAGAAAGCTTTCCATACTCAGTAAGTAAATTGGGGTCCTCTGTCCGAGATGATGTCTTCAGGTAGGCCAAATATTCTTAATAAATGGTTAAAGATTGTCTCATCAGGGTCAATAGCACTGGGCAGTCCTTTAAGGGGCACCAACCTGGTAGACTTAGAGAATCTGTCCATTATAACCATGACAGTGGTGTAGCCATTCAAGGAGGGCATTATCAGTAATTCTAGTCTATGGAAATATGGGACCATGGCCTTTTGGGGTTTTCAGAGTATGTGGTGAGTTTTCGAGGTGTTAGTAAATATGTGATAAGGCCTTGCCGTTCTTGCTTCCAAGTTGATATGCGACAGTAAAGTTGAATCTTGTGATGAACAATGATCATCTTGCTTGACGAGGATTCAAACGTTTGGTGGAATGGATGTATTCGAAATATTTGTGATCAGAGAAGAAATACATTGATTAGAGGGGGCCAAATTCCCATTCCCTGTACTCAATGTCTAGTCATTCTTCTAATGTGGATTTGATGGATAATAGTTCCTTGTCTCCGACATGGTAGTTTAGTTCAGCAGGGGACAGTTTGTGGGAATAGAAGGCACAAGGTTGAAGCTTGGCTGTATTACCATCTCTTTGTGTATGGCTCCAATTCCAGTGTCAGAAACATCAACTTCCACAATGAAAGGTTTGTTTGGGTCTGGATGATGTAGGATGGGAGCTGAAGTGAATCGGTTCTTGAGTGTTTGAAAGGCTGTATTAGCAGTGTGAGTCCACTACAAAGTCTTGGGTTTGCCTTTTAACATGGAAGTTAAAGGGGCGGGCAAAGAGAGCTGTAGTTGCGTATGAATCGCCTGTAGAAGTTGGCAAATCCTAAGAAATTCCGTGGTTCCTTGATATTTTGAGGCTATGACCACTGGTGGACAGCATTGACTTTGGCTTGGTCCATTACTACATTACTATGGTGGTTTAATGGAATTCACATTTTTCTGCTATGACATACAGTTGGTGAGAGATAGTTAGGAGGGGGGACCTCAGGTCGGGATGTTACACCAACGTGCAAAAATATGCAAGAAAAAACCCCACAAAAAAACCCCAGAAATAACATAATTTTCCATTCATCACACATACAAATTCACAGCTTCACCAAACTACCAGTCTCTATCATTCACATGCGTATGTATTGAAGTGAACAGAATGATAAGTGTAGTGTGACTGCCCCTTCAGAGAGAGAAATGTCTGGTACCTGTGAGAGCTTAGTGTTTGATCCCGGCAGAAGAGGCCGGCTAAACTTCTTTTGGGAGCCAATGGCTGCTGGGAAGGGAGGGGCAGAGAACATGGCAGCCACTGTGTTGATGCGGGTGATCCAGGACTGCATTTGCTCTGCATTGCTAGGGGTGAAAGGCAGGTACAAGTCAAACAGAGGGCAGCAAAATAACAGAATTCAGAAGATGAAAAAATATCTTAATTTTTCTCTGCTCAAAGAAACTGCACACACAGCCTGGAAAACTGAGCAATTAGCAGGCAGCTGTTAGCAGAAGAGATCGAGTGGAACAGATGGAGCAGAATGAGAGAGGGAGTTTTTGTATGTGTATCTGGGACAGACAGAATAGCTGAGAAGGATCTATCCTCTTGGGAGATACACATCTAGTCATTCATCCGAGCAACACTTTGACAAGGGCGTTACCAGCCCTGCATGTAATCAACAACCAGCCAGTGCATTGGGTGAGCTCAGGTGTTTGTGTGTGTGTTTGAAACAGAGTCGATGTGTATTTTTCTCCTGTCCTATTTCCAAAAGATGAAGCAACATGAGCTTTCCATGAGGCTTCTGCTGAATAATATTTGTTGTCACGCGATGTGACAGTGTCAAAGTAATGCAAAAGTTCCAAAAAGTTCTATGAATTACCATATGATCATTTAAAAATGTATTTATTTTCCTTTAAAGGCCATCCTTGTTTCCAAGGATGTTTAAATCCCGAGAAATAAGCAATTTTAACCAGGACACGGACAGTGTCCGTGTGTCGCCTATCAATGATATCCTCCACACGTTACCCTCGATTTCCAGTTTTATTTTGTAGAAACCATGGAAACACCAGATACGCTTTAACATATTATTCGTTTTATTAGACAGGTGAGCAACTGTTTGGATACATTCATTGACAGAAAACTAATCATTGTTATATAGCTCAACACCGTTAGGCCTAGTCTTATTGTTTAAATCTCATTTTCATGATTACCGCGAGTAGCATGTTTTACCATGCCTAATATCGATTTAGCTTACTGCAGTGTGCAACAAGTGTCTCATAGTAGCTGCAGAGCAAACGCACAGAGTAGCATTATAACATAACTTTCAGCACACTCAAATAATGTATCTAATATGATAAAACAGCACTGCCTTATCTCACACACGCATGGCCAGAAAAAGTGGAAGCGGTCGTCTGTGGCATAATAAAAGCTCCACGAAATTAATTTGTTTTGAGTAAGCGACCTCTAGTGACGAAAAATGACATATTGTGGCTTTAAGTTAAGCACTACTGTTCAAAAGTTTATGGTCAGTACTTTTTTTTAAATGTTTTTGAAAGTCTCTATTACTCACCCAGGCTGCATTTATTTGAATCACACTTATAATATAAATAAGGTAAGAAGACTTACGGGGCCTGGAAGAGAAAGACTCTCCAGTCAGCAGTGCGAAGGTAAAACACATTGGGTCGCTTGCTATAGTCTGCTGCCCGCATGGCTAAAGAATGATGGATTGATACTGCATTCTTCAAGTCCTCATCAGACAGCTGCTTATCTGGACGATATTCATCCTGCAGACAAATCGCAAATCACAAATATTTTTTTTTACAAATAATACCTGTACGGCAACCACAAGAAACTATGGTTCACATAGCATGAGTAATCATTGAGTAAAACTTACCTTTTGCAGGTAGAGAATCAGTCCTTTTAGGACGGCATAAAATGCCTTCCACCCTCTTTTACCTCGTGGAGCTAAAAGAACGATACACAGTCAAATATAACATTATTAAAGTTATAAGAATATGTATTTTTGACTTGTTTTATAAATGTACTTACTTAAATTTACATAATTAGCAAAAGTTAATAAGACTTGTTTTTGGAGATAATTCTTGAATGAAGTTTACTTTTTCTTACCCCATTGGAAAATCTAAATTTTTTTGATTTATGATTAAAACATGAAAGATATGTAGGCTGTATTTGAGGGAAGGCTTACTTTTCTTGCCATCAACATCAGCATGAACTTTCCGCACGAGAAAGCCGTCGTTGTAGACTTGAGCGCTGGACTGTTGTGCAACACTGCAAAGGGGGTTTCCTCCACTGCTGATCCGCTTCATAGTGTGCGATGTGGAGTCTTTCCTGCCGTCCAGCTCAGAGAAAGATTTGCGCAGTTCATCCTCATCGCTGCAGAGTACACAAACAAGAGCAATATTACGAAAAGTACTTTGCATTCTCACCTTTACCCACAGGGTATTTTATGTACTGGGAAATTCTCTGTCAACATTGAACTTTAATTGCTGCTTTAGTTTTTGACTTTAAACACACACATATACATACAGATAGGGATTTAGGGAGTGAGGTAACAAAGCACCATCCAACCTCAATTTTTGTGCATTGTGTATTTAGAGTCACTGATAGGGAATGAAACTGTATCTTCATTGCCTAGTGCATGGCACAGTTTTTTTTTAATCTACAGTACATGCATCCAGCTGAGTGGCAGCTGTGCAGAGAGTGCAGTTAGACACCCTGGAAAGCCCCTGAGGCCTGGACCGCTAAACATTCCTCTAACTGCAACCGAGTACAGCACATAGCCTTTGCCTTCACATGATAATGCTCTCATCTGTTGCTTAGTAACTGCTGGCCTCCACACTGGTAACCAAGAGAGCCAGCTCAGAAGACGGAGCACCATGAGAGAAGGAGGCAGAAAGAGCAGCCATAAAAAAATGGTGACTGACGTGCATTGATTCATACAGTGAATGATGGCCTTTAGTTGAGAATCACACAATGCTAAATGAAAGTGCAATGAAGTGAATCAAACTCAGAAATGAAGGGAGAGAGCGGAGGGATAAAGCATGGGGACGCTGGGATGGATGAAGGTGAAAGAACTGCTGCTGAATATAAGCCAATAAAACAATCACTTGTGCTTTTCTCCTTCACACGTATAAACAAGGGTACAGCAGAATCCCTTCAGGAGCGAACACAGTGTACATGTGAGTGAGTGAGTGAGTATGTGTGAGAGAAAAAGAGAGAGGGCTGTGTTTGAGTCTGCACATTAGCCAGACAAAGATTTCAACCTGTAATTATGAAGAGGCAACTTGTAGTAACCATGGCAACAAAATCTGGAAAGTCGAAAGTAAGAGCTTAGGGAATCAAATAGCTACGGCCAGGTCATAAATACACGTATATATGTGGAAAAAATTGTTCTTTTAGAGAGAAAAAAAGAATTTCAAGTAGAATCTTTAACAAGGGACTCAATGAAAAGAACGCTATTGGATTCTTTATAGTCGAGGTGAAAAGTTCTTAATAAAAATGGAACCGACAACTTGTTAACACAAAGGTGTTTCTAATGATGATTGTGGTGGTAAATTTTACATTGTTCTCTCTTCTGAATCTCTATTTTTTCCCCCTCTCTTTCTGAAAGACTATATAAATAGAGACTTTATCACTACAAGAAACTAAAATAATAAATACCAAGGGGGAAAAAAGTATTTATGATAGCCTAAAGAATCATTTCCTTTCTTATCACTAATGTCGAAAGCTTTTTTTACAAAACCTTTTTGAGTAAAGAATCCTTTGGAGTTGAGTATAGAACCCTAATGAACCTATTTTTCTAGGAGTGCACATAATAAGCATATCTTACTGTATAAATGAAAATGCCTTTTGAGCAGCTAAAGGATTCTTTAATGTGCTTACACCATTTTTAAATCAATAACACTTTTAGAGGCATTGAATTATTTTCAAATGTTTTGGATGACACTGGAAATTAGAATGGTGCTCTTGAATCTGATGCACTAAAAACAGTCACTGGGGAAAACATTAGACTTACATTGTCCACTGCAGCTTTTCATTTTTGATAGAGTTGTAGAGAGCCTGTTAAAAGAGAAAAACAACATAATTAAATCACACAACCCCATCAACAGTCCTGCCCTGTGCGTGTACACGAGTGCGTACGCTCAAACATCCCACTGACGCATCTAAAAATAGCAACCGAAAGTTAACAATAACCATGAACCAGAAACAGGTTGCAGTCTATACTTTTTTCCAAGTAGCATTTCAGTTCAAACGTCATAGATAAACAACCCAACCACCATTAGAAGGAAGGAGGAAAAATTAGCTCATCATTTCTCTGACTGCAAAAGATCTAAATTTCCATGGGCAGTTTTGTAGTTAACAAGTGTTACACTTTCCTTTTTTTTCCGGGTTTGTGGGTGGTTTTGGCCATCCTCAACCTTGCCGAGCAGATCAGGGAAGGCCAGGGGCTTTAAGGAACGTGAGCGAGGTGCTTTAGTGTAACGAAACGGGTCCATCACACTGAAATCCCGGCCACATCGCACCGAACACAGGGAGCGAGAGCGGATACGGCCAGTAGAGTGAATACTGTTTACACCAATCATGATTTTGGTAGATATGGGATCCAGAGATGAGGAAACGGTAAAAAGAAGGCTTTAGAGATCAGACAATGTTCAAGTACACAAGATATTGTCTTCATTCACTTGATGTCTTCTCCCAGTATAATCCAGACCGGCGGGGGTGATCAGGAGAATAAAAGTTCAAATAGCATGTCGAACGATACAGTGGCAAAATCAAAGTCTTTGGCAGTGGCAAAGCTCTTAGGGAGATCCTTAAGGGTGTCACATGGGCATCAGGGCTTCCATAGTGACTCCAACTCTTGCATTATGGATCCATTCCTATTCATTATGCATGTAAAAACATTGCCAGGCCACTGCAAATCCACCAGCGCCATTTTGCATAAAACTTTCTGCTTTGACTGAAAGACCGAAGACGATCAAGGAAGAGGATCTGTGGTTAACATCCAGTTGTTTCCTCGTATACATCCTCAAGTTCACCACACCTACACGTGTTCACCGACGCACGCCGACACGCACACAGGTGCGTTGCAGATGGCTCGTGAGGACCGCAGTGGTGGAAGGAGATAATTGGAGAGAAGAGGACAGACGGAGGAATGCGAACATCATTGAAGCAAATGCATGAGATAAACACACATGGGCTCATGCAGGGAACAGACTGAGAGGGTCTGACTTCCACCCACTCTCAAACTGGCATCCCAAAACTGTGACGTCACCTAGCGTCCCCCTCTGGGACGGAAAAATAGACATCAAACGTGTGAGAGACAGAAGGACGAGACTAGAGCAGGAAATCAGCAAAGAAACAAGATCTTGTTGCTTTGTGCAGTTTTCTCTATTCCACGTCAAATGGTTGAATGTATCAGAAGTTGTCCACAATTCTCTTTCATCCCTTTCTTTTTTCCCCCTTCCTCTTTGAGCTTGTGTCCGAATGCCTGTTATCCTATTTGCAGACTCTTTCACACCTGCTTTTCCCCCCTTCCACAAAACACAGCTTTTCTGCACGGCTGTAGGAACAATAGAGGTTTGACGTCCGAATCCTGCGCTCTCTTTTCTTCTCCTCACAGCCTTTTTCCTCCTCCGTGATGCAGATAAAAAATGGGCTGTGCGGTGAGAATGAGATCTTGTGAGAGAGGAGTGCTCACCCTCCCATCTCTCTCTTGCATTCACAATCTCGGCTGATCTCTTTCACTGCCTCTCTCGCGCTCTGCTTCTCAATTGATGTACCCGTCTCCCAGCATGACTGACAAATCATGGCACTTGAATGTTCGATGATCCCACCCTCCCATGAATGTCAATCAGTTTTCAGGGCTCTTGAACGTGCGAATCCTCACACGCGCTACATGTTACTGCCCTACTCACTCTCATTTTCTCTGCACATAATGTAGAAAAGGTCTGTTGTAACTTGATAATAAGCAATTAACCTGTTGCTCTAATTTATGATTGAGTGAATTATGATAATGCACTGTAAATCATTAACTCTAATTTGAAATGTTGACTTTATTGTATTGGCTAGGAATACAATTAAGAACGTGACGAATTATCAATGTATTCATTAAACATTTAACTTTTTAAATGGGTAAATAGACACTTCAAATGGTTTATTTAAATTCTGAAAAAAATAATAAGTTAAATGTGACAATAAATAATCGATAAATCATTTTTAAATGCAACATTGCTTAAAGCTTTGTACAAATTGCTTTTGCTTTTTTTGCCAAATGAGTTACAAAATTTAATTGGACAGTTCACACGTGGGAGCAGCCAATGAACAGTTGACTTATGTTATCAATAAGAATTATGCACTAACAAGTCACTTGGGATAATGTTGACGCAGAGGAAAGATAGTAAATCAATTTGGTTGGTACGGTTTCTCTTGTCATTTGGCTCATTGTTGCAGCTTGTTCTCTATCCCTGTGTTTGTCACAGACAGCTCTGGCACACTGGGCATCACAGAGTCTGAGTCTAAGTTTATTTAAACATGACCTGCTTTTATTTGGCCATGGTCACAAGGCAGCCAGCAGTTAAACCAGTGAGCTAGGCATAGGGAGGTTTTATCTGCTCATGTCAGAGCACAAGGACTCCATGTGTCCACATTAAAGCAGACAGAGATCCTAGTTGAAACTGCACAACCACCTGGGGTAGTAGTCAAGCCTGCTTTGAAAAGCCAAACACATCTTGCAAATGGAATGCATCCATGTTTGTTGTGCAATGGCTGCTGTAACATATGATGCCTGAAGGACTGTAATGAAGAAACTGAAGCTTGGTTACATTTTCTATGATATAGTTACAGTCTTAGATGTTAACTAGTCAATACAATGTTCTATCCGTGATAAAATACACAATACATTACTTATTATGTGTATTAGCTAACAATAAACATTGGGTCTCATTCGCAAATAATTGTGTGGATTGCGTGGACCTGCTGTATTCATATCTATACACACAGGAGAACTTCTCACAGAAAAAAAAAAAGAATTTGAATTCCGTGAATGAATTTGGAGTATTCTAAATGATCGACCACTTGCCGATGTTAGAAATTTGCATAAAACACGCCCAAACCATGCCCATATAAGGGTTTTCCGCATAGCATTTCAATTCGTCGCCTTTCCAACCTTCCACTTAAGTGTTTTAGAAAAAGTAAAAGCCACAATATGTAATTTTTCACTACTAGAGGTCACTTATTCAAAACAAAGGATCTAGCTTGATGACGCCTCGATTTTGCGGAGCTTTTATTATGCCACAAACAACCACTTACGCTTTTAACGCTCATGAGCAGTGCTGTTTTATCATATTAGATACATTATTTGAGTGTGCTGAAAGTTATGCTATAATGCTACTCTGTGCGTTCGCTCTGCGGCTACTATGAGACACATGTTGCGCACTGCAGCAAGCTAGATCGATATTAGGCATGGTAAAACATGGTACTCACGGTAAATCAAGAAAACAAGATTTAGTGTTAGTTTTCTGTCGATGAATGTATCCAAACAATTGCTCACCTGTCTAATAAAACACATAATATATTAAAGCATCTCTGGGGGTTCTACAAAATGAAACCGAAAATCGAGGGTAACGCAGGGATGATGTCATTGATAGGCGACGCACAGACACGGTCTGTGTCCTGGTTAAAATACCTTATTTCTCTGGATTTAAACATTCTTGGAAACATTTGGGATAATGTAAGTACACAAGTCACCAAAATATATAACATTGTTCTAGTGGTTTTTGGATATTTTAATCCAAAAATCTTACATATTGTGCCTTTAAAGATCAAACTTCAGAACAGCATCTCACACAATTCAATGCTGTAAGTACAAGTGTAGTGACGAATAGGAGGAGCATAATACTGTTTGCAGTGATGCAGATATTCATTAATATCACAATGGAGATAACAAAGAAGGAAATTATGCTGTTCGCACAATTGACTGAAAGAACAGAAACAATTTGCAAACTGAAAAAGAAAACTGAGGGAACAAAATAGGAACGGGAGAGAGAGAATGAGTGCGCAATTTGTAACGCATTTATGATAATACCATGACAAAACCCTCATTTCAGTGAGAAGCCGTGTGGCAGCCAAATTTCCATCTGTCCTCCATGCCACCCCTGCTGTTGCTGGCATGAAGACAGACTTCACACAGGTTTTTCACGGCCGTTAACTGTCATGAACCACACAGGCACTGAGAGCCTAACCTGTTGGCTTTCAGACATCTCTATCTGCTGCCATTTCGATCTTTACTATATTTAACCTTAAAGTCTGTTGTAATATCAAGCAGACAGAGATGAAATAGAGGGTCAAGAGAACAGAATTATGAGAAGGAATATCCAAGTAGCTTGAGAGCCTAGTTAGACAGACTCGACAACTGCGTGGCCTTCACACCCTCACATAGTGGTAGGAGGAAAGAAACCAGGAAAAGGAAGACCAGAGTTAAGAAGAAGAGAGAAGGATGCCATTTGACAGCCAAGAGCTGAGATAAGGAGGATTATATAGATATATGGAAATAACCTCGACAGACAGGGCTAAGTACAGTTCAGCAGAGTACGTTTTTTGCAGATTATAGGGTGAAACAAAGAGCAAGATGGCAGATAGTTAAATAGCTAGAATGAGTGAGAGAGAGAGAGAGAGAGAGAGAGAGAGAGAGAGAGAGAGAGAGAGAGAGCGAGAGAGCGAGAGAGAGAGAGAGAGAGAGAGAGAGAGAGAGAGAGAGAGAGAGAGAGAGAGAGAGAGCACAGAAAAACAGTGAGGGGGTGGGAGGTGATGGAATAGTGCGAGGCACAGAGTGAGAGGGCGGAGGAGAGAACGAGGGATGAGCGACACACACACACAGAGAGAAAGAGAGAGAGAGATGGCCAGAGGAGAGAGAGAGAGTGGGAGGACCAAACGCATGAAAGGTTCCCCGTGATTTTAAAACACATATCAGCAGAGTGGTTCAGGTGCGGCCATCATGGGGCTATTATTCTTGTGCAGCCTGGCCTGTAATCCAAACGAAGGGACTAAAATAGGCAAACCCTGAGCACCAGCACACTGGAGCACAGGAAGTTTATTGACATCAGCTGCGACAGAAATCCTGTACATGACTAATTTTAGTCCCAACACTCAACTTCAGACATGGTGAACACTAAAGTGACAATAAATCAATACAATCAGGCACAGTGGGCCTTTAGTGCATCATTTAACAGTTTAAAAGTTCATCTTGTAGCTATGCTATGGTCTGTCATAATGGTTCTGTCACAACTTAAGTATACAGACGACGAGTTGTATATACATTTCTCCAAAAATATCTACAACGAAAAGTGCTCTTTATATGAATGGATGGATATTTAAATGAACAAGAATATTCCGATATTAATCTGATTATTATGATTTTTGACTGACAGCGTTGCAGTTTCTAGAAATTTGAAGAAGATGTTCAATATATAGAGTATTTATATATACAGTATAGTCAATTCTGAGTATATCAAAGTGCAGTATCCAGACAAGGCTTAAGCTAGTCCCAGACTAAAATGCATGTTTTAGCTGTTTTAACCGAAAGCAACTTGCACTGGCATATCTTAAAATGTGTCACTGCCATTGTTTTGTCTCAAGATACACACCAGTAATGTTTTTTTCTAAGGCACTTTATAAAAGCCACTTAAATGTCCTAATTAAACTAAGGCCTAATCCTGGCTAAGTCTAAACCCTGTCTGTGAAACCAGGCCTATACCTGTATGTTCTAGTGGAAGTCTTCATGGACATTTCTGGATATTCCAAATAAGAAATAATTGTATTTATTAAATTAGTTTATATCGGTTAAATTTAAAGACTTCAATTTAAGGATTTTTTTTTAATCAAAAGTGACAGTAAAGGCTTTTTCATTGATATTAAAATTTTTTTTTTTCAAATAAATCGAGTTCTTTTGAACTTTCTATTCATCACAGATTCCTGAAAAGCTTGTATTACGGTTTCTTCATAAATATTACGCAGCACAATTGTTTTCAGCTTTAATAATAATAAATTTTTCTTGAGCATTAGAATGATTTCTGAAGAATCATTTAACACTGACAACTTGAGTAACGGCTGAAAATTCAGCTTTGCCATCACAAAAATTAATTACATTTAAAAATACATTAAAATTAAATAGTAATAATATTCCACAATATTACTGTTTTGACTGTATTTTTGGTTAAAAAAAAAATTGCAGCCTTGGTGAGACTTCCTCCCAAATCTTACCAACCCTAAACTTTTGAACAGTAGTGTATGCAAATTAAAGCTACTGAAGAAACATTTAAAAATTACATAAATGAGCATTAATGAGTTCAAAAACTAAAATGCATCGTAATAAATAACAAGAGTGGGCCTTTACAATATTTCCAGAAGAGAGTAGCAGCACAAGAATGTGCATGTCTCAGAATATGTTAATTACACACAGAAATGTTTCATTAGCTGTGGTGCATATAAATATATTTTATGGCTTAACCACAATACGGACCTTTATGGAATAATTCATTATGCAATATGCAGTGTGTGAATGTGTGTGAATGCTTGAAACCCCTACAAACCTTTAGAAGGTCTTTTGAGAAGTTTTGGCCATCATTTAGTCCCTCCAAGTTACGAATGAACTGCATGCAGGACATCCTCTTCCCAATGTTCTGAATCAGAGAGAGACGAATGCAATATAAATTTACTGTCAGCTGATGCGCTGACCTATTTCACAGTTCCTGTGCACTCAACAACACTTAAAATACCAACTACGCAGTGGGCAGTAATCGTGTTAATATTTTGTGCAAAAAATGATTTTGCTTCCCCTGACAATCATTTTTACTACTACATTTATGGATGCATTTCTATTTTTATTCCTAAATGTAAAACTGGCACAGCTCAACAGCTCAAAGAATAAAATCCATCCTAAAAACAGAGTTGTTTTTATCCCAACCAGCTCCCTCCACAGAGACTTCAATCATGTACATGTAAAAAATAATAATAGTAATTTCACAATGAACATCTATTATAACTTCCAATTATTTAAGAGTCAGATTATATTTTTTGTTTTCCACAAAGTAGACATTTCAAAAATGTGACTGGGATTCGTTTAATGCATTTTTGTACTGTAGTAAAATCCAATAAAAAATCCACAATCTATTAATGTTTTGTAGTTTACTGTATATTACAATAATTATTTAATACAATAAGTGCAATTTTAATGGAATACATTTTAAAGAAATTCTATTTACAATCCGTTTAGATTCAGAAAAAGCATGTATCAATGTATATTTTCCAATCTTTTAAACGGGCCTTGATGGCTGAACACGGTTCAAAAAAAAATTCTGTTGCTTTTTCTTATTATTTGCTATGTTTATGGTACATCAGATACTCACATGACCATGCAGATCAGTGTTGAGCAGCATCAGGGCACAAGTCAATGTGTGAACACTATCTGAAACACACAGGCATAGATCTCCTATAAGCTTAGCAAGAGCAAGAGCACCCCATAGTGTTACTTTTATTGTAATGCACATCAGATGCACAACAAATGCGCATTCATTCACACGCACAATGCTTGTATGGCTTACCTTCATTTGGTATAGTGTTCGGGTTGCACTGGAGGTATCTTTTAGAGAAATGTGATAGTACTCGCTCCCTCTCTTGTGTCTCTCCCATTAGGGCAAACTCTCTCAAAAACACTCTAAGAAAAAGACAGCAGGAAAAACAGCATGACCCTGTATGACACGTGAAATGAGAGCAAATATTTACTTAACTAAACACGATGGAGCAGCAAGCTCACCTCAACGCCTGATCCACCATCATCCCCGAGAGGTTAAAATAACTTAGATACTCCTCGGCGACCATGCGACTGAAATCATTGCTACACAAGTCATGAAAAGACAAATGCATAAGAAAAGGGGTTTTTGGTTCTTATACTGGGGATCCAAAAATCAGAAAAAAATCCTACAACTTTTTTAATTGCAATCCCCACTGTGTATTTCTCCACATTTTCCCTAAAACGTGGTATTTTTCATTATCAAAGAGAACTTTGCTTTAAAAAAGCTCAAAAAACAGAGCAAGAGGAATGAACTAAAATAAACGTTTTTATTAATGATTGAAATCATTCTCACTTCTTGCTCAGATGACGTGCCACGTCTGACTTCTTAAATCCATCAAGATTGTACAAACGTTTGGCCAGCCGTTTTGCAGCTTGGAGGTCAACTTTGTTGCCATTGGCCAGAGTTTCAGTGCTGCCCATAGCCAATCGCTCGGCCACTTCTGGATCAGACTGAGACACTGGCCGTGATGGCCTCTCCCTGGAACCAAAGGGAAAATGATTGCATGTAAAATGTACATAAGGCATGTGAGACACATTTATTTAAACCAGGAGTTATAGCATTACACAAGGAAATGTAAAGTTTTATCTGTAAAAAGGCAACCCAGATATGATGTGTGAATGTATTTGGGCTTAAATATAAGCACACTGAACTACATATGAACACTGACTATTTGTCAAACCAGGCAAATCATGAGGTTAAATTTGTTTACTTGCCATCTCATATCTGAACCTGATATTCTTAGCACTAGCAATGTGATGTAAATAGATTCTATCTGATGTACCCATTATACAGACGTCAACTCAAACCACAACGTACAGAGAAACCAGCTTTTAATAACAAAAAAGCCTAATAACTTGTCATACCCGTGTACACACAAACATACTTCAGCTGGTATTCAGATGTGAATAATAAGAGGATAGAAAGAGTATAGAAAGAGATGGTAAAAAAGTACAACTTATATTTACTTTTTTGGCAAACTAATACCACAAAAGGTCTGATAAACCAAAACACTACTCTACCTCAGTGACCCAACTCTGCTTTTAAACGACCGCATTCCCAAGTCAGTTAGATGTATGAGCACCAAAAAGTTCATGCCACACACAAATCTCCCCTCTATCATCTGTCTTTGGTTTGTTCCGAAGATCTCCATTCCCAACCTCCTCCAACCGGATAGTTCACAAACAAGGCAGGGGAGGAGACTCAAAGAAAGGGCATGAGGGCTCTGTTTATTCTTGAAACAATGTATAGATAGAATCATGGTCGCGAAAACCAGGAAGAAAAACTTTCCTGTCACGGCTTCTAGGATGTGGGAAGAGCTTTTACAAAGGTGCTCAGTGAATAACAGACACACCTTTGATAAATCTTGCTGTATGCCAGACATCAGCTGATATATTTAGATATATTTATGTGTGAATGACAATAACAACACGCATATTATAACTTGTTTGGTGACAGCACGTGAGCAGGGAAAAATGCAACGTCTTAGTACACATGTACACACCCATCGACTATAACCGGTGAGGTGAATAGTACATACAGAGAGGTTCAGAAAACAATAAGCTCACCTGTGCTGAGGCTCTTCAACATTCCAGTGGTTTAAGAAAAGTGTATAACACGCCTCTTTTTTAAAGATTGGATGACAAGATTTACATACCAATGGTAAAAGGAAAAAGATCACATAATTTAAATGTTTGCATGACGCGACAGCTTAGATAATGATGTCAGTATCACAAAGGGAAAATGTTGTCATTACTTACTCACCCTCAAGTTGTTCCAAAACTGTATGCATTTATTTCTTCTGTTAAACACAAAGGAAGATATTTTAAAGAATGTTGGTAACCAGACAGTTGACAGCACCCATTGACTTCCATAGTAGGAAAAACTATGGAAGTCAATGGCTACCGTCAACTGTCTGGTTACCAACATTCTTTAAAATATCTTCCTTTGTGTTCAACAGAAGAAATAAACTCATACAGGTTTGGAGCAACTTTGAGGATGAGTAAATGATGACAACATTTTCTATTCCTTTACAAAGGATATGAATATTACATTCCATTGACAACAAGTTGCACTAGAATGTTTTTAGCTTTACTGTTAGTGAAAACTATAACAACAGCTTTCAGGGATTTTACTTTTTTAAAGGAATTTCAGAACTCAACTTTTGTTGCGCAATCTCAGTATTGTTATCGTGGGCACTTCAAAATACCGGGGACTAAGTCCTTATTACCAATTATTAAAATTTTTAGAATGCATTTTAGGAATATTTTTAGAGGTTAAGAGGTTAAAATATACAAACTCTGTGTGCGTGTGCTGCGTCAAAGAGTCGTGCACTCTGATGTAAACAACCCCAACGTGAGACACGCTGAATGAAAATGTTCGTACTGTCACTCTCTGACAGTAGATGGCGCTTATGAAACAGCATAACCCCGTGTACAAAGCAGTTTTCTGTTTCAAACAGACATTCAGATTTTTGTATTCACTATGGTGTTTATCACAGCACCAAATACTTACAGGTGCATTGTGTAAATTTTTGCGGCATCTAGTGGTGAGTTTGCGTACTGCAACCGCCCACCACTCACCCCTCCCTTTCAAAGCACATGAGAAGCTACGGTGGCCGACACAGGACAAAGATGTCGTCGTCTGAGACAGCAGAGAGTAGCTAGCGCTCTGTAGAGCAGTTTGTCCGTTTAGGGCTACTGTAGAAACATGGCGCCGCGAAATGGTGACTTTACTGTAAGGGGACCCGCGGTGTATGTAGATAGAAATGCCTGATTCTAAGGTAATAAAAACATAACGGTTCATTATGTTAGGTCTTTATACACCACTGAAAACATATTTATATACAGTATATTATATTGCATTTATGTCAATAGATCCTCATAAATTTTATACACTACACTTTTAAAGAATTAATAGGCTATTTATTTTCAAAATTAAACATTTTTACATTTTTATTTGGACTAAAACATGCCCTAGGCCCAGATATTGATTGAAAATGTTCTGATTCTTTATTAATGTTTGGTAACAGTTTACAATTATTTTCCATTCATTTACATTAGTTAATGTAGATATTGTTCATTGTTAGCTAATGTTAGGCCTAATGGCCTAACATTAACTAATGGGGCCTCACTGTACAATGTTCCCTGTTGTTCTTTTTTGCACTTTAATCTGTTAGAAACATGTTTACTTAAATGTTTTGTGTTTTATTGTATTTAATTAAGTTTTTGATTTAATTAAGTTATTAAACCTGTCAGGAGGACCACACTTTTTTGGTAACTTAATTCAATACAGTGATAAAAAGCTTCAGCAATAATCATTATATGAAATTATGGTGACAGTGTCAGTGTTTTTGTTTTTTCAATGCTCCGTCCATCGTATGATGATCCCAACAAAACAATCTTGACTGTTACCCCTTCAGGTGAAGGCGTTTTCTGGCAATTTACCGCAATTTAACGCCTAGTGAATATGTGTCCTAATTAACTTGCAAATTAACTTTTTTAGTTTAACAAAATATAAAAAATAATAATAAATACATACTTCGTGACCCCCCTGAACCTTAGCAGTCAGACCGCCCAAACTCCCATTTCATTCGAACCCTGGTTAAAACTACTATTCAATTGAGGTCATAATGGTCCTCATAAAAACCTTGAAGTGCAATGGTCCTCAGTAATAGCTATCCAGCAGAAAAGGTGAATGAGAGCACTGAACTTTTACTGTGACAAACTGTGGGTTGCCTCAGGTATTCACCACAAACTACTTAGCAAGTGAAATTAGCTACCTGGAAGTCACTCCCTTAAATTTACATGCTATAATCAAAGAACTTGTGACAATGTACATGTGAAAATGAGGAAAACTTTCAGCTTGCTTGTTGGTCACCCTGAATTGAAGTCAATTCAAACATTCATGACTAGCCTGGTCCAATCAGACTCTCGTACATTTCATTTGTACAGAGAGTCTGGCCACTCTCCATTGACAGGCGTTAACTTCCTTGAAGGCGGGTACTCTGTTGAAGTTTAAAACTATTGGATCTGCCCAGAGCCACTCTGGATCTGCCATAACCAATCGCTAACGTTTGGTCGTGACGTATGTCATCTCAAACTAGCGCAAGACATCAATATCATCGTTCTCAGCCACTCCCTCTGTTCACTGATTGGACCGATTAAAATTTGACCCGGAGAAAACCAGAGAATATACCGCAATCCCAGACGGAGTACTGAAGGAAAATGAAAATTGAGCGGAAGTGCGTAGGAGGCCGGAGCCAGGCTAATTCATGACCACAGTTTATTTACAATTTTTATGATGAATATGTTAGACAAGATTTATATATATATATATATATATATATATATATATATATATATATATATATATATATATATATATATATATATATATATATATATATATATATATATATATATATATGTTAAAAGTGTATAAAAGTGTTATATATTAAGTGTTAAATCTTATATATTTAAGTGTTACACACTCACCTAAAGGATTATTAGAAAAACCTGTTCAATTTCTCATTAATGCAGTTTTCTAATCAACCAATCACATGGCAGTTGCTTCAATGCATTTAGGGGTGTGGTCCTGGTCAAGACAATCTCCTGAACTCCAAACTGGGAAAGAAAGGTGATTTAAGCAATTTTGAGCGTGGCATGGTTGTTGGTGCCAGACGGGCCGGTCTGAGTATTTCACAATCTGCTCAATTACTGGGATTTTCACGCACAACCATTTCTAGGGTTTACAAAGAATGGTGTGAAAAGGGAAAAACATCCAGTATGCGGCAGTCCTGACTCCTGTGGGCGAAAATGCCTTGTTGATGCTAGAGGTCAGAGGAGAATGGGCCGACTGATTCAAGCTGATAGAAGAGCAACTTTGACTGAAATAACCACTCGTTACAACCAAGGTATGCAGCAAAGCATTTGTGAAGCCACAACACGCACAACCGTGAGGCGGATGGGCTACAACAGCAGAAGACCCCACTGGGTACCACTCATCTCCACTACAAATAGGAAAAAGAGGCCACAATTTGCACAAGCTCACCAAAATTGGACAGTTGAAGACTGGAAAAATGTTGCCTGGTCTGATGAGTCTCAATTTCTGTTGAGACATTCAGATGGTAGAGTCAGAATTTGGCGTAAACAGAATGAGAACATGGATCCATCATGCCTTGTTACCACTGTGCAGGCTGGTGGTGGTGGTGTAATGGTGTGGGGGATGTTTTTTTGGCACACTTTAGGCCCCTTAGTGCCAATTGGGCATCGTTTAAATGCCACGGCCTACCTAAGCATTGTTTCTGACCATGTCCATCCCTTTATGACCACCATGTACCCATCCTCTGATGGCTACTTCCAGCAGAATAATGCACCATGTCACAAAGCTTGAATCATTTCAAATTGGTTTCTTGAACATGACAATGAGTTCACTGTACTAAAATGGCCCCCACAGTCACCAGATCTCAACCCAATAGAGCATCTTTGGGATGTGGTGGACGGGAGCTTCGTGCCCTGGATGTGCATCCCACAAATCTCCATCAACTGCAAGATGCTATCCTATCAATATGGGCCAACATTTCTAAAGAATGCTTTCAGCACCTTGTTGAATCAATGCCACGTAGAATAAAGGCAGTTCTGAAGGCGAAAGGGCGAAGGCGAATAATCCTTTAGGTGAGTATATATATATATATATATATATATATATATATATATATATATATATATATATATATATATATATATATATATATATATATATATATATATATATATATATATATATATATATATATATATATATATATATATATATATATATATATATATATAGACAACATTTTAACAAAGTACTAGAATAGCTAAGAGTAAAATACAAAAAAGAATAAAAAAAACTATGTAGATATGTTAAAATAAACTAATAAAAAAAGCTAAATTACTAAAACTTGAAGTTTAAACAGTTTAACTCAATCATACTAAAATAATACTGATACAGACCAGAAGTTTTTCTACTCACCTGTATATGGCAGGGTGGGGGGCATATATGTAATTATCCTCCAAGGCCCCACCTCCCCAGCAGAGCACATAATGAGCCATCACACGAGGCCTGCCCCTTCACATCTCACAAAGCCAGATGACATAAGCTTGCTTATAAACGCAGCATCCAGCCTTCCACATTTTTTCTACCCTTCCCTAAACCTCCCGCTGTCCAGAAGCCCGAGGAGGCTTGTGTGTCCCTCTGCGTCTGCGAGTCCCTTGAACTGTCATTAAAGTCTTTCAGTTGTCGCGTTGCTGATTCTTTTATCTTACTCCAAACTTTTACATGTGCTTTTCGTGCCCATAGCGTAGTCAATGGCTTGATTCAACTGATTATCTGTCTTATTTTCTCTGATTCTTTCTCTCCCAACAGCCTGTTCCCTACTTACGCTTGCCTGGTTGCGTGTGTTTGTGGATGTGTATGTGTGTTTCTCTACTCTTGTCAGCTGATCTATTTTTCGCTGGTGGATATGGTCTGTATTTCCTTTCACAACGGTTTACTCCCCCCTTTCCCCTTTCTCCAACCCTCTCTTCCTCTCTTTGTCTTGCCTTGTTACTTTGTGCCTCCATTAGTCTTTGTTGATCTCCATTTCAACATGGTGCTTTACACATAGTCGGTCAAATTAAAAACAATGTACATTTATATCCATCTATAAGAAAATATAAAGGTCAGAATGATGTGTTTGAATAACGGTTTGCGTTTCTTCAGTATGAATGGCTGTTTAAATGAAATATTACACAGAGGTGAAAAATACAGCCCTGGTGAAACAGTAACAGATTCTTGCTCTCTCTATTTAAAACCCTGAAATCACAAGACAAGTTAATCTTCTCTTACCATGGAGACCGAGTGAACCTGGCAAATATCCAAGTCTATCTGGCCCCATGGCAGGGGAAGGAATGTAGTGGATGAGCCAGGTATCAAAGCAGATAGTGTCGGCTTTCAGGCCCTCTTAAAAACCACACTAAAACTCAGTTCAAACATCCAAACAATAGTATTTATTGTAGGGGACTATTTATATGATGTAATTGTTTTAAAAAAAATTATTGTAAAACAAGTAATAGTGTTTTGCAAGTGTGGACAGAGCTGCACTCCGATTTATTTTGACAGCGGACAGGAAGGAGTAGTTAGGGATTATAGGCCTAAACACAAATCTCACCCTGAGATTGTGGGTCAGTCACAGCCCCGGAAGGATTTTATGCAGCAATTTCCAAGGAGAACTTGTTTAGTTAGGAACTTTCTCCTTATATGACTGCTTGCTAAATGCAACTGATCAAAAACTATTTCTCTGAGGATGATTTGAAGCTAGCCCTGCATTTTAAAAGACAGGAAAGAGCATGATCCTGAATAAAATAGTTCACACTAAATTCATCAATGGCATCAGTGAGAGGAATGCATCTGAAACTCTTACCTACACAGAACAGATCATCCACAAAATCAACTGAGCTAGTAAAACACTACCTTTTATACACATTTAACACGATCACATAGCTCGGCACTGCCCTCTAGTGGCAAATAATCAGCTGTAGATTCCTTTTGTAAACTAAACCCTAAATTATTAAGCCCATTAAAGTCACCATGAAATCAAAATGGACCATTCCTATTTTTTTATGGAACATTTCACTATTATAAACAATTTATCCATGCACATAATTTTGAGAGACAACCTGTCACTCACACAAGATCACAGCAGTAGCAAACCACAAAGACCCAATCAATTCCCAATGAACACAATCAAGTCCCACCCTATATTTCCCACCCAAACGTTTCAGCTGGATATACAGTACGTCACAATAGGGAAGAACAGACTGACTGATTGACTTGAAAGCCATTTCAACTGGTTAATAAAATAGTTAAAATGAACAAATTACATAGAGGTGTGAGTACCATCTGTCATCAAAACACCTGCAGAATGCCGAGTAACTACGAGTTGACACTATGCTAAGGATAGGAATGAGTTTGACTTTGTATGCGTGTATGCACTGCCAGCTGTTTCTCTTCTAATGTGTATAATTACTTATTATTCCTGCTAGTGTTTATTTTACCGACGGGGTCGGGGGTGTTTACATTACAGTAACATATCTGTTGACATGCAGTGATGGGATATTTATCATAATTCTCATTAGAAAAAATTAAAACACCAGACTGCAACTAACCTTATGGCAGCGTCTGTGTCAGAATCCGGCCCTGGGGCTTGATCAGAGCAGGATCCACTGCAGAACGGACTCTCTTCTTCAGTGACACCGCTCTGGGAAGCGGCATACTCTATAGGATTAGACCCAGCAGGTGGGTCGGGGCACGTTAGTGGAGCAAAGCTCAGTTCGATGATCTGCTTGGCACTTTCGCAAATCTGACTCTGGATCTCAGGAGTGAGAGTCGGAAAATCAAAAGTGAAGACTGGTGGGCCACTAGGAGTAATGTCTTCACTATCCAGGCTGCTATAAGAGGTGCCCTTGGCACGGTGTGACTCCATAATGCTCTCAAAGTGTCTGCTGAAAGAGTCCAAGCCATCTGCTGAGATCCGGCAGGGGCTGGTCACAGATATGGGAGATTTCAAAGTTGTGTGGCTGTCAGGCTGGCAATCTGGGGGACTGTAACAAGTCATAAGGAACATAAGGAACATAAGGAACATAAGTCATAGATGCCTTTGAGTGGTTTGTCTGCATCATTTAAAATGAATTTAAAATGTTTGATTTGCAAATATGATGACACCCTTCCTAAAATGTAAATTGCAATTATACATTTTCACATATAAAAACCCAGTTAATTGTGCAAAAAAAAAAAAAGTAAATTATTATCTAAAAAAAAAATTTAGTAAGTTGACAATGCATTTTTTTTCTACCCACCATTAAAATACATAACAGAAACTACTAAAAATATGGGTGTCAACAAGATAAGATAAGATCACTGTTTTTAATCTCATAATTAGACAAGCAAATGTAAACTTATTTTATACTATAAATGTATTTATTTATGTATACATTTTTATACAACTTTTCTCAACACTTCTCCTCAGACCTCTTAGCACTCCATTACAGTCTCCCTTCTTATTCTAATTTACCCCAAAGTCTTCAAAATGGAGCCAAGCATCAAGAGACAGGCATACAAAATAAAAACCTTAAACTAATCATCTGAAAAGGTTTGAAATCTAGCCATTTTGATGTTCTTTTGGTCAAATGAAATTCCAGTTTGGATGGTTGATATGTGTGTGAATTCACATATGCATAGGTGCTGTAGTATCTATTCCACACTCACCCTCTCAGTAGTCGACTAAACACTTCATCTCCCTCAGGTGTGGCATTTTGCCTCTTTTTGTCGCCTTGCATCCTCACACTGGCCCAGCTCACCACCTCTTCATCTTGCAGCTCCTCCTCACCATCTGTGTGTGGGCACAGCATTCCTTCCAGGGGGCTGCTGCTGTTAGTGCCTGAGGTACCCAGCACACTGCGGTTACTGCCAAAAGCAGAGTCCACTTCCTCCTGTTCTGCTAGCATCACCTCATCAAGGTCTGTTTCCCTGTAACAGCGCAGGGGCACCGCATCTATGTCTGTCTCTGAATATTTGACAGTACGTTTGATGATGCAGGTCTTATTGGATGACCCCACTGTGGAAAGATGGTTGATCATCTCCACTTCGACTTGCTGTACATCATGGCATGAGGATTTTGAAGATTTACAGTGTCTTGTGTATGTTGTTACAGGCCTTAGGGGGGTGGACAAAGGTGGAATGGGTGTGGGAGACTCACTGGAACAGCCACTGGAGGGTGCAGTGGAGGAGCCTGAAATTTTTGTGAACAACAAAAAACAAAAGGATTAATGATGACACTCATGGTTTCAATTTTAAAAAACACAAGGTTAGTCAAGACATCCCTATATAATTTTGTATAAATGATCACAACAAAGTCTATCTAAACAGACAAAATGCATACAAAACACAATTAT
The DNA here is from genome assembly GCF_949357685.1 of Gobio gobio. NCBI lineage: Eukaryota > Metazoa > Chordata > Actinopteri > Cypriniformes > Gobionidae > Gobio > Gobio gobio. The sequence continues at coordinate 32,634,785 of NC_137111.1, read as the reverse complement.
ATTTAGCATTTCTAATTTACAGTTTCAGTAAATGGTTTTAGCCACATTTTAAATATTTGTGCAAAAGCTTTTATCCGAATGAAATTACAAAAATAAAAAATAATAATTCTATGTCCTTAGGTCCTATAGCTCAACTGGCAGAGTATGGCACTGTCAATGCCAAGGTCATACGTTCGATTCCCCGGAAATTTGTCTACCGATAAAAAGTATAGCTCAAAGTTGTTTTAGATAAAAGTATCTGCAAACTGTATAAATGTCAAGGCGAAAGAAAGGAACAACCACATAAAATAATTCAAGTGACTCATTCTCCCCTACCTCTCTCTTTGACATCAGTGAACTGAAAACACCTACACACAGTAAAGAATTCAGAACTAATTAAATCTAAAAACCCATCTGAAGGCCATTGGAATTATAGAGAAAGTGAAGAAAGTGAAACAACATAAAAACACAGAAAAAAAATTCTAGCAAAGAATGTAACATTAATCCATTGAAAAAACATGACATCAAAGACAAACACCTTGAGAAGTGATGAGGAAAAAGAAAAAGAAAAAAAAGACGAGTTTTACAGAGAAAGCTGATGTCATCCTATGGAGGATGACGCTTGTTACATAATTGGATTAAGCATTCGTTGAGGCAAACAGCTTGTTTACAAGGAAAGGCAAAAAAAATAAAGATGGGTGACATTTCAGAGAACTGACTCCTGGAAGTCTGAGTTGAGCCCTTCTAAGAAATTCTCACCTTTTTTTACACGTTGGTCTTCGGAGTGGGACCCAAACAAGAACTCCCATTTGGCACGAGCCATCTTCTGAGAGTGCAAGGAAGGCCTCAGCAAAAATGGTCCACTTTCAGACTACAACACACAATTGAATTATCTGACAAACAGCATACAACGAATCAGAGCATTAGATTCATCTAAAGATCTGTACCTAGATGGAATCACCTGTATGCCTGTGTTCCCAGAGTCAGAACTCTTCTGGCTGGTTCTGCTAGATGTCTCAGAGGATAGGCAGTCTTTCTCATGTAGAGTGCTATCTATAAGGCTGCCTGTGACTCCACTGGAGCTCTGTGATGCTGTACCACTCCACTCTTTTTTAGCCCGAGTGTCACTTTTCATCTCATTCCGCTGCATTGAGGCCCTACAATGGTTCTCTTGAGATCTCGGTGTAGCTGGACTATTCCTCTTATGATTGTTCACCTCCCTCAAGCTTTCCTTTTCTCTGGCTAAGCACTCTTCTATCTCATTCTTTTGGTGAAAGGTCCAACTTGCTGAAGTCTCTGGGTTAGGCCTTGTGAATGGTCTCCTGCTACTATCTGGACTCTCTTTGTGACCTTTGAGACTCTCATACTTCCAAAATTCATAATTAGGTGTATGATTGTTTCTTGTGTACTGGGAAGGCAGGTGCCGGTGCAAAGTCGGGCTGTCCTTTCCCTGCAACTCTGTTCTCTCTATCCGTGGGTCTCGTATGGGAGAGGTTGATAATACATCTGATCGGTTCAACCTTGCTGGAGCTGCAGGAGATGTACTTCCAATGTGGGACAAACGAGGGTTTGTTTGAACAGAATGGTGATCAGTCTCGACAGACTCGTGTTTCCAATTGTGCTCCTGAACAGGATGTTTGCAATTAGAGTGGGTTTTTGATCCAGAGCCTTGGAAGCTAGCATAGAGTTGAGACTCTCTTGAATGCCCCAAACAGGGACTGTCAGACCTCACTGTATCTGTCGACGATGGGGCTGGGGATGGAGACCTCCTGGCTTCCATAAATATGGAGAGTTTGGTGGCTTCCTCCGCTAGTTGACGAGCCATTTCGGGACTTGTGGCTGGGGATACACTCCCCCTTCCACTCAGTTGGTTAGCTCCTTCTTCTACCTTATTTTTGGAGTTGGCCAGGTTGAAATTAACTCTGTGGGCTTGCCGTGGACTATCACTCATGGAATGATTGATTCGTTGATTGCTAGATGGTTGAGTTACAATCATAGCTGGTAGTTCATGTTGAATGGCTGTAGGCTTACAGGATGGTAAATTCGGACAATACCTGTACCCTTGTGCTCTTTGGTTTGAGACCTCCTGAGTGTTGACAGTTGAGTGTGACATGGTAAAGTAAGCTTGCTTAGCATGGTTAGATAGTTGGTCTGTAGCAGGGCTCCTAGGAAGTCTATACAATGAACTATTCCGCTCATGGTCCATGATTGTTGCTTTAGTGGGCAGGGTCTTAGAACTACGTGGTATAACCGGTGACCCAGACCAAGACCGACAGCGACGTTGTTCTCCTCTCCTGACATCATGACCTCTATCAGGGCAGTTGCCTGCCAGTTTTTGCCTTAGTTGTGGGGAACCAAATTCCTCCAATGCCCGATGGGTGGCTTCTCTTGCAATAGAGTCTAGAGTTGCCCGCCTAAAGCTGGCGGTGCTCATATGCGAGTTCCCCAAACCTTGACTAAGCTGTTTTGAGCTACAGTTGTTAATGGATTCCAAGCTGTTCTCCAACCACACTGGGTCACTAAGTCTTTTCCTGAGGTGAAGAGGAGTAGCTCGATTCTCCATTGTTCTGTTAAAGGGATTCTGAGGCTCGCTTTGGTACAAAGAACTATACTGACCCTCTACAGATTTAATTTTAGCTTTTTCAATGTAACTGAAAGTGGCAACAGATCGCCTCCCTTCATCTCCTCCCTTCATCTTAGTTTGGCTGCATGCCTTACGAGTTCCACTCGGAGTAGAAGGGGCAGTAAACCATCCTGAGAAGTGAGGTTCCTTTCCAAAGAAGGGGTCACGTTCAGAAGGAGCACACACCAAGTGACATGTATTTCCAGTGGGTCCTGCTTGAAAAGCAGATAGTAACTGGTTTATTTCATCATAAGGTAGACTCTTTTGGTGTTGGGTGGCCGGTTGTTCTGAGTCATGTCCTGGATGTAGCTGAAAACTTACTGATTGTCTAGATGTGGATTTACTGGAGACCAGGCTCTGAGTGCTGCTTCCACCTTTATGCAGGACTCCACGTGGAGATGTCCGGCCATGTGGGGCATTAGGGCCACTATACTGAGACTGTTGAAGGATGTCTGGTGCTGTCAACATGAGGGAGCCTGTTTTCTCCACATCTCCTAGTTCTTTTTCCTCTTCATCAGCAACAGACCTTACCTCTACATAGAGGTGGAGAATTTTACCCGATTGAGACATGACTGACTAAAAGCAGCCTGCAGATAGCACAACACCTGTTCTCTGTAATTGATTAAACAACACTGGTCATCTTGTTTGCTCTGAACGTTTGTTGGCGTTCACATCTGAGAGAGAGTTTGGATGGACTCCAATATCATCCTCAAAATCACCTATAAGAAGAAAAAAAAGAAGAGAATTTCAACTCTAAGGGTGTGCTAAAATCTGTTGGAACAAGTTCCTCCTTCCCTAAGGAATACACATACTTTATTTTAAATAATACAAATAACATATTACACATTAAATAAATAATTGGATAATTTCTGATATAGTATTTTTATGTGACATTTATACATTGACCCACATATTCGCTATAGTCTACGCTACGGTATATTGAACTCTCATTTGAAGTGACATCTATTAAAAAGGAAAAATAGTATTGCACAAATTTCTCTAAAGTAAATATCTTGTGTAAAGAGACTTGTGAACTAACCACCTTGACTCCTCTTGCTATACTGTCCTAATGGCAAGATGATCTAAATGTGTAACATGCTAATTAAAGAATGTAAAGCAAACTCCAGATACGCAAGCACCTTGGTATTGCTGCTGGCAGGCTCTGTGCCTCACTCCCTCTTCATATTACATGCATAGGTGACTAAAATTTGCTGTAGCTCTCTCAGAAGTATAGTAAGGTATAATATGAATACCTACTTGCCTTGAAGGAATTAATGAATGAATCTTTCCTTAGATGTAATAAGATGATACTAACACGCAAACAAATCAATTCAACTAGCATAGTCTTTCTGGTGACTCTGACCAAAGAATCCATGCTGGTTAGGCTAGCTGGTAGCTAGGCTAGCTAGCTGCATTCAAAACATAACATATCCTGGTGACCATACAGAACTATATAGATTTTTCTCCTGTAATGCATTCAGAAAAGCCTTAACATCTGCATTATACTGCAATCACCTTTACTAAACAATGAAGTCAGTTCACGTTAAATGAAATCCAGTTAACCTACTGCATACAGCTCAGAGAAGAGATGAGGCTGATCATTACAAACTGCCCTAGAGGATTCACTCTCTTTGATGCACATAAGCTATTCTAACCTCTCACATGCAAGTCTGCCACAGCTGCTTGTGTTCTGTCAGCTCTAGTGAGAGTGGGGAAGTGTGGCTGCTATTGGACATGTGCCAGGTGTTGCGCTCAATTGATTGAGTCGCATGCACCCGGCATCATGACCACCACTGCAGTTATGGGGGAGGAGGCAGGGAAGGATAGTGCATAGTTTTTCTTAAAGACCACACATGTATGGGAGCTATTTAGCTCTCGCTCTCTCTATCCCTACATTCACACACACACACACACACACACACACACACACACACACACACACACACACACACACACACACACACACACACACACACACACACACACACACACACACACACACACACACACACACACACACACACACACACACACACACACACACACACACACACACACACACACACACACACACACACACTATGCAAATGCTTCCTTTGTATTTGTAAAAGGTTATTCATTACATTTACAAACCCAACACTAATAATGCCATTGTAGTTAAACTACACAGGTAGGGAGACTAATACTTGAAATAACTCATATTGTAATTGCAGTCAGTCTGAATGGCTGAAGCATTTGGATGTGAATAGAAGATTTTCACATTCAAAGCCCATTTTTTGTAGTCTTCCTGCAGTCCCTCAGCTGAAATGTATTGACTGTCTGCTGCTTGCCTAGTAACTTAATCCGTTTTACATGTTCCAAGGTAACCTGTAACAACTTGAAATTGATCCCCTTTTAATTAACTCTTTGGATCAAATTCCTTGACTGAAAGAACATGCCACATTCATGACAATATACTGTCAGATGTCTGTCTGTGATAAATTAGCCAGAATTAACTAGAAATATTTGCAGACGTAGCAAGAATACGATTTTGTTTATATCGCTACTTTAATACATATCTTTAAAACAAAAAGTGGTTTCTTTGTATTTTCATAACAGGTACTAATAAGTTTCTAATTTGCTTCTGCAAATACTGCAAAATTAAATTTACAATTTTATGTAAATTATGGAAGAAAAAACAAACACTTTTAAAAAAGTGTTTAAAAGTCCCAAATATTACAAAGAGGTAGATGGTGGAGTTAAGATCTAAAAAAATATTGTGAAGCACTGATCTAACATGCCCATTAACTATTTTGACATTGGTGTACTATTTTATTTCTGTAATCACTGAAAATACCAAAATTAGCTGAAGGAAAGTTATTCAAATAGATATTTTTTATATATCTACATTCTGTTACGCAGGCAGGCCATTTAGACCTACTTTTTCTGTGCTGTAGCTAATAGGATTCCCCCAACCCCTCCTCCTATCCTCACTCCTGTAGCTGTTACATGAACAGGCACATAGAAACCAATTACAGTCAAACCCCTCCCTTTACCTGTTAACTCCCCTCTCAACAGCTCCGTCCCATCCACTACACAGCAGCAGTGGGAACCCAGAAAATTCCCTCCTTCAGAGTCTTCAGAAAAACTGGCTATTCATGTGTTTGTGCCTCCCTCTCTTCTCCACAGAAAACAAAAACAGCTCTCTGCGCCTTAATGGCTCACGCATACTGGATTTACGCCACCCACACGACTTAGTGCGTCTTCTCCAACGTCCCTGCCCCCCCCACACTGAAAACCTGTCTTAGCCCCAACAGGACTTCCTGCACTCACTCTGTCACTCATATTCTTAAGACCCACCTCATTCTAGAAATGAGCCAATCAGGTGAGCCAGCTCTCTGTCTGTTCTGTGACAGGTGGCTAAAGGTTCAGCTCACTCTGTGGAGGGGGCCTAGCCAGAGGGAAAGCCCCTTGTAAATAGACTTATACAGTAACAGGGGTTGTGAAAAGGCCGCTGGGATTACAACCAGTGATCTGAACAAAAACAATCCGTTCAGCAGACAGACATACTGTCACAGTGTAAAAAAACTCTCTAATTTTTAAACTATTAATACAATTATACTTTAAAGTGAAAAGTAAATGACTGTCATGCGGCAGAATCATATTGATTAGCTGTGCGTGCATTAGCGTAAACTCTTAGCTACTTACAGATTATCTGTAATAGTGTCAACAGCACTATGTCTAGCTTCTGTTCCCAGCATGCATTGTGGCATGAATATATTTGTTATTTAACTTTTTCATTTTATTGTTACTATATTATTGCTGTATTTGCTGGCTTATTTTGCTGTTGTTTGAGATTTTGCTACAGTTTACACACAAAATGTACATTTTGACATTATTTACTCCCTCATGTCATTTCAAAACTGTATGACTTTTTTCTTTCATTGAAATATAAAATAACGTATTCTGTTTTTATTTTTGTCATTACATTGGAAGTAAATTTGCACCAAAGTTGTTTGGTTCCCAACATTGTTCCACAGAAGAAAGTCGGTCATACAGGTTTGGAATGAGGGTGAGTAAATTATGACAATTGTAAAAAAAAATTGGGGTGGACTATCCCTTTAAATGCTGAAGATCGCTTGTGATGCTCGTTGAATCTAGGCTTGTTAAAGTGTTAAACCTTTTCATTAACCTTGTTGAGCACTACATTATGACTGCTTTTTTCAGCATATTGCACATGCCTATTGTATACAGAGGTTTTGAATTTACTGTAGTATGACCTAAGGTACCAGCAGATGAAAAAACTAAATTAAAGCACATGCCTGTTTCATTTTAAATAAAAATATAAGGAAAGAGGCTTGGAAGAAGAAATACATGTTTCTTAATGAAGCTCTTGGCAGGACTCAACCTCTGCAATGTGATAAACTGACCACTTTTAATGAGTCACTCAAATATTTCAAGCATTCAGCACAGTGCATGAAATCAAGCAGTCTCAAGCACAGCACTGTGCTTGCTGCCTCAAGAGGATCGTGTTACATAAATCAGCAAAACAAAGTCAAAGCCATGGTCTAGTGGTTAGCACATGTTCTCTCATTCACACTGTCCCTACAACTTCCTGTCCCCCTTCACTATATATAGCATAGTAGTTAACATGATGTGACAGCAGTATCCTGCATTGTGACATGCAATAATAAACAAATCATTTAAAAATTGGGGTCCACAAGTCTAAGACCACTAGTAAAAGTGCATCTTTTATGCATTTTTATCATTTATTGCACATTTTTTATTACAAATTATAGCCTATTATTAGCACAAATTTATTTTATTTTTTAAACTTTGTTTATTATCAAGGATTAAATCAGACTTATTTCAATATGGACTTTTAGATTCCACTGATTTTGATGTTGAAAAACAACAACAACAACTGATGTCCATGTTATTTGTAAATTGCCCAAATCTATTAAAAATGTCAAACAATTCTCAAGAACCAAAAAGAGAATTACGTAATGTGAAAGTAGCTTTACGAGCAAAGGTTTAGGCATAAGACATAAGTTTGCTATACAAATATTGTACAACTCGGCTGACCTCACACAAAAGTGCTGGGCACGTAGAGCTGTCCTGCGTTACCTACTATGTTATTTGAGAGCTTTGGAAAGAACACTTTACTCAGACTGACTGCTCTTAGACATTAGCTTCTAAGGTGAATGATAGTACCTACAATATACAGGTAACTACAGTACAATGGACGTCTAGGACACAACAGGTTTATGATAAAGAATTAAAGCACATGAGTTCAAATACAGATGGTTTTTCTGCAACTACTAAAAGTAAAAGTTTCCACTAACAGTTACTGGGAAAGTGTTGGTATATAGCCTAGAATCAACCATTAACAACACCATTTGAAGACAGCCTGCTGTACTTTGTTCTTTACTTATAAAGAAACAAAAATATAGGGACGAGCAAATTCACATACCTGATGGGACCACGAAGAGGTGCAGATGCAGCAGATATTTGATGCGTCATCGTTTCATTGAGCATGTGAGGTGCTGAAGTGGACAGCTCCGCTGTAATTAGAAAAACTCCTACAGCAGACAAAGCAGTCAGTATTCTGTACTTGTGCCCGTGTCTTTAGGGAGTGCCTGTATCACATTATCAGAGAACTGGCAGGTGGCCCATATCAGCTTAAGGTGGACTACAACTTTGTCAAGAAGTGCTTTTTTATCATCTAAAGCTGGTCAAACTCAGGTTTTTACAGACAAATCTTCTACTATAGGCACAGTCACGCAAAAAACCTATACACTCTAAAAAATGCTGGGTTAAAAATAACCCAAGTTGGGTTGAAAATGGACTAACCCAGCGATTGGGTTGTTTTAACCCAGCAGTTGGGTTAAATGTTTGCTTAAAACAACCCAATTGCTGGGTTAGTCCATTTTCAACCCAACTTGGCTTATTTTTAACCCAGCATTTTTTAGAGTGTAGCCTAGTAAATTATATCTCTCTCTATATATATATGGTTTGACTTTGCAGTTGTTAAAAATGGTCACAACTCTTTTCAGGTTTTAAACACCCAGACCACAATGAGACATGGGTTAATTATTATAATTATCCATCGTTGCAGAAAAAGAACCAACGAGAATGTGAGATGTCATTATCCTCTATTTATTGTGATAACTAGACCAAACCCAATTATATTAAATAGACAGATACATACAGTACTATATACGTACCTATATATATTATTCATGTAAATGAAATGGATAGAGAATTTTGTGAGGCGCTTTTCAAATTATTACGAGTTTCTTAGATGGACAATGGAAAGAGGCTGACTGTTTCGGCCATTTATGTCAATACAAGGATTAAAAATGGGACTAACTGGGCCAGAAAACTCAATGCGGAATGTGTGGAGCAAAGTTAGCGTATCTCCATCATAGAAAGACACGGCTCCTTTCGGGATATCAACCCAAACTCCAAGTTTTTGGATTGGTTTCCTCACTGTCAGGGACTTTTCATTTGAGTCCTGACAAACAAGATATTTTCCATTACCGTGATAGATGTAGCAGAACACATTGTTAAAGTCACTGTTGCGATGCTCAGAATCCTGATCTCTGGTAGCTGACCCATATGACAGGCCAATCAACCAATAGGGTTTCTTCCAGACGGCAACCTCCCAGTAGTGGGAGCCACTGGAGAATTTCTCCTTGACCTGGACGCTGTACGGAGAGCTGATGTTTGTTTTCTGTTTCCTATCTGGGATTGGTTTCGTACTCCAGTGCACCTCCAGCTTGTCTGCTGAGACCTCTAACTCGGGGTGTGCCGTCTCTGGGTCCAAACTTATAGCTCTAAAACCTGCAGGTAGGCAAAGTTTGATATGTTACACTATAAGGTAGGATTATTGTACTTTTTTTTTAAGTCTAAGTATGTCTTTTAACATTGTGCATTGAAACATCACACTTACTAGACCACAGCCGCTGAGTGTTCTGAAAGACAACTTCATCCAAGTTATCAACCAGCTGTTCGACTGTCTTCATCTTGTCTGTGGAGTTGTACTCTTGCTCTATCGCAGACACAAATGGCAATTCCACCTGGGACCTATAGCGATGACGAGGGATTCTTGAATACATTGATTTTGGTATTAAAGGGGTCATGAATTGAGAAATCAACTTTCCCTTGAGCTTTTGATATATAAAAGGTCATGGTAATATAAGAATATCCTGTAAGTTTCAGAGCTGAAAACTTCCTTGATAGTCAAAGAAAAGCTTTTATTGACAGCTGGCTCAGCAAACGCTTGATCTGGGAATGTGCCTCCCTTTTAGGGATGGGCATTTTTGTCAATTTCTCATTTCGATCATCGATAAGTCTCAAAAACGAGTACTCGAGTACTCGAGTACTCGGGGCGGGGCATGTGCAGGGGGCGGGGCATGTCCGTCATTGAGATAATGAAAACTGTTATGAAAATGGTTGTTGACAAATACAAACGTGACATGAAAACAGGTATATGAAAACATGAACATATAAAACAAAAAATAACTGCTAGATTATGACGCATAAATGTCTTTGAAAAAGAAACATCTTTATAAAATGACCGTCTCAGATAACCAAGTCAGTAATATCGAGCATTGCCTTTGAGCTGAAACTGTGAAATAACACCACCCTGCAGAGCTTGCTAGCTGGTTAATAAACTCAACCAAACGCACCCTATATCAATATTAATATGAAGATTATTATGAACCTATTACGACATAAATCAACACAAAAGGACGTGAATGCGCACGTGAACTTCAGCGTGCTAGATTTTACAGGCTATGGTTTGAAACGGAACATTTTGAATGCGCTCTTCCCTTAACAACGCTGATACACGGACAACGAAAGCACACAGAAGCAACATTTTATTAAAATCCTGTTCTCATTGTAATGCTTTGACAGATTGACTCTGCACATCATGCACTTAATTGTATTATTCATGATTGAAGTGTTTACAGACATCACTGCGCGTTTTCGAACTCATAACGAAAAACAACTTTAAATAAACTAGGTCTACTGTTAAAAAATACGAGAACAGTATAGCACTGCTGAATTACTAATATCAATGATTCTGAGAAAGAAATAGCCTATCTAAAAAGAATATGACTGTCTCTAAACCATCATGTCGAGCATGAAATATGCGTTTGAGCTGAAACTGAAGAGAATGAACAGCCGGTATAACGGCAGCGCTTTGCTAGCTTATTAAGCTCAACCAAACACTTCTTAAATTAGATTAATCAGATAGACAACATAAAAGTAATCTTACAACGTGCATCTGCAGAAAAGGACGCGAATGCACACATGAACTTCACGCGCTAGTCTGAGTGTTCTCGCCAGTTTCTCTGTGGAGCAGCTGATACACGGGGAACTAAGCACAGATCATTTACCTACAGCATTCTAATTTCCATCGTGTTCTCGTCATAATGCTATGTAGGCTTTGACAGATTGGTGCTGCACATCTTGCACTAACCATTCAATGATCACAGTGATTCCAGACATCACTGCAGTGCACGCCTTAGTTTCACTTTATTTTGCCGCAGTCAGGAGGCGTGCTGTATAATGCTAACCAATCAGACCTCCGGTACCGCGCAAAACGACGCAATAACCAATAAAAAAAGAGACAAATATTATTATTTTTTTCAGGGCGATCATCGTTCTCATGATCGATGATCGCTGTCACGTTCGAGTACTCGATTACTCAACCACTGTTGCCCATCCCTACTCCCTTTGACGTCAGAGTGTGGTGAAACACCGCCTTAACCGAAGAAGACGAATGCCTGATTCTGTAGCCCCGCCCACCGATTTGTGCATGGCATGTTATAGATAAATAACATAGGTCTACGTGGAGCTAAACCGGATCGAACTTCCAAGCAATAAACATGATGCATAAGATTAATTCGGATTCCAATATTATGAATGCATGGATGAACTATATTTTTAATGAATATCCAGCTCACGTGGGAAAGACATTGCGCATTTGTTCCTTCATTTCACCACAGATTCGTTTGTAAACAAGAGACTGGATTTGCAGACAGGATGAGATTACATGAATGAATGAAGCAACACACTTAAGTGAGTAAAAAATGTTTTTTATATGTGATAGTATTGCATTGTTACAGATCGTTTGATATCTATTGATTATGTGTACATGTCTAACTGAACATAACTTAGCACAGGCTGTAGAATCCTTTATTTGTGGTGTTGTTGGTTCAATGTGCTGCAATTCGTGATCAGACTTGGATGTATGTATGTGTTTTCTAGTCAGGCTACCAAAACGTATCACCAGCCTGCTATCTTAATAGTGAAAGAACATTCCTTTTCTGATGTTTTTCACTCTCTTGACTTGATTAAAAAGGAAAAATACATTTGCTTAAGTTTTGATCATGCTGATTTGTCTGACTCTGCATGTGTGTGTTAGTAATAAAAGTAATAAGTAATAAAAAATAACAATCCAATTAATTGCGGGTGGATGAGAGATAAATCATTGTGTTTTTTTGATAAAGACATTTTGTCAAGCCCTGTGGGGGCGAATCATTCCAGTTGCCGTTTTCCCACAACCTTTCAAAACAATGCCTCATGTGTACTCACGGGGGAGACGGAGCTCATTATAATATGCAAAGCTTATCCAATCATAGCAGTGGGCGTTTACTTCCAAGTCTTCAGTGCAGCACGCCCATTAACGCTGAGTGTTCCAATAGAGAGGCTCAAACCCAGGGTATAAAATAGCCTTTTACTTATTCATTATGATGTTTTTGAATGTAAAAACCACGCGAACGTCATAAGTTGACCTCAGACAGCAGTATATATTTTTTTAAAAGCCAGTTCATGACCCCTTTAATGTATCATAGAATAATAGGGATTTTTTTTTAAAGAATTACACTGGTCATTACAATCCCCATAAAATAAAGTATATATATATATATACAAATATTTTGTTCACATAATCCATTGACAAGTCTGAGGGATATGGTGATGGACAAAATATGAGATGGGAGGAAAGTATATATTTCAATGCTTTTGTGTTCACACTTGCAAAAGTTTTATATTCCCCTGAGAAACTTTACATTCGTTCGCTAAACCTTTGCGTTACTCTAGGAAAGTTTGTGAAATTTTTGTGAGCGAATGCAAAATTTCTTGGGGGAATGCAAACATTTTGCGAGCGGATGCAAAGTTTCTCAGAGGAACGTAAAACATTTACGAGATAATGCAAAAGCATATTTTTTCCTCCCATCTCATATTTTTTTCATCACCAACCTTTAGGGGCTCTGTAGATTAGTATAATTTAAAGCAGTAAAAAGAACTCACCCAAGGCTATGTTTTTGGAGATGCTGCAAAAATAATAATAATTTTGTTATTGATAAGACTACAGATAAAAAAGGAAAATGTGCACTCAAAAATAAACCACAGAGACTGTGAAACTATAATGCACCTGGAGAAATATGATGTCATTTTCTTCCTCGAGGAGAGATTGGCTTGATCTTAGGGCAGCATTCATATCTTGAACATGACACTCCAGTGACTCATTTCTCCATCTCAGCCACTTGTTGGTGTAAAATTCTTCTGTTTCCAGAATGGCCAACATCAGCTTCTGATCCTCCTCAATCAAGGCTTTTATCTGGTTGTATTTCTCAACTATTCTGAGTCTGTATGCTTCTGCGTTTTCCTGAGAACCACCACAAGAAAAGTCAAAGCCTGGTGAACTCATAAGTTGACAAAGAAACCATATTAGATTATCTCTTTCTACAACGGATTTGAATAGTTTTGCCACTTCATTCATTAAAAAAAATAATAAACTGAGAAGTGTAGTATGCAATCATTTTCTAGTTATAATTCAGAAAGCTTATATGGAAATACCCACCGACACCTCTGAAAATAATGGCTCCAAATCTTGCATAGCAGACTCTGCTAAATGTTTCCTCTGTAGAAGAAATGATTTGTTGCTCTCCAATACCTTCTAAAAAAACAAAGAGATATGTTTCCATAAATTATCATTACTTCACACTAAAGTATAGGCATAATAATGCTCCATGAAATAATGTTATTTATCTGATAAAAATATGAGTCAAAATAGATCTCTTAAAGGAATTAAAATTCTGTCATCATTTACTCACCCTAAAGTTGTTCCAGACTTGTATGAATTTCTTTCTTCTGCTGAACACAAAATAAGAATATGAGAATTTAACAGGAATTTTGAATAATATGGGTAACTAAACAGTTAGTGGACCCCACTGACTTCCATAGTAGGGGGAAAAAATACTATGCAAGTCAATGGGGTCCATTAACTGTTTGGTTACCGACATTCTTCAAAATATCTTCTTTTGTGTTCAACAGAACAAAGAAACTCCTACAGGTCTGGAACAACTTGAGGGTGAGTAAATTATAATTTTCCATTTTTGGGTGAACTACTCCTTTAATTTGCTGTAAAAAAAAATAAATAAAATAAACCATGATGAGCATGTCATTTCATTTCTGTACTAAATTATATGTATTTAAATATACATAGCTTATATAATATATATATATATATATATATATATATATATATATATATATATATATATATATATATAAGTTTTTTACTATTAAAGGTCCCATGGCATAAAATTTTCATTTTATGAGGTTTTTCAACATTAATATGAGTTCCCCTAGCCTGAATATTGACCCCAAGTGGATAGAAATGTTGATCGGTGTAAAACCGAGTTCTGGCTGTCTTTCTCTGCCTTTGAGAAAATGACAGGCCAGACGAGCCAATCCTGAAGTCTCCTGTTTTGACGTCCAAGCAGGAACGGTTACCTCCCTTTCCTCCGCCCATAGAATCTGGCACGCCCATGCAAACGCGAGAGATCATTACTTTTGAACGAGTGAACGCTGGCAGTTTCTCAGTGTTTGGATGTACAAATGAAAACAGAAGTCTTTTTTCAGTTCCTTCTGATCTGTGATCATTGATTTCTTATGTGTAGCTAATTATTTATTATTCCTGCACATGCAGCGGCTTCTCTCTCTCCCGACAGAACGGTGTTTTCTATCTTGTGAGTCAGTGTTTTTGTATGTCCTCGTCGCGTCTATCTGTTCTAAAATGTGCATACAGTCTTTTCTGCTCAACACCGGCAGAGCCACATCTTTAGAGATAAACCTCACGCACGCCGAAGCTCGGCCTTCAACATCCCCGACCCCCAGTACTGCATCTGCCCACAGCGGAGGAGCCAAACACGGCCAGAAGGGGGGTAAGCGTGAGGGTATCCGGCTAGGCTAGCCAGCTTTCCCCACAATAAACTGGATTACATTCGATTACTGCTGTTGTGTCTTTGTTTGCGCTGTGTAACGTTACTCAATGCGCATCACTGACGCTATTCATATGATTGGAACATATCTAGAAATAATGCTTTAATCAAACTTACTAACTCGTTCATCTCGCTGTAATGGTACATTGCATGTGTTACAAAGTTGGTAGAATAATGATGAAGACGGACTCGGCGTGACTGGGACTGTGTTTATTCAGAACTCTCAGATACAAACACAATAAACTCGCGCTGACAGACAGCGCTCTCATAACTCAGTAAGTTACTATAAATAACTTTGTTAGCAATCGCTCCGTCTCCGTGATGTCCGGTTCGCGAACGAATCATTCTTTTGAATCGGTTCTTTTTAGTGAACCGAACCAGTTCACCAAATCGGACTGAATCGTTCTAAACGGTTCGCGTCTCGAGTCAGCGCTGATCCATAATTTACTAAAGTTACTAACTTTCTGACATGAGTGACAGCCCCTCCGACTAGAAATAAACTAATAACCTGAAGTATATGCTGTAACAGTTCACCCTGAACTGAGACATGCTGAGAGAACTGATGAGAAGTGAACTCAGGTCCATCCGTCTCTCTGGCAGACTCGTGCCTGCTCGTGCCTCGTTAAACCACGCCCCCTCCGCTCATTTAAAATGCAAAGATGTCAGCCAATCACAACAGTGGGCGTTTTTACTGAAGTCTCACAGCAGACACGCCTCTTGAAGCAGGGCATTCAGCCACAGGGCAAACAGCAGTATAGAAAAAATGCCTTTTATTTCTAAATTATGACATTTTATGATGTAAAAATCATACTAACAATATAAGTACACCTCAGGAAACATTATAAAATAATAGAAAAATGCCATGCCATGGGACCTTTAACAACATATACATTTAAACTTGAAGAACAAGGACTTGGCACGTGTTTAAAATGTCCCATTAATATATCATAGACACTTCTATTTGTAATTGATCTATCAAAATAATAATATTTTTTCACTCATTAAAACCCATTTTCCCTACCTTGAATTCTGAGCATGCCTCTTGCAGCGTAACAGCTTGGTGGTTTTTGTGTGACCCAACCGCAATGCACAGGCAACACACAGTGGTCTGGTCCTCCTGACAGAATAGTTTCAGCTCCTCCCCATGCTCCTTACACTTGAAGGAAATCAAGTCCTCTGTTACTTCGATGAGAGAGTGCCCTCTTAAAGCCTCTCTCTGCTGGTGCAGGAGAGTGTGAGCAGAGCACAAGGAGGCGTCGCAGGTGAGGCAGCTCTTCACTGCCACCTCAGTCTTCCCAATGCACTGATCACACATAATAATTGAGGGTGGTGTATGAGATGATCCTTCATGCGAAGATGCTCTTGAAAAGACATCCTGAACTTCCCTCTGAAGATCTGAGTTGATCTCAAGCTTAAGGTCAGAAGGAAGGAGGATCTGACACTCCGGACAGAACAGTGGACCAACACTAGATATTTTGGGATCATCCATGTTCCAGACCACTTGGATGCAGGTTTGACAGAAGTTGTGCCCACATGGAAGGCGTACAGGGTCTGTAAAGGGCTCTACACAAACAGGACATTTTAGGTCGTCTTCTTGAGCGTCCATGTCAGCAGACCTTCTACTGTCGGTGTGTGGTGGCTTGGCATGAATATTTCAAAGATGAGGCTCAGTTTTCAATGCCATATTGTTATAAGTGTATTCAATTACAATAAGCTGTGCATGTAACACAACAATATTTATATATAACATATTTTAAAAGTCAACCTCAAATATGTAAGTTAACCACAACGAAAGTGGTTTAAGTGTCCAATTTTTAAAATGTCATTTTTGCCATACTTTTTAGAACTTAATTTCATTTCAATATTTGTAACTGTAATTTCTGTCTAACAGCATTTTGCAGCATTAAAAAGTATGTCTAGGCCTAAATGTACATTTTTTTGTGGGTTGGATTAAAATACACATTACGTAGGCCTATTTACAAATTAATTTGCAAACTAATGTTTATACCCCACAAGTATTTTATTAATCCAAATGCACATAGCTAAACATGCTTACCATATTGCAAAAAAATGTGCCTCAAAAGCTATTTCTTCCGTTTGTTGCCTTGGTAACCACAATAGTTTCTGTCCCATTACAGAAAATAACGATATAATTGCTTTAAAAACTAAATAGTTCGTCATTTATAAATGACGTGAGGCGAATGTGGTGCTAATAAAATACGGCTTGCTTTGTTTCCAAATTGTTTAGCAACAACATAAGACGATTGAGAATCGCACTATCGCTAGGTGGCAGTGTGTCTGTTATGGCGATGTAAATTCCGCACACACAGAAACAACGAGGAAAACTTTGTGATTTCATGTGATATCCACTGACTGTACGCGGGAATTTCGAGATCGCTATGTTTAAGCTGCAGAGATGCAGCAAAAGTCATTTACGCAAGAAATCTGCTGTTTTTTGTTTTATGTGAAAGCACATGTGAACACCGTTTGGATGCCCGTTGCTTTGTGAGAAAATCTCTTTCTGGCCGAGCTAGATTTGATCTTCTAGCAGTGAGAGTAATGTGAGAGGTTTTTAAGTTTTGATACCAGTACAGCTGCTTCGTGATATAGTTCTCCGAAGAACAATCTTTTTTTAGTCATTTTATTCACTTACAGTCCACGATGATAAAGTGTAAATCCAGCAGATCTTCTGTAAGTATTTGATAGTCACATCTGATGTTTTGTTGATCATACTCTAGCTATCTATCTAGATATACATTTCATCCGTTGTGAAAGTGAACTAACATTTTTGTTGCTATTGTAGATGGTCAGTGGAGTTCAGTCAAACATTTCTGCCTTTTTCTTCTCAAAGGTAAGTACATAATACGAGTCTAGTTACCGTAACTTATTTTGATAGTTCACCCAAAAAAAAAAATTTGCTCACCCTTATGTTGTTCCAAAACTGTATTTCTTTCTTTCTTTTGTACAACACAAAAGGAGATTGTGATCTCACAGATCTCACGAAATGAGACTGACAGCCTCATTCACTATTCACTTTTATTACATTTTGTCCAAATAATAAAAGAAAAATGGGATTAAATTATTTATGCTACAAACTGGTGTTTTATTACTTTAATAATAATACAACAAATACCAGTTTGCACTGCAGTTTCAAAAACACTGTTTTTGTACAGCTAAAATAAATCCAAATGAACCATAATTCTATCTACAGTTCACTCAATCTACAGTGTATTATTATTATTTTTTGTTGTTAGGAAAATGTTATATTCATCAGAGTAAATGGAGTGACTCAACCTTATTTTGTCTATTTATTTTAAAAGCCCTTGACTTTTATTTTGAATCTATGAAATAAAAAAGCCCCCAAAACTGTCTTAAATGAATTTAATATATGTTTGTTGTGATGTCCTTTAATTTTAAATGAATTGATGTGCTTACTATTGCATCCTTATTTGTATGTTGTTTATTAAATGTGACCCTGGACCACAAAACCAGTCATAAGGGTAAATATTTTCTAAATTGGCCGAGATACAAACGAAAAAAAAAATCGAACTATTGAGAAAATCACCTTTAAAGTTGTCCAAATGAAGTCTTTAGCAACTCATATTACTAATAATAATACATTTTTTAAATATATTTACGATAGGAAATTTACAAAATATCTTCATGGAACAGGATCTTTACTTAATATCCTAATGATTTTGGCATAAAAGAAAATCATTTTGACCCATACAATGTATTGTTGGCTATTGCCACTAATATACCTGTGCGACAGGGTCACAAATGTCTTGAACCTACTGAATTGTTTAGAATTTTTTTTATTAAATTTTTTTAAAAAATGGGATGCAAATGACATCGGAAGTCTTGGATTTTTAAAGTTTAAAATGGCTTTGCCTGCTCTTACATTAAAAATAATGTTGATAATCTCAATTGTATGTTTTTTCAGGTTTCACCAAAGTCACCTAAAAGAATTGAAACTGGAATTACAGGAGCCCCCGTTTCATTGAAGACTTGTTTTGTGGAGGATGAAAATGTCCCCTGCTCCCCAAACCCATCTGCTGTTCCAGAGACGCCTGACAGTCTGAGGACCGAGAACCCTTCCGACACTTCATATGAGAACCGCTCGCCTGTGTCCCGTGGTCTACATACTAAAGGTGTCAGGGGTAAACCTAGCCTGATGGCACGTAAGCTGATGCAGCCTCAGAACAACAGCAGTCCAGAGTCAGAGGACACTTTTGAGTTTAAGAATGGCGTATGTCACTCAGGCTCTGCAAAGAGGTTGTTGCACAGCTCAGAAAACATCCAGAGTGCCAAGCGGTCCAGGACCATGCAAGTTCAGAAACTACCCGAGTGCGACACAAGCTTACCAGTGACTAACCGAAAGGAGTCTTTGAGAACGATCTCTGTAATGTTCCCGAAGATTCCTGAGAAAAAAAACAAAGCAGAGTCTGTTAGTTTCGAGACAACTGGCCCTTGTGTGAAAATGAATGGAAAAACAACTGGTTCCTCGAAGCTCTCCAAAAAATCCTCTAATCAGCTGAGCTTTAGTACCAGTGAGAAGGAGAATTCACTTGCTCATAACGTGAAGCTGGAGATAGGCATGGCTGCAGTTTCTGAAACAAATGACTTGGATCTTGTGACGTCATATAGTTCATGGATAAAACATGGGTCTACTGAAGAAAAGGAGACTTTTCTCAACTGTCCTGTTACCAAAAAGAGGCCCATGAGTTCTGCTGAGCTTCAAGTGAAAGAAAAAATTGATGAAGGAAAGCCTCTGCCAGCACCATTTGAGGATGATTTTACTGATTTGATAGACGATTGGTTTGATGATGGCATGGAGCAAGAATCTGAGCCGCCAAAACCCAAGAAGTTCAGTCATGAGTATGTATATTTCATTCAACCTATTTATGTGTACATAAGCTTTTATTTGGTGATTTTTGTTTATTAAAACTGAACGTATTTTTCCTTGACTTTTAGAAAAACCAAAGGCATACCAGAGCATGTTATACTGGCCTCTGGTGTCCATAACCGATACTGGGTACTGGATGTACAAGACGTCACTTCATCACGAAGTTGCACCGAAAAACACTTAACCATCACCTGCTCAAAGACGACACAGTCCGCAGAGACTTGTATTCTCAAAGATGGCTGGTACTTGGCTTTGAGAGACATTCTTGAGAGAGTTCTTTCTTTTTGACTGTCTTTGTTTTTGAACTTTTCAACCTCCTTTTTTTTATTTTAAGGGAGAGTTCTCCGGTTGCAGTGGGGGACATCATTCACTTGGAAGGGAGGTGTGTTTCTGGCTTGTGGACGATTGATAGAGACTCTGGCTTCCTGGTTCTGCTGCCTGACCTGCTGATATCTGGGACCAGCATTGCCAGCAGTATTCGCTGTATGAGGCGAGGGGTGCTGGGAGAGATGTTTAAGGTGTGGAAATTTAATGTTGTGAATGTGCCTCACTATCGTCTAAAAGTTTGTATGAATTTAAAAAAAAAATGTTTTTAAGGCTGCATGCAGTTGATCAAAAGTAAATTACATTAATAATGTTAATGTTTCAAATAAATCTGAATGTTCCACTGATCAAATAATCCTGAAAAATATATTTTTCCCTTAATTGATGAGGGGATAGCAAACCTTGCTATATTCCTTAATTGTCTTACATTTTAGTGCTTCAAATAATCCAAACTCTTGTGTGTGATTTTTAAACAGGCATTTGATGGTGGATCTAAGCAGATGCTAAATGGTACCATAGTTCATGATATCTTCCAAAAAGCAGCCATGTCCTCAGATTTTTCTCCAGAGAGGATACAAACATTTGCCTCAGAGGCCCTAAAAAGCCCCAACTACCTCGGACAAATGTAAGGGCTATTAGACAACATAGAGGCACAACTTACATCGTAGTAAGACAGCATTTGACCACAGTAATGAAGCTCCTAATGTTATGTCAGTGCCTTATGAGGATTGTGAAATGTATTGTGCTTGATTAATTAGGTACAGTCTAAAGCTGACTCAGGCTGACATGAGACAGGAAGTTGACGAATATCTTCCATCTTTATCTGAGTGGGCAAAACACTACATCCACACTTCACCACAGGCTGGACAAAAGCAGCTCACCCTGAAACTGTGAGTGTTTAGAGTTCTTCAAACACGCAATTGCAGCATGCCAAGAAGGCTCTCAGCTTTTTTTCCGCTTTGTTCAGGTTGACATTGTGGATTAACGTAATGGTTTGTGTGGTTATTTCCCATCAGCCCTAGCGACGGAGCTCTGAGCAAGCAAGATGCAACCTGTAGCTTTACAGTCACAGATTTTGCGGACATCGAGGAGAACATCTGGTGTCCAAGTTTTGGCCTGAAGGGGAAGATAGATGTCACAGCTGGAGTCAGGATTCATCGGAGAGGCAGAAAGCCCATAGAAAGGATTGTGCCACTGGAGCTGAAAACCGGCAAGGAGTCCAACTCCATTGAGCATCGCAGTCAAGTACAAAATGCTTCAGAAAATGCTTTAGATATGTCACATGCAAAAAAAATCACTTCTTATTACAGACATTTTATTTGCATTTTAGGTTATTCTGTACACATTGATGAGCTCAGCTAGACGTTGTGATCCAGAGGCAGGTTTCCTTATCTACTTGAAGACTGGCAGTCTACATCCTGTTGTGGGCAACCACATGGACAGGAGAGGTTGGTTTGTTTGTTTTAAACGTACTGTATATCCAAATATTTTGTCATCATTTACTCACCCTCATGTCGATGAGACTTTCATTCATCTGCCCTTAAGGTTCTTGTGGAAGCTCAAACATGCTTGCTTGATATGCATAAACAAACCAAATTGGTTTTTCATCCTTCAAGCAACCATGTTTGTTCATCCATTACCGTATTTGATGTACTCTATCTATGTGTGTTGATCAATATTTTTATGTGAACAAAAACCTAAAATATATATTTTCATCATAAAATGTGATAATGTCTCTCATTTGGATTGTTTATGTCTTTGAGTTTTTTTAAACAGGAAAATTCAGGGAGTTCTTAATTTGTGTTTCAAAAATGAAATGGTATGAGGAGTGATATGAGGGTGAATAATGAATGACAGAATTTTCATAGTCCCTTTAAATCACGTAGTTTCATACAAATGTTACAAATTAGAGCTGATGTACTTGTAGTCATAACATTGTAACATCAAAATCTAATATACCGGTAAGCTTAGATTAATATTTTTTTCCATCACAGAGCTGATTAAAATAAGGAACTCTTTGGCTCATCACATCGGCAACAACCTGGTCAAGGTGGATGGTCGAAGTCATATGGCCCCATTGCCTGCCATTGTATCTGACCAGCAGGCTTGCAAGTACTGTCCTCAGAAAAGAAACTGCGCCGTTTACAACAGGTACTGTTTTTCTCTCTTCGTGTGTCATTTTTCCATTACAACTTCCAACTTCAAACAGAGTTATTTGTATATAAATGTATCATTTGTGTAGAGCTGTAGAGAGAGATCCCGTGGGGAGCTGTAGTGAAGATCCACAGGCTTTTGTGCAGTCAGAGAGCGAGCACCTCAGCCAGATGCACCTCCAGTACTTCAGCCACTGGGTCCTGCTCTGCACGCTGGAGGCTCTCACCATGGAGAACAAAGGAGGTCGACGTAATATCTGGCTTCAGACTTCCCAGCAGAGGTGGGTGTTCATCCAAAAATTAAAATGCTTTAAAAGAAAATTAAAGTCATCCATTTACTTGCCTTTATGTTGTTTCAAAACCATTTGGAAGACTTTCAATCATCTTTGAAACACAAATGAAGATATTTTTAAAGAAACCTGAGAGATTTCTCTTTCTCCGTTGAAAGTTAATTCCACCAAAACCTTTAAGCTTCAAATGGTTTATTAAGACATTGTAAAAGTAATCCATATGAATTGAGCGATTTAATCCAGGTCTTCTGAAGAGACACAATCGCGTAATATGATTTTAGGCTTCTATTCATTGTTTTATTTAATATGAACTTTAGATAAACTCAGATCATGACAAATATTGGAAATAGAAAAAAAGGCAAAATTATATTTGTTGTTCATATATAGAGACCTTGTCTCTTCAGAAGACTTGGAACAAAGCATCAAAAATGTAGTCAATGGAGGGACAGGGAGTAAATGATGACAGAATTTTCATTTCTGGCTGAACCATTCCTTTCATTTTCATTATTTCCAATAGTTTTATTTGTGTTTGAAACCATGAATTTCAGACCCCTAAGCAGATTAACAGTGTTTGTTTGAACTAATGAAATGTTTTTGTCCTTAATGAATGTCCCTGATGCATCCCTGTTCTTATGTTGTTCATTCTCAGGGAGAAAAGTGGTGGCTGTGCGGGTAACATGCAGTTAGCTGGAGGCATCAACGTCCTATCTGATGGTGTATATAAGCACAGCTTTGAAAGGAAGGAAGATGAACAGACTCTCACCGGGCTGATAGTGGGCGACAGGATTGTGGTCAGCGATCAGGACTCTGTGCTTATAGCCTTGGCCACAGGATACGTCACAGAAATAACAGTCAGTGGAGTGACTTGCTCTTTGGACAAGTAAGTATCTTGCAGATGCTTTTCATGATGTTGATCATTTTGTAATTCATTTGACCTGAATCTGAAGTGTTCAAGGGTCCATCAAAGCTTAATACCACATTCCTATCATTTCAGAAACCTCTCTAAGTATTCCTCAAACACAGTTTTCCGACTGGACCAGGATGAAGGTGCAGGCGGTCTTAGCACTCATCTAGGAAACCTGTCTATGTTAATGGAGAACTCTCCAACCAGGTCCAATCATCATTTTCTTTTTGTTGTCTCTTAAATTGTGTTTTTTGTTTTATATGAAAAGCTCAATATGTAAATTTTGATGTAGTGAAAGATTGAGGGAGTTGATTGTGGAATTCAGGCCTCCCCAGTTCATTGACAGCCTCAGCAGTGTTTTACCACGAGACGCCAAGGACACTGTGGCCAACATTTTGAAAGGTGTGTTCATACGCTGCCTTCTCCTGATAGTCTTCTTGTGAATAATAGAGCATCTTTGCTCCTACATGATGTGTTTTAATCATAATTTGCTTCTCAGGACTCAATAAGCCACAGAAACAAGCCATGAAAAAAGTACTACTGTCCAGAGATTACACGCTTATTGTGGGAATGCCAGGTACTGGGAAAACTACCACCATTTGTACACTGGTAAGAGTTAAATTCCGCTTGTATTCAGTAAAAACATATGTATAAATAAATGTAAACCTAATTTTGTTTACAGGACATCTTTCCTCCCTCTTTCTGACCCGTAGAAAGAAACTGATTGTTTATGCTAGTGGTTTCTATATGCAAACAAAGGAACATTTATTTTGCTCTTCCTTGATTTAAAGGTGCGGATACTCCATGCTTGTGGGTTTAGTGTTCTTCTGACTAGCTACACCCACTCTGCTGTGGACAACATCCTCCTGAAACTGAAGAGATTTAAGATCGGCTTCCTGCGACTGGGTCGTACTCAAAAAGTTCACCATGACATCCTGCCCTTCACAGAGGAGTCATGTCGTGCTAGAGGCATGGAAACACTAGAAGAGCTGGAACAACTGTACAGTAAAGAAGTAAGACATATTGAAGTCCGCTCAGTCTTGTACAGTAAATAACACCTACACTACAGTTCAAAAGTTTGGTCTCTATAAGATTTATAATGCTTTTTAAAAGTCTCTTATGCTCACCAAGATGGCATTTATTTGATCAAAAATACAGTAAAATAGTAATATTTAAAATATTACAATTTATATAATTTATTCCTGTGATGGCAAACTGAATTTTCAGCATCATTACTCCAGTCTTCATTGTCACACGATTCTTCAGAAATCATTCTATTATACTGATTTGGTCCTCAAAAACATTTCTTATTATTATCAATGTTGAAAACAGTTGTGCTGCTGAATATTTTTATGCAAAGCATGATAAAAAATGTCAGGATTCATTAATGTATAGAAAGTTAAAATAATTTTAAATAGAAATCTTTTGTATCATTATAAAGGTTTTTACTCTCCCTTTTGATCAATTTAAATGGCTAAATAAAATTAATTACTTTTAAGTATTAAAGTTAAAAAAATCTTATTGACCCCAAACTTTTAAACTGTAGTGTATATGACATGTAGAGGATATTGGGAAAATTACCGTTCCACATTAATTATTTATCACTGTAAATATAATTTCTTTTTTTTTTTTTAGCTGATCGTGGCCACCACCTGTATGGGTGTGAAGCACCCAATTTTCAGCCGCAGACGATTTGACTTCTGTATCGTGGATGAGGCGTCTCAGATTAGTCAACCTGTATGTTTGGGACCCCTGTTCTACGCCCAGCGCTTTGTCCTGGTGGGAGACCACCAACAGCTTCCTCCTATTGTGCAGAATGCTGAAGCCAGGTAGTACACTTTTGTCCTCATTCAGATTAACTTTTGCCAGATTTTTTTGTTTTGTGTCGTTGAATACATCATTTTAATCACAAAACTGAAGCTTCCAAGTTAAACCATCACCATATTATTACCCTAACCCATTATTTGACCACAATCTTTTTTCTTTTTTTTTACTCAGAACCTTGGGCATGGATGAGAGTTTATTTAAGCGTCTGGAGCACCACAGTGATGCAGTTGTTCAGCTGAATGTGCAGTACCGAATGAACAGGTGTGGATGCACACCCGTCAGACATTCAGACTGTATTTATGTGATTGTTAAATGGCTAATTAAAAAAACGATATGAGGAGTTAAACATTCAGACTAATCCTTTTTAATATTAAGTACCTCTAACAAAGGCATTTTAAAGTCAAGTAGAATAATGATAGGTGATTTTTCTAATCCATTTGAGAATATTCACAACCACCAGCTGCAGCTGTGCAGCTCTTACACTCATTGTTTTGTGTCCTGCAGTGCGATCATGTCCCTGAGCAATGCTCTGATGTATGAGGGCCGACTGGAGTGTGGTTCTGAAAGGACGGCAAGCGCAGTGCTGCAGCTGCCCAACAGAGCTCAGGTTGAGAAGGAGCTGGACCTGTATGTGTGTCAGCCACAGTACAGTGCTTGGGTCCAGGCTGCACTGGAGCCCAATAGTCCGGTCGGTTTCCTGGACACTTCTGAGGTCAGTCTTACTTTTTTGTTTCATTCTTAAGCCAGCGGCATGCAGCAACAAAGCGACATGATTCCGTTCATTTTCAATGGAAAGCTGGTGACATGAGTGACCAGATGTGGGTGTGTCCAGCAATGCAACAAAGTTGAGAAATGTTTCACAATCAGGGAGAGTTTTGATTTGATTTGTCTGTAATCAAAAAGCAAAAGAAACTGTATATGGTAAGTATTTGTCAAATTCAAACAATGATATTTTAAGCAGTATTAATGAGTTTAATTTGTGAATTCAAAAATTTTTCATCTGGTGAATTATTTTATGTAGTTTATATGGCAACTCTCTCCAACAGCAGAATGCTACTTTGCAATTCTTTTTAAAACGAATTCCCAGTCAAATTAGAATGATATCTTAGTTTTCCTGCAATATATAAAGATATGTCCAGAGTGCAGTCTACTAATAACATTAGAGCGACTTCACAGTACAGAGGCTAGTGACATGCAGAGATAATTTCGCTGGCAGTGTGAAAAGGGCTTTAGACTTTCTCATTTTGCCTATTATGGAATCCTACATTTTCATTTCATACATTTTCATCATGTAATGTACCTTTCTTCAGGTTCCCGCCCCTGAGACTGTGGAGAAAAGTGGAATCAGCAACCACATGGAAGCCATCTTGGTACAAGCCCTTGTCACTCTACTGCTCAAGGTCTGAACATACCATTGGTTGTATGAAACTGAAATGAATTCTGTCTATTTTTTTTATGTAGTACTTGAAATGGTAAATTTAAATGTGTCATAGGCTGGATGCAAAGCGTCTGATATTGGGGTCATTGCTCCATATCGGCAACAGCTGAAAGCCATCTCCAGTCTGCTGCAGGGAGATGCTTTTAAAGCTCTGGAAGTCAACACTGTGGACAAATACCAAGGTCGTGACAAGAGTGTCATCATTGTGTCCTTTGTTAGAAGCAACCCTGAGGGCAACGTAAGTGGCCTTCCTCCTGAATTTAAACAAATACATTATTTTACCATTAAACCCTGTTCATTGCAGTGCAGATGTGTATGGTACGATGGTCTTAAGTATAATCTGTGGCTGTGGTGATTAACGAAGAACCATTATACACTCGATTATTTTCATTATTATATATGTCAAATCATTTTTCAGCTGGGAGAGTTGCTCCAAGACTGGCGTAGACTGAATGTGGCCATCACTAGAGCCAAACACAAGCTCCTCATGCTGGGCTCGGCCCCCACCCTTCGCCGGTACGCGCCACTAGAGAAACTTCTCCGTCACCTTCAGCAGGAAGATATGATATCCTTTACTGCTGTGTTTACTTATGAGAATCATGTTGCAGGTTTATTCAGTCTTTTTTTGTCAAATTAGCATAACAATGTTTTTTGAAATTCTCCTTAATTTAAGTCACATCTTCCAGCTACCTCCTGCCGCCCATGAGGCACTACCCGGAATCCACTTGTGATAAAAACAGAAACCTTTTTTGATGCTCAGTTTACGGCACAAATATAATGCTCTGGAACAATTACTTTAAAAACATTTGAGTGAAATGGTGCACATAAACTTCAAATAACTGTAGGCAGCTTTTATTTTGTTTTAATGATGGGTGTCAAATTGAATAATAAATCAGTGGTGACAGGCCCTAGTACATAATTACACTCACAATTGTCTTCATCCAATTGATTCCTACCTCATATCACATGTTTTTTTAAATCCATTACAGTTTTATCTATGTAGTGTCAATACTGTTTTGTGTATGTGTATCATACATGTATATATATTTATATGTATACTTGTTTAATATAATTTCTCCTGTTTTAAGAATTTAATAAAACATTGCAAAAAATATTATTACATTTCTATTCGAGTTTACTTTTCCTCCTCAAAACTGTTGATGACTTAACATGCATATTAAATAGAAAACATTTTGCAGGTTTATAAATGAGCAATATCACAGGAGGAGTAGGTCTACAAACAAGCAATATCACAATTTGGCTGCTGACGGCAATGAGCTCACATTTCCAAAAAACTAAACAAATTGACATATTGGTGTTCTGTTTATATATAAGGTGCATTTTTGAGGTCTAAACTACATTCTTGCCTAAAGCACTTTTAAAACTACATTCCGTGACACAACAACAGTAGTATTTGTAGAAGTACGGTGTTTTTGTGAAATGGTGAAGCGGTTCCCGTGGTGATACTGGTAGATCACATGTCTGGAAAAGGCTCTCAACCAATCAGATTCGAGAACCAGAATAAACTGTTGTATACATTTTATTAAATGGCACATAACTTTAGAACGCACCTTCACATTAATATATCCATCAAAACTATTCGCAAATTCAATGAATCGGTTATGCAAGTTTGTCTAGATTTGAAGAGTTCCCTGAAGAATGATCTTCGCCTGACCAATGATGTCCAGTCGACCTTCATCTCTTATTTCCAGCTTTACCTCACCACCCCGACTGGAACACTGGTAAGCTAGAAAAACGAATATAGAGGAAATAAATGTCTTATTCTGAACAGCTTGTTTTGGTAATGTTAGCATAACTTTACAGAGTTAATAATGCTTGAAAGTTAATTTTAAAACTTATTAACTGATGTGAACTTTAGTCAGTATTTCCCTTCTACTCTATATTTTTTTCATTACAGTGTGATGACATGAACGAAAAGGAGGCGGTTACCAATCATTTTCTTTTTCTCCAGCTTCTCAGACCAATACGCAGCAAGGACTGTATGTGCAGACCCTTTTAGAAATAAAGTTGTAGTGTGATGCATTGATAGCCAGTAAGCATTGATTTCTCTTGTGCATGTCCAGTGAAGCCCATCATGATGGTTTGTAATATTTATGAGTTTACATTGTACACATTTCTCATTCAAATGGCTTTTGAATGTACTCACCAGTGACTGGATCTTCAGGGACACCAACCCAGGGTGCGAAGACACGGGAGTAGAAGTCATATCCAGACTGAGAGGTCTGTGTTCCTTTCAATGTAATGATGAGACTTTTAATCTTACCAGTGGACTCATTTCTCAGAAGGGTCTCTGCCTCTGGCTTCAAAGACATAAGTTCAGACCTGCCAACAATGAAGAATTAACAACACTGCAGAATGTTTTGCATGTTGTAAATTGTAGATGGATCTTTTTTTTCTCTGACTGAATTTCTGAAATGTCCTGCCAAACCTGTCGCATGTGTCAGCTAGACGAATCATTAGTTTCTTTGTGGATGGACTGTAGCACACATCCTGTATTGGTAATTCTCCAACAGCAGCCTGAAAATGTAAGGCAAAAGGGTGATATAAAAAAATTTCTGCTTGTGTCATACTAAAAACAGAAATACTAACTGTCAGTTACCTTCAACAGACCCTTGATTTCATGGTGGTCCTGCAAAAACAACTACTTAATTGATCATTGATACTTTAGTTTTGTTGAAGAAAGGGTCCACGAGGTGTCGGTTGGTCATACCTGGGGCTTTGGTTTGTTTAAGGGGAAGTCCATTATTAGAGATTCTTCATGCTGGCGCACATTGAGCTCCCCACTCATAGTCTCAAACACCACAACAGGGTTGACATTCTCTGTGTGATGATATTGTGCTTTTAGAACGGTCACTAGTCCATTGTTTGGTAAAAGATTAACATCAGGACGATCGTTTCTTACTTTTAATGTAAAAGAGCACTGCTGCCGAGGCCAGTGTTGCATGTCCACATAGTGGAACCTCACTTTTGGGGGAAAACCAGCGTAACCCAAACCTTGCACCTTTCAAAATACATCAAACCCAAAAGCTGACATTTAAATTAGAGTTGTGTGAGTAGTTCAACTTGCATTTCAGCAGCAGAATACCTGAGGAAAAATCCATAGATTTCTGTTTTGTGATGAAAGCAGTCTCTGATAAATTCATCTCAGCAGCAATGCTTTGGTAAAGATCATCTTGCAGCTCCTAAATGTGTTCCAGAGAAACATTTTATAATGTTGTATCGCATATACATTTTATTACCATGAATAACTCATAAGTCTATAAGTTAACGCATTTACAAGATAGTGTAATACTTACATTCTCTAGAAGACATATTGCAGCAGGATTACCTTTGAAAGGTACATTGGTAAAAGCATCAACAGTAAATATTGGAATTTCCATTGCTTACAGCTCTTTAGCTCTAGTTTTTTTTTTTCTTGTACCTTTTAGGTATTATAGAGCAGTATTTGAAATCAAGTTAGACTTTGAACCTTATGATATAACAGCTCAGGTTAAAGGTACAGACTTGAGATTTCAAAACGTCTTTTTAGATGGACATTTCAGTGTTAACTATTTTAAATATTTTCATTAAAAAAATGATGCTGCTAATCTATCATTTCATATCTATCAAGCAATCACAGACAGACAGGTCCATAATGACATGAGCATCACACAGTTGCTGCAGATTTGTTGGCTGCGCATCCATGATGCAAATCTCCCGCTCCACCACATCCAATGTGCTTTATTGGATTGAGATCTGGTCACTTTGGAGGCCATTTGAGTACAGTGAACATATTGTCATGTTCAAGAAACCAGTTTGAGATGATTTGAGCTTTGAGAAAGTGCATTATCCTGCTGGAAGTAGCCATCAGAAGATTGGTACACTGGGGGATGGACATGGTCAGCAACAATACTCCAGTAGGCTGTGGCATTTAAACGATCCTCAATTGGTACTAAGAGGCCCAAAGTGTGTCAATAAAATATCCCCCACACCATTACAGCAGCAGCCTGAACCATTGATAAAAGGTAGGATGGATCCATGCTTTCATGTTGTTTACGCCAAATTCTGACCCTACCATCTGAATGTTGCTGCAGAAATTGAGACTTGGATCAGGCAACTTTTTTTCCAGTCTTCTATTGTCCAATTTTGGTGTGCTTGTGTGAATTGTAGCCTTAGTTTCCTGTTCTTAGCTGACAGGAGAGGTACCTAATGTGTTATTCTGCAGCTGTAGCCCATCTGCTTTAAGGTTCGACATGTTGAGAGTTCAAAGATGGTCTTCTGCAAACCTCGGTTGTAACAAGTAGTTATTTGAGTTACTATTGCCGTTGTCTGGCCATTCTTCTATGACCTCTGGCATCAACGAGGCATTTTCGGACCAAAGTCTTTGAGGAATGTTTCAAACATTTTGTTGAATCTATGCCACAAAGAATTAAGACAGTTCTGAAGGCAAAAGGGGTCCAACCCGGTACTTGCACGGTGTACCTAATAAAGTGGCCAGTGTGAGTACATGTACAATCCCTATGACTATAACACTGGTTTGCCTCATCCCCGATTTATGTAACAGAAGATCTAGTCTTACTCTTCTCAACAGACAATTTTCTTAAATTTTTTGCAATAAAATGATTTAAACATTCATTTGATTTCAGAGGCGTATAGTTTTTAATCAGATAGTAGAGTGTTTACAACATTTAAAATCCGTTTGTAGCTCTTTATGAAAAAAAGAAAATGAACATGATTCCCATTAAACTATTCATAGATTTAAAGAGTATAGATTGTGCAAGTTGTCTAGATTTTAAGAGTTCCCTGAAGAACGATCTGTGCCCGACCGCTGATGTTGAGTCGACCATCATCCCTGAGCTCCAGCTCCAGTTCCCCTCCACGACTGGAGCACTGGTAGGCTGGAAAAACAAATACAGAAGGGATATGTAGTTTATTATGAGGTAAAATATAGCGTTTTATGCATTTTATTCAAGCTTTTTGAGACAAATATTTAATTAAATCATTTATGTTGACTAGTGTCATTATAAGATTCCTTTTAATGTGAATTCTGATTTTTATTCTAGTACAGTAAAGGAGGGAAAAGGCCATTACCCAACATTTTCTTTTTATTCAGCTTTTCGGACCAGTAGCCAGCAAGAACTGTGTGTGCAGACCCTTTTAAAAGGAATGATTAGTCTTTTAAAGCATGAATCAAAAACATTTGATATTATGATGACTAGGTGTCATTGTAAATTTTCATTGGAATTCATGGTTTTACATTCACATGTTTAAACTTCTATATCTTTCTTCACATGTATTGTAGATTTTGAATTTAGAGACCTATGTTGATCATCTCAGCTCACCACAGACTGGATCTTCAAAAACACCTAACCAAGGGGCAAAGTAACGGGAATAGAAGTCATATCCAGGCTGTGCAGTTGGAGCTCCTTTCATTGTAACAATGACACCATTCATCTTTCCAGTATATTCGTTTTTCAGCAGAGCTTCTGCTTCAGGCCTCAAAGATGTAAGTTCAGATCTGCCAACAACAAACAGTCAACAACCTAAAGAAGCCTTTATGCCAAAGGAGAAATGCCTTAAATGATTGCATAATACTTCATACAGTTTTTTTTTTCTAGTGATAAAAATGTTTACAAGCTGCTTAATTCATACAATTTATTTGCAGCTAAAAATGAATTAAAACAAAATAAATCCATAAAATTATCCCATCTGACAGAACCCTTTAAGGTTCTGTATACAGTACAAAATCTTACTTATTTTTGGAGAATGCTAGCAACATACAAGTTCTTGTCTCTAGTTGATTGTTGCTTTATTTATTTATTTTCCTGTTGCATTATTCATCTCATTTAACAAATACAATGCCATCATCAATCTTATTTTCTTTCTTGTTATATTCAGACATGCCTGTGAATGTCCAGCAATACCTGTCGCATGTGTCAGCTAGACGAATCATCAGGTTCCTTGTTGTTGCACAGTAGCACACATCCTTGATGGGTAAGTCTCCAACAGCAGCCTGAAAATGAACATAAAACTAATATAGACATATGTCATATTCAGTGTTGGGCACGTTACTTTAAAAAAGTAATTAGTTATAGTTACTTCTTACAAATAGTAACTGAGTTAGTAACTGAGTTACATCATTATAAAAGTAACTAATTACCAGGGAAAGTAATTACTGCGTTACTTTTTTTTTTTTTTTTCCAAATGTTCAAATATGTCAAATAACTTGGATGCCCCCAATATTAGATATGTTAAATGAATGAATTGGACACTAAATAGAATAAATTATTATTATAAAACATTGTACATTAATGTACACTATTGTAATGTTGCTGTGGGACAATGTAAGAGACACCTATCAAATTCAATGCATTATTGTAAATATTATCAGTAGGCCTACTATAGTGTAAATATTGAGTAAATATTATCCGTACTATACTTTTCTTTGGTAGTGGAGCTCACGTTATCACCTGGGTTTTTAGCCACTAATTTTGTGGCATATGATGATGTGAGGCGCTTCAGAATCACTTGCCACCGGCGTGGAGAGACTCTTTCTTCCTGGGCATAAGTTTCATGTTACATACATATTCTTACCTTTCACCTCAAAGAGGGAAAAGTAGCGCTTATACTTCCAGTTTGCGAAAGCTACCTTTGAAGTCGTTGGACCATCGCTGAATGTGCATATGCGTGTGCGTCATTGGTGTGTGTGTGTGTGTGTGTTTGTATGAACCATAGACCGTGAAAAAAATAGGTGTGAACTCAGCCTATCAACTTCAACCTTGTCTCCCACCCACCAATCATCATCAGTTATGTGCACCACCCACCCAACACGCATGGCTGGTGTGCGCGCGCACACACACACACACACACACGTTGCAGGTCCGACTGACAGAGAGCCTGTTCGGATGAAAAGCGCTTCAGTGAGGTCAATTATAGTAACGCGACTAACGCCGCATTTTTCCCCTCAGTAACGCTAACGGCGTTGTAACGGGAGGAACAGTAATTCGTTTGATTACTCGTTACTGAAAAAAATAATTCCGTTAGTAACGCCGTTTATCTGTAACGCCGTTATTCCCAACACTGGTCATATTGGAAACCTAACATGATGCTAAATTACTCCCTGGCAAACTTACTTTCAACAGATCCTTGGTTTCATGTTGGCCCTGCAAATTAAAAGAAAAAATCTATAAGTTTAGACCAAGAGCAACTACTTGATTGATCATGAGAGTCTACTTGTTTTGTTTTGTTGAAGAAAGGGTCCACGAGGTGTCTTTTACCTGGGGCTTTGGTTTGTTTAAGGGGAAGTCCATTATTAGAGATTCTTCATGCTGGCGCACATTGAGCTCCCCACTCATAGTCTCAAACACCACAACAGGGTTGACATTCTCTGTGTGATGATATTGTGCTTTTAGAACGGTCACTACCCAGATAGCAAAAAATATCGGCACGGCTTCTTTTTGCCGCCGGCTCTAAGCTGTCGGCTATAGGTGCGTCCCGCTGGCGGTGATGAAACGTTTGCCGCCGAATACGTCACTCCCATTTCTTGCGAGATGCCGCGGCCGACTAGCCGGCGGGCCGCCGGCTTCATTTTCTCTGGCGGTTGCCTCCGCCTAATGGACCGCGGCCGGCTGGCGGCAAGCCGCTGTGAAATACAAGGATTTCTACTCTCAAATTCGACCAGCCACGTTGGCTATGTTTGGCTTGTTGGGAAATAGAGTGGAACTGACAGCATTTTAACTAGTTCTCACATTTGAAGCGATTATAAAATCATAATAGCCTATATGTGAATTATATCAAATATTAGTTTTTTTGCTCCAAAGCCATTAGGGTTTATAACAGATTCTTGACTCTTGATTCCATGATAAGGTTAGGTTTAGGAAATTACATTTAAATTTTCACTTGATTATTTGCATGTCGAGTGTGTTTAAACAGTGTTGGTCAATTTGACCCATGAATGTAATACTTTTGTTTTTTTTTAGCATAATAGGAGGGTTAAGAAAGTTTGAAAGTTCATTTTAGGATAACACTTATTTTTGTATTGCCCTTTTTTTCTATTTCTTTTTGGACTGACTTTAAAATAGACATGACAAAAAATTTGAACTAACTTCATGACATTTTACTTTGTTTTCAAAACCCATATTTTTCTGAAAAACAAAAATATATTGTTAATTATTTAGGAAAAATTCTACATTCATAAGACAAGAATAACTCAAAAGAAGCCCTCTAATATTACCTCTTATAAAGCTGATTTTTACAACTTTGAAACCCTCTCAAACATGAGGTCGCAAAACAAAAAGCTTACAAAAACAGAAACCTGAAAGCTTTTCAATTTCATGTGACTGCCTTAATATTATAAAGTATTTTCTATCTCAGAATTCTTATTTTTATGATTTATTTTATATACAGTGTTACATTTGTTGTTATTCTTTGTTCTACATATTCGGAACTGTACCACAATGCTTTATTATTTTTATTTTTCTCTCATTGTACTTTTTGTATTGTACTTGTCTATACATGTACTAATTTAAATAAAAATAAAAAAATAAAAAACAGAGAAGTACCTCCACCGGCCGAGAGGGGCAGTATACCTAAAAAAGGCGGAAGACAAACCGGTAAAACATACAGATTTACCAACAGCGGCCGCTCATCACATGGTTTTAGTATTTGAAGAGAGGAGATCAGAAAATATCCTCGACTACGAGCGTTTAAGTAAGTACATGTTTCCTTTTTGTGTCACACAATATTATGTTCATTTTTGATGTATATACCGGTAGGTTGTTTTAATTAGTTTGTTCAGACACGCACGCTGATATTGCACAATGCACAGTGTTGGCTAACACGTGCTGTTTCGCCTTTTTTACACACTGAGTTCAAGCATGTTCTACATGTTAAAATGTATCTAGCTACTGTAGGTAAGTTAGCCAAAGCTTTACATCTAGAAAGACTTAAGTTTAACTTTTGGTGTTTTCTAACAAAACAGAATGATGTATATAGGTTATTTAAATGATTGAGTTAGTCCGAACAAGCATGCTGCTAGGTCAGTTTTAGCAAGTGTTAGCTAACATGTGCTGTGTTGCTACTGTTCTTCTAGCGTTTAAGGTCATTTATGAGTTATTTCTCTGAACTGCTGTACTTTTTATGTTTGAGGACAATGCAGTTTACTTGAATCACTATACTGAATGAATACATTTTACTGTTCCACATTTGGCTGACCAGTTTTTCCCCCCACAGCATAGCTACTGTATATTCTGTATATAACGTTAACAATGCGGTTTTGTTCACATTTTCTTGCAGATACCTTGACCAGAGCACAATCGGTTATCTTCATCCACGAGACCTACTGTTGGACAATCGTTTCGGCTTTCAAGGTAAATAAATTGTTAGTCACAATGTCTAGTTACTGGGCTATAAGGAGAAGAATATTGAAAGGAGTTGAGATGGACAAACAGGAAATTGCAGATGTTGGAAACTTTAACAGTATGGAAAATTGTGCCTGTAGTTGTTGTTTTATATATATATATATATATATATATATATATATATATATAAATATAATATAATATAATTAAAATAAAATATTTTTTATGTAGATTTCCAGAATGAGAACCAAGCCCTGAGGGAAAGCAATGCACAAGCAGGTGAGAACATGCACTCTTTCTTAAATTTTACTTTTTTGACTGTGATATAGGTCCAAAATTACCAAATGCCTTTCATTTTGTAGCTTCGGATGACAGCGGCTCACTTCATGAGCAGGTGAAGCAAGTTGGGACAATGTTGATGACGTTTGCTCGTACTGGGCAATCAGGTACAACTTGCAAACAACACCTGTGGTTGTTGGTTTAATTCCCACTGGGGCCACCTGTACATGTAGTAGACCTAGTTGTAAATGTCATAGTTTAGTAGTTGAGGGACCAGGACTGACTGCTTTATTCTTTTATTCTGTGAACCCCTGTAGGTGCAGATCAGACCCTAATGCTGCGACGTCTTGGAGAGTTTGGCGATGTTGTGCGTAGCATGGACAACAAAATGGACACTATGCTGCAACATTTCAGTGCCAATGTGTCTTTTGGAGAGTTATCCCTGCCAGGGGGCTTGACAACAGTTTGAGGCAGGATAAAGAGCTCCAGGAACGATTTGTAAGTGTGCTGATTTTGTTTATAATGCTTTAGGGTAATCTAAAAAGTAAAATTTAAGATTGTACACTGCATATTCTACAGTCTGAATCCACAGCCTGTCACATTTTTATATTTATGTATGAGAAGCTTCAGAGATATGTAATTTGTAACACTTTTTTGTATTTTCAGCTTCGGTTTTTGGCAATCAAATGTGGGAGGGACCTAAAGACAACCGTGTGGCGAATACTTCAGAGTATCTTCTCTAATCACCTTTCCATTAATACAACCTGGACGGGTGTAGGGGATAAAGCATGTTTTATCCATGTTCCTGAAGACCATTGTTCAAAGTAATATATATAAATATATAAATTTGTTATATATTTAAGTAGATGTGTGTGGCCTTATGACATTCACATGGAATGACAGATCTGTATTTTCTACAGGAGCCATCCGGAAGAACCCGGCAACCCAGGATGCCACTGATGAGGCGGTCCAGGTTAGCGCCATGCGTTACCTGAAAGGAGCATCTGATCGTGAAGGTGGAAAAAGACGCCGCACAGCTGAGAGGGACCCACAGCCGACCTCTTACACCTAGGCTGACTACTGACACCTGGAACCCTTTCTTTATCCTGCAGTCAGTAACATCAAGACCCCTAAAGAAGCCAGAAGTTTCAGGCTACACTCACCCAATCCACACTGTTCACTGTGGAAATTACTTTTTTTTTATTCCCTGTGACCCTGCCTTGAAGGCAGCTCCTTGGATAGATATGGGATGGCGAGGTTGTTTGTCCTTTATATAGGCGCACAAGAAATCACTGAAGATAAGCCAATTTGCGCTGCCTCATTCTGGAGGTCGGGGAAAACCGGAGAACCCATAGTCAGGCTTGTTATAATGTTCTGTTCTACTACTGTTCTATTCTTCTCCAGAGCTTTACTCTAAATTATTACCATTTATCCTATTGTTAGAAATGGCTTGTTAAATGTGATGTTATACCTCGATTTATTTGGTATCCTGCACATTCTTTGGTACCAAATATCCTCATTATTTGATATAATATTTAATGGTAATTCTTTTCATCCCAGAGCTGACCTATTTGTTATTAACAAATATTGTAAGTGTTATAATTTGCTTGTAAGGCTGTTTTTTTTTTTTTTTTTAACCAAAATTTAATTGGAAACATGCAGGTTCTTTAGTAAAAATGTTTTGTTATTTATAGGCCTATTTAAGCTTATTTATTGTCTGTTATATTTCATTTATATTATCTTGTATCATTGACAGTTAATGTACTTTGAAATGTGGAATAAAAATGCCAAATGGGAATTTATCTGGTTTGTTCAATTATTATCCATCATAAACTGCATGTTACAAATATATGAATAATAAATAAATATATATATTATTTATTACACAATAAGCGGAGGCAGATCGCTCGAAAATAGCGTTTGCCTCCGACGGGCCGCCTTTTGGTATAAAGGCGGCGGAACGGCGGTTTGCCTGCGGGCCGGCGGCGGTACGAAGGCGGTAGGAAGCCGGCTGCCGCTTTTAAAAAGCGGCTGCCGCCGGCGGTGCGCCGTCAAACGTGTTTGCGATTACGCAATTCTGACGCTTCTACAGCCGCCGGATCACCGCCGGTGGTCCGCCGACTCATTGCTATCTGGGTAGTCCATTGTTTGGTAAAAGATTAATGTCAGGATTCGCATTTCTTACTTTTAAGGTAAAAGATCACTTCTAGTCCATTGTTTGGTAAAAGATTAATGTCAGGATACGCATTTCTTACTTTTAATGTAAAAGAGCACTGCTGCTGAGGCCAGTGTTGCATGTCCACATAGTGGAACCTCACATGTGGGGGTAAACCAGCGTAACCCAAACCTTGCACCTTTCAAAATACATAAAATCCGAAATGTAAATAAGAGTTGTGTGAGTATTTCAACTTGCATTTCAGCAGCAGAATACCTGAGGAAAAATCCATAGAATTCCGTCTTGTGATGAAAGCAGTCTCTGATAAATTCATCTCAGCAGCAATGCTTTGATAAAGATCATCTTGCAGCTCCTAAATGTATTACAGAGAAATATTTCATATTCTTAAATGATATTTTGTTAACACTTTACAATAAGGTGTAATGTTAACAGTAGTAAATGTATTAACTAACAATTGGCTATATATATTTACAGCTTTTATTAAGGTTAGATAATAATGTTCTTTTTCATTTCAGTGCATTAGCTAATGTTAGCAGATGCAACTTTTGAGTTTAAATTTACAAGTAAACATTGGGATTAACATTAGCTAAGATTAATGAATGCTGTAGACGTATTGTTCGTAATGTAGTAACTAATTGTTACTGATATTTTTAGGCGCTAACATATTTAAAAGGTAAGAAATGTTACACACTAACACATTTACATTTTATTAACATGAATTACTCAACATATTTAGAAGACTGTCTTGTGATAGCGTAATACTTACATTCTCTAGAAGACATATTGCAGCAGGATTACCTTTGAAAGGTACATTGGTAAAAGCATCAACAGTAAATATTGGAATCTCCATTGCTTACAGCTCTTCAGGTCTCTGGGGTTTTTCTTGTACCTCTTAGGTATTATAGAGCAGTATTTAAAATCAAGTTAGACTTTGAACCTTATGATATAACAGCTCAGATTAAAGGTACAGACATGAGATTTTAAAATGTCTTTTAAGATGGATTTTAACTGTTAAATTATCCTTAAAACAGAGTTTAAGCTATTTGAAAATATTTGAAAAAGAAAATCATGATGCTCATCTATAATGTAAATATATCCCAAAATCTCAGAGGAATGTCTCCAGCACCTTGTTAAATGTATGCCACAAAGAATTGAGGCAGATCTGAAGACAAAAGGGATCCAACCCAGGTGGTCGTTATGGCTGATCGATGTTTATATATTTTGTATATATTCTCCTGCGACTGTAGCCCTATATCTGCTACAAGGCTCAACATGTTAGTTCAGAGATACTCTTCTGCAGACCTCGGTTGTAATGAGTGGTTATTTGAGTTAATGTTGCCTTTCTATCAGCTCAAACCAGTCTGGCCATTCTCCTGTGACATCTGGCATCAACTGCATTCCCTTGGATGGATGGATGGATGGATGGATGGATGGATGGATGGATGGATGGATGGATGGATGGATGGATGGATGGATGGATGGATGCGGATGGATGGATGGATAGATAGATAGATAGATAGATAGATAGATAGATAGATAGATAGATAGATAGATAGATAGATAGATAGATAGATAGATAGATAGATAGATAGATAGATAGATAGATAGATAGATAGATAGATAGATATCGTGTATATTTGTGTATATGTATAAATCAGTTTATTAAGAAAGAAAATGACCATGATTTCCATGATTAAACTATTCACAGATTTAAAGAGTAGATTGGATTGTGCAAGTTGTCTAGATTTTAAGAGTTCCCTGAAGAACGATCTGTGCCCGACCGCTGATGTTGAGTCGACCATCATCCCTGAGCTCCAGCTCCAGTTCCCCTCCACGACTGGAGCACTGGTAGGCTGGAAAAACAAATACAGAAGGGATATTATTATGAGGTAAAATACAGAGTTTTATGCATTTTATTCAAGCTTTTTGAGGAAATATTTAATTAAATAATTTATGTGGAGGGACATCAGCTTCATTTTAATGGGGAATCTGATTTTTATTCTAGTACAATAAAAGGGGAAAAGGGCCTTTACCCAACATTTTCTTTTTATTCAGCTTTTCGGACCAGTAGCCAGCAAGAACTGTGTGTGCAGACCCTTCAAAAAAATTATTAGCCTTTTAAACAGGAATCAATTTCATATGACATTATGATGACTAGGTGTCATTTTACATTTGCATTGGAATTCATGGCTTTACATTCACATGTGGAAACTTCTACATATTTCTCCACATGTATTGTAGGTTTTGAATTTAGAGATATGTTGACTATCTCAGCTCACCAGTGACTGGATCTTCAGGGATACCAACCCAAGGGGCAAAGTAACGGGAATAGAAGTCATATCCAGGCTGTGCAGTTGGAGCTCCTTTCATTGTAACAATGACACCTTTAATTCTCCCAGTATTTTCGTTTTTCAGCAGAACTTCTGCTTCAGGCCTCAAAGATGTAAGTTCAGATC
This sequence comes from Gobio gobio, assembly GCF_949357685.1. Taxonomy (NCBI): domain Eukaryota; kingdom Metazoa; phylum Chordata; class Actinopteri; order Cypriniformes; family Gobionidae; genus Gobio; species Gobio gobio. Next base: position 32,593,790 of record NC_137111.1, on the reverse strand, counting down.
TGCCAGCAACACACAGTCAACATCTTTTAGTCAGACACTCTTAGAAGAAAATATTTATTGGGGTACAATATAGATCCCTGGAGTTCTTGACTCATTTTAAAGAAGGTTTTATATGTTAGAATGTTTTTTAAGGTTAGTATGACGTTTCTGAAACATTCTTTTAACTTAATTTTTATTAACGACTCAACATTTATAGGAACATTGATTTCAGCACTGAAGGAAAGAGAAACAACTAGAACAGAAACTACAACTAACTTCCAGCCACAATTGATGTTATTTCTTTCAAAAAGTTCTTATTGAGATAAAAAGAGGTTTAGATGTTGCTGTTTGGATGAAAATATGATTCACCAGAAATAATAGAAAAAATAGTAGAAAAATGATGGTGATCATTGTTTGTTTAAGTCTGGCACTTAACCCATGACTTAAGTTAACTTATTTCTCTTGTGCATTGCTCAAGAAAGAGAAACATGAAAAAGCAGATTTATATGTTTTAATGACTGTCAAATTGCTGCTTTTTCTGTAGTTTTTATGACTTGTATATAGTTATGAAGTTAAGAAAAAGTTGTCCTGCTCACAATATGTTTTCATCATTTTTCTGTATATCTGATTGTCATAGTACTCAAACGAATGATCAAAACACATTTCTGATCAGTGATTAACTTCAGATGTGATTATTTTCTTTGTTGTTATATTCATATTCAGAAATGCCCGTGAATGTCCAGCAATACCTGTCGCATGTGTCAGCTAGACGAATCATCATTTTCCTTGTTGTTGCACAGTAACACACATCCTGGATGGGTAAATCTCCAACAGCAGCCTGAAAATGAACATAAAAGCTTGTTTCTCCTTATGTCACCTAGCATGATAAATTACTCCCTGGCAAACTTACTTTCAACAGATCCTTGATTTCATGTTGGTCCTGCAAATTAAACAAAAAAATCTATAAGTTTAGACCAAGAGCAACTACTTGATTGATCATGAGAGTCTACTTTAGTTTTGTTGAAGAAAGGGTCCACGAGGTGTCTTTTGGTCATACCTGGGGCTTTGGTTTGTTTAAGGGGAAGTCCATTATTAGAGATTCTTCATGCTGGCGCACATTGAGCTCCCCACTCATAGTCTCAAACACCACAACAGGGTTGACATTCTCTGTGTGATGATATTGTGCTTTTAGAACGGTCACTAGTCCATTGTTTTTAGTGAAAGATTAACATCAGGACAAGCGTTTCTTACTTTTAATGTAAAAGAGCACTGCTGCCGAGGCCAGTGTTGCATGTCCACATAGTGGAACCTCACTTTTGGGGGTAAACCAGCGTAACCCAAACTTTGCACCTTTCAAAATACATCAAACCCAAAAGCTGACATGTAAATTAGAGTTGTGTGAGTATTTCAACTTGCATTTCAGCAGCAGAATACCTGAGGAAAAATCCATAGATTTCTGTTTTGTGATGAAAGCAGTCTCTGATAAATTCATCTCAGCAGCAATGCTTTGGTAAAGATCATCTTGCAGCTCCTAAATGTATTACAGAGAAACATATTTCATATTCTTATAAGATATTTTGGTAACACTTTACGATAAGGTCTAATTTGTTAACAGTAGTAAATGCATTAACTAACAATTAGCAATATATATATATATTTTTAAAGCTTTTATTAATGTTAGATAATAAACAAGAATCATGTTCATGTTAGTTCACAGTGAATTAGCTAATGTTAGCAGATGCAACTTTTGATCTTAAAAAATGTTAGTAAATGTTGAGATTAACATAAACTAGGATTAACAAATAATATAGACGTATTGTTCATTATTAGTTTGTTAATGTAACTAACAAATGAAATCTTATTGTAAAGTGTTAGCAATATTTTTAAGTGCTAACATATTTTAATGTTAAGAAGCTAGTTTGTGAAAAGAAAGCATAAAAATGTCTTGTGCAGCTTAATACTTACATTCTCTATAAGGCATATTGCAGCAGGATTACCTTTGAAAGGTAAATTAGTAAAAGCATCAACAGTAAATACTGGAATCTCCATTTGTTGCAGCTGTTTTACTCTGGAGTCTGGAGTAGAGGCAGAGTTTAGCAGGACGTTTAGGAATGCACTATATGCTCAGACTTTGACCCCAGTAGTGAAACACCCCATTTTAAAGTTACAGGCAACGAGATTTCAGAATGTTTCTTTGTGATTTTCTCAAACTATGATAGTAATTTTCGATAGTTATAATCTCTTTACTTTTGACCTTTTAGGTAGGCAAATAATTAACAGGAATCAGGGACAGGGTCACTTTATACTGGGTTTCTTTGTACTTGCATAAAAATTGTTTAGTACAATGAATTTATTGTGTTAATGTTGTATTGCAAAACACTTGTACTGCTATGTGGAATATGAGTAAGGTCTGGGACAGTTTTTAGGGTGGGTTCAGTTGTATGGTTACACAGTGTAACTACACAGAACTACAGAAATTAAATATGGATGTAATTTCATGCTGGTATTTTAAAAAAATATAAATACAGCGTAAAAAATGTACACAATACGTGAATGGTATCAAATGAATAATTAAATGTTAGTACATTGTGGTTAAATAAACATGTAATATAAAGTGGGTCCGGAATCAGTTTTAATATGAATATTTAATATTATGTGACTTATTTACTCTGTTAAAGATTCTCATGCAAAACCTGGCCAAAATAATTTGGATGTTTGACGTATTTCTGTGCCAAATACACTCCTTCAGGATTCGAATAAGTTTCTAAATATTTTTTAGTATGGCCCTGTATGACTTCATGCTTGAATGATCACTTCTCCCGGATGAGCATGTGCTTACATCAACCAGAGAGAGAGCAAGATCACGTCCATCAACGCTTCATTTCGGAAGCTGTCGGCAGCGCTCTCATTTTGATTTTAGACCACAAAATCAACAATGTCACTAAAGAAGTGTGTTTTTGGTTGTCAGGGAAAGATAACCTTGTTCAGCTTCCCAAATAACCCAGCGTTAAGGAAACAGTGGATGCAGTTTGTTTTTCCGGAGCAGCAATGAGTTCTGCAAGTGTGTTTGTTGCCGGTCATAAGTCGAACCACAGGCTGTGAGGGAAATCAAATGTCTGTGTTTTGTTGGCAATCAGCGCATAAGAGCATATATGTAAACAACACGAACGTATAGTAAATCGAAAGTTATCCAGGGATAATGCCATGATGTATTTTCTGTGTGTGTGCTGTAGCCTACTCGTGTCTCTGTAGCTCCGCCCACTGCACGCCTGCACGAGTTCGGCTGTTTTCAGAAAGAATCGGTGTAAACATGGAAAAAGTCAGATTTTCATGATATGTCCCCTTTAAATGAATACATTGTTTGCTAACTGTGTGACTTTTATATGTACATTTCTGAAACCCATAACTTTGACACAGTCACCTCTGATAACAAATCAAGCGCGCAAATAAATGTGAATTGAATTGAATTTGCAATTGTTTCTATAACCTTTATTCCATTAATACAATATATACACATATTTACACACACAAAGTAAATCTAGTGAGAGAGCTTGACGTTTCTCCAATGCAGGACTGGAAGTCTCTTTCTCAGTGTCGTGGTCTCTTCTGCTCTATATTCTGGTCTAGAGGAGATCTGGAGCGGGACTGTTTCCGTCTCACATCCGTCCCCTCTTTAATGAGGATTCTGGAATGGGTGACCGGGATGATCCTTACAGATCAGACACAGCAGCGCGTCAGGCACTGGATCCTCTGAGGATGAGGATAAAGGCTGGTCCGACTCCGGGAAGGGCGGCTTCTCTTTCTTCCCAGTAGCGAAGGCCTCACTGAACAGATCAAGCACAAACAGACTTTGTGTACCGTGATGGCGACTTTGAGATTTTAACAAACACTAGAAAATGCGCCAAGGCCAAGTAGCCTACAGTATACTCACGCAGCCATAATGGGAATGACGTATTTCCCACTGCAGTCCACCATGACTCCCTTTCTGTCAGGATCCTCCACTGCCACCAGGAAACTAAGAGGAATCCCGGAGCATTTCCGTATGGGTTTAACGTTACCAGGAGAAAAACGCTGGTCCTGTGAATTCACCAGCGACATTCAAACTCTGACCAAACAAGCAGACATTAATGGCCAAAAGAGCTCAAGTTCACAACAGCGGTGTTCTCTGAAAGCCCAGTTACCCCATTGGTTTTTAATGTGATGTCCAGGGATCTCACAGCAGAAACACACGTAGTTTGGTGGAAGCAGTCCCAGGAGCTTCATCGCATCACTGATGAATGTCAGAATCATGAGCATCTCTCACAAATGTCATACATCAACTTCAAACCCTGTCAATGTCTGAACACTCACCTGCTGGAATAATAGCACAGACTGGACTGGTACATCACAGCTTTTATTTTGTCCGCCAGATTCTCTGTCTGTTTCACAAGCATTTGCAAGCTTTAATGTTCATCACTGATACGCTCAAGAGCACAGAGACACTCAAACCTCTCAGAAAAAGCTGCTTGTGTGCGTGTCATTGTGCGATTTCTGCTCTGTTTGGCTTTGCAGTTTAACACAAGCAACTTAACTATACATTGTGTTTTGATTTTCTGCATGAAACACTTTTTTTGTCGTCTTTATGACATTTCAGATCCAAACACTGAAGTTCAGCAACGTTAAGTAAACAAGCTTCAACAACTTTCTTAGATGTAATCTTTTTTAAAGTCAGCCATTGTACAAAATTTACTTTTTACTCCAATACATTTGTGATAAGTAGCCTAATGCAGTTACTCATTACATTTTGCATGGCACCTAACTTTTTCTGCAGCAGTTTGTTTCTGCTATAAAGAAGCGAAATTGCATTTGCCAGGTACCATATCTTGTGTGTTTTGCCTTTACTCACCCAAACTTGTCAATGAGGCTACTTTTCGTTAATGCGAGTGCGTTAGCAGGTAGTTGCTGAATTGCAGGTGTTTGATTTATGAGATGAGATCATGACTGCAGCTGGTGATGACATCCAGTGCAAGAAGGCTTTGACTATTTAATTTTACTTAACATTATTGTATTTATCCTCTGTCTATATTGATGAGACCTTTTTGAAGGATATTGGTTTACTTATGGCCTTTTTGTGCACTTGAGCTCAACTGAGACTTATGTGTTTGTAGATGTTTAAGATGCTGCTGTGTTGACCTTGATTTATTGCAATATTGAGGTGTTTAGTTTTATTTTGATTTTAGAAAATAAACACGATTTCTAATCTTACAAATCAATAGTTTCTTATAGTTTCTCAGCCTACATTCAGTATGAGTAAAATACTTAAGTAGGTACTGTTAAAATCAGATACTCTAAGACTTTTACTCAAGTCTAGAAGTCTATGCAATCTCCCCATTTAGATAGATAAGTGTGTGCGGATTAAGTTGTAAAATAGTGTGTATGTGGCACTTGCCCAAGTGGGACGTGCAAGTCAAGTTTATCCTTCAGAGCATCTCCATGTATCCCAGTGGTAAAACTTCTTTAATAAAAAAATTGATCATTATTTAATATTTATAAAAAGGCTCTATAATGGCTGAGCATCTCCATAAACCAATAAAATAATCAAAACAATCCAAGGTTATTATTTAATACAGTGACCAGATTAACAAATAAACAAACATCAACTGAACAAAATATTCTATACAGTTTAGTAGTAATGACTAAGAACATCGAAAGCATCAGAAATACAAATATAAATGTACAACCTTAAACAGTATTTTATGATTAAACCTCAATTATTGCCCCTCAAGAACAATTGCAGTGCTTGACAAGAGTTAAATAAACTTATTAGGTCTACATCTAAAACAAAAACATGTTTATTAGTTCCAATACCCACTAAACTATTGAAAGAGTTGTTAACTTACATGTAGCAGGAGAGCCTCTTCTCAATATTAATAAATTCATTCAAATCACTGTTACTCTGTAAAAAACTCTACATTTCTATTTACATTTATTTCCGTGATTTACATAGAATTTTTTTTATATATTTTTTTGCATTAAAGTGTAAATGGACATTCATAACGTCCAACCTCAAACCAACTCTATGCCAGTATGGATAGTTCTAATGATCTTCACTGGCTTTCTTTACTTCCACAGCTGTGTTTGTTTGTATAGAGCTGCAGATTCTCTCGCGGTAGTACACTTGGCACGTTTATGAGTCTGGAGCGTTCGAATGTGCCACATTGCAGTATTATACTGGTTTAAGTATAACCCTACATGTGATGATTCCTCAATCCTCCGTGATGCTCGTGCCACATGCGCTTGGAGCCACTGCTCGCCTCACACGTCAGATCGTTCTGCGTGCCTGCAGCGAGGTCAATGTCCTCTGACAGGCGCGTTCTCGCGAGACTTCGACTATCTGGACTACAGGACTATCCGTTCAGGGTTACCTGAGAGGACAGGCGCTTGACGGTGAGAAGTTATTCGATATTCATGTACATATTACTTCATATTTAACTATGTATGTATAAGTTGATCCTTTACATTTAATAGTAAATATATTTAGTGTACTTTGGATCGCGGAAGTGCTGGTTTTCGTCTAGAAACTGTGTAGTACGAATATCTCGCTAATGTTAAAGTCGTTTTGATTAAAGTTCACTTGCCAGTTTCGGCTGTCGGCTACGTTTAGCTTGACACAAGACCGACCTGCTTTTGAAATGCTCTATATAACATTTACCATGTTAGCCTGCTCTTAAGTTTATAAGCCTATTTTATTTTGACATACCGGGTAACTAAGGTTGTCTAGCTAGCTAACTAACTTAATTCGTCTAATATAAGATGCCAGTTGGTCAGTTAGAGGAGTAACGTTACTGACTACTAGCCAGTAACTACACCATAACGCTGCATTTGTGTGACATGTCATTTTTGTTTGTATTTTTATCTGTTGACTGAAGCCTCTGACTTTTGACAACATGGCTTTGTCTCAAAACATAGTGAACTGCCTACCTAGATAGCATTTTTAGCGTTCTAACGTTCCGGGGATGGCCATAAATGATGTTTGGGTAGGCAGCTTACTGGGTTTGATATGATACACTGTCAAGTTGTCAAGACTAATGCAAAATATATTGAGATCGAGTAGTGACAGTGCTATCTTGGTAGGCAACTCACTGGGTTTGGAGGCACATGTTTTACACGAATTTGTTTTTCAGATACAGACCTGACAAGGTAAACATGTCTCATAATGATGAAGGTTATGTGGTGCGGATCCGTGGTTTACCCTGGTCATGCACACAGGAGGAAGTGGCCTCCTTTTTCTCTGGTATGCAAACACTCAAACTAAAAGCATCTTTTGTATCGTTCTGTGTGAGTTTGAAGAAAAAGAGAGCCGATTGTCATTTTCTTTGTTAATTCCAGATTGTGACATTATAGGGAAAGTCAATGGGGTGTGTTTTACCTTCTCCAAAGAGGGAAGGCCGAGTGGAGAGGCATTTGTGGAGCTGAAGACATCAGAAGACTTTAAAAGGGCTTTGGCAAAAGATCGCAAATACATGGGTCACCGTTATATCGAAGGTACACTCCTGTCCGCATTATAGAAAATTCTGTCATATAATTGTATTTACAGTCACAATGAAACCAACATTAACCATTCTTATTTTTTATGGATTATTGCGGTGTTTATTATAAATGATTTATGTGTGCACATCTTTTTTTTTTACATTCACGTATCCGTAATATTTGATCAAAACTTCTCCTCCAACAACCTGTCACTCGCATGATTTTGCAGAAATTAGAAATCACAACGAACCAATCAATTCCTGATAAACAACAACAAGTGCGATTTCAAATGGCATGAGTTAAATCAGAAGAGATGTCTGCACATTTGTACTTGTGTTAAAATATAACACCTGCCTTTTGACCCTTCCCATAGTGTTCAGGTCAAACCGTAGTGAGATGGATTGGGTGCTGAAACGCTCCGGTCCCACAGACTATGACGGCAGCAGCGGTTGCTTGTTGCGTCTTAGAGGACTGCCGTTCGGCTGCAGTAAAGAAGAAATTGTACAGTTCTTTTCAGGTACATCTGTTGTTTAACTTCAGCATTTCCTAGACTTGCAGGTATAGCTAGGAAATATTTTTTGGGTTGTGGTGTTTGAATCGTGTCAGTGCTTCCTGCGAAAGTATACCTTATATGTATATAGTCAGTCAGATCATATTTTTAAGTTTTTTTTATTTTTATGTACTCTTCTAACTCTCATATCAAACTATTAATGAGCATGTTCTGGTTGTTTTTTTTAATGTTATTTATATGTTGCCAGCATCCTTGAGACAGCTGTGCTATGATTTCTTGATTTATTGTCTTATAATTTCATGGATTTATCCTGGTGTGCTCTAGGAATTTCTGTCTACCATAGGGAATGATTTAGGGGCTCAACTGGGGGGATGTCTTTTCTTTAGATGAGAATGTTGCGGCTCTTTAACATGTCTCCCCATGTGGGGTTATTTGTCCTTGGGTTAAAGGGTTGAAAATCGTGCCAAATGGGATAACATTGCCGATGGACTACCAGGGGAGGAGCACAGGGGAAGCCTTCGTGCAGTTTGCCTCAAAGGAGATAGCAGAAAAGGCTCTGGGGAAACACAAGGAAAGAATAGGGCACAGGTGGGGCCGGCAAGACTGGGCTGGATGTTAATGCTATCTCTAAATGTGGGGTGGGGGGTCATGCATCTTTCTGCTCTGGAAAAAGATGGTTTGAACATATTATTACACTTGGAATGTTTAATTTCACATTACACTGTCTAGGGCTGTGCGATATTGAAGAAAGATGCGATTTGCGATATCTTTGTTTAATAATGCGATATTCGATATGCGATACAATATCTATTTAAATTGTATTTAAAAAAATATTTAAAAACTGAGAATGATACCATTTAAGTGTTTCACATTCTTTCTGGAAAAAGAACGCATCGGTTCTGGGAAAAGAAAGCATTGACAGTTCGAGTGTGTAACAAGACGTGAAAAAAAGAACGGCTTGTGCGCACGTTTTGATGTGCGTGGCAGACAGCACGAGACTGCAAGGAGTTGTTTTTCGCAAGTTATTGTGTTTAATAACTCTTTTTAACGTCAAGCAAGTCACATAAGTAACAGTCATGTGCCCAGTCTATTCTCTGCTATATGCGTTGACGTAAAACATACAATTTTCACAATGTTGAAGTAGCCTATTAAAATCATTCAGATATTGCGTGCCCTTGCAATATGCATATTGCGATATGTACATTTGCGATATTTCGATAATTTCGATATATTGTGCAGCCCTAACACTGTCATAAGGGGGCAAAAAAATAGGCAATCAGCAGAAATATGATTTCTTAATGTCGTTGGGCAACACGTACTGCAGAAGCAATGGAGCCTTTTTTTATAACAGGCACTCTAATATACTTTTAAGATTCTGTTTCGGTCTAAAAATGACCTTTAGATACAGTTAAATTTCAAAACTTAAGGCCCGTTCACACCAAGAACGACAGTGGAAAGATCATTCTGAAAGTGATTCCAACAATATTGTTTCTCTGTGCCGTTAGTTGTAATGTGGTAGTTATCGTTTTTGGTGTGAACAGGTCTTTATAGTATGGGCAGCATTTCAGACACTTATTACTTCTCCCTCTGGTCAATACGTGATGATAAATTGTCAGTTATTGTGATGAAATTAGTCACTGGGCCCCAAATACTGTCTCTCCTCTCCTCATTTCTGTTAAACATTCAGCAGCCTGTAAGTTCATTAACGCATTGCATTTCAAAATAAACTCAGGTACATAGAGATATTCAAAAGCAGCCGAAATGAAATGCGTGCTTACTACGAAGTACCCCGGAGGATGATGGGACAGAGGCCTAGTCCATATGACAGACCCATAATGGGACGCGGGAGCTTCTTTGGGCCCGGGCCTGGAAGGGGAGGTGCCGTCCTGGACCAGATACGCAGCGGAGGTGGTTACAGTGGCGGTATGCTATTTTATTCATCTTTATTATATTAATTAACTCTCGCTAGGTTAAAGATGGATAGTAACTGATGTTCAAAAGTTTGGGGTCAGTAAGATTTTTCTTTTATATAAATTGAATTAATACTTTTATTCAGCGAGGTTACATTAAATTGATCAAAGGTGACAGTAAAGACATGTATAATGTTACAAAAGATTTATATTGCAAATAAATGCTGTTTTTTGTTATTCATCAAAGAATCCTTAAAGGGTTAGTTCACCCAAAAATGAAATTTCTTCCATTAATGACTCACCCCAATGTTGTTCCAAACCCGTAAGACCTCTGTTGATCCTCGGAACACAGTTTAAGATATTTTAGATTTAGTCCAAGGGCTTTCAGTCCTTTGAATGTAAGTCTGTGCACACTTTGCTATCGCACCAGATAACACGTCACAGCGTCTTACGTCAGCAGCGTCACTGTGGCCTCGTGAACGCGGATTCCAACATAACCGGAAGAGAAGACAATGCTTCATAAAGTCTTAGTTTTTGTTATTTTTGGACCAAAATGTATTGTCGACGCTTCAAAAGAGTCTAACTAACCAAATTATGTCACATATGAACTACTTTGATGATGTTTTCATTACCTTTCTGGACGTGGATAGCAAAGTGTGCACAGACTTACATTCAAAGGACTGAAAGCCCTCGGACTAAATCTAAAATATCTTAAACTGTGTTCCGAGGATCAACGGAGGTCTTACGGGTTTGGAACAACATTGGGGTGAGTCATTAATGGAAGAAATTTAATTTTTGGGTGAACTAACCCTTTAAATGTATCACCATTTAAACAGAAACATCTGAATGATCTTTCGGAAGGATCATGTGACACTGAAGACTGGAGTAATGATGCTAACAATTCAGCTTTGCACCACAGGAATAAATTACATTTTAAAATATATTCAAATAGAAAACAATTATTTAAAAAAAAATGGCTTATGGTAATATTTAACAGTGTTACTGTTTTATACTGTTTTTGATCAGATAAATGCAGTCTAGTTGAGCATAAGAGACTTCTGCGAAAACATTTGAATGGTTGCGTATTTGCTGACAGGAAATGATGATATGTGACTTAGCTATTATTGACTGTCGATTATTGTTTCGATTATAAAGTATTGCATTGTCTCTCCTTCATAAGGATATGGTGGCTTTGACAACTACAATGGCTGTAACAACTACTGCTTTGGTAACGGCATGTTTGAAGAGCGTGTGCGTGGTGATAGAGGAAGAGGAGGAATGGGGGGTCATGGTTACAGCAACGATTCAAACTCAGGCTTTCACAGCGGCCATTTCGTGCACATGAGAGGCCTACCGTTCCGTGCTACAGAGGCAGATATTGCACATGTAAGAAACACCACAGTGTTGCCATTTCTTGTGGCTATATCCTTGCAATAGTTTAAAGTAAAAGTGTTATTGCCCTCGTGCCTTTTTCAGTTCTTTGCCCCGTTGATCCCTGTGAGGGTGCACATTGATGTAGGACCCAATGGAAAGTCTACAGGAGAGGCAGATGTTGAGTTCAGATCTCATGAAGATGCTGTGTCTGCCATGTCAAAAGACAAGAATCATATGCGTAAGTTTGTCTCCATTTCCAAAACTCTGTCCATATGTTTATCCGCGTTTCCACCGCAGGAACTTTCCCCAGGAACTAGGGACTTTGGGGTGGTACTGTGTGTTTCGACCGCTGGAACTGGGGTCTAAATAAAGTTCCGGGTAAACATTTCCCCCTCAAAATGGCCCTGCTCGCGAGGTAGTACTTTTTCAAAGTTAAGGAACTTTCAGGGGTGGGACTTGGGCGCTGAACATGCTGATTGGTTGAGCTCACGCAGCATTTTATTTCAACCTAAAAGTCTGTTGCGGTTCGCGCAGTAAGAGTTGTTTGCTATTCGAATCTAAAATAGAGTTTAAAAAATGCGACCGAAGGACAGACGACGAGATTCAGGCTTTATTGAGTTTATTCGCGGAGGATGAAATTCAATGGGCTCTGGAAAGTCACACGCAATCCTACGTCACAGGACTAATCTTCACGGTACTTTGGACTGCGATGGAAACGCAGACAGCAGCAGGTCTTGGGGGGAAAAGAGTTCCTGGGACAATTAGTTCCAGGTAATTTTGGTGGAAACGGGGCTTTTGTTTGTTTTTTGCATCACAATCATCATTGCATCCTCTGTGTAGAGCATCGTTACATTGAGCTTTTCCTGAATTCAACTTCAAGTGGGCCGTCTGAGATGGGTTAGTATGACTACATAGAGTTTGTTATTATGTAATAGTTTTGTTAAAGTGTATGAGAAGGTGTGAAGACAACATTCAAATGTTAGTCTTTTGTTTTGGGGCCAGGCCGCGGAGGAGGTTTCTATGGCAACTCTGGTGGCATGGGCTCTAAAGGAAGTGGACTAAGGGGGATGTACTGAGGATGCTTTCAATACATGCACTTTTCAACCCAAAGTTGGAGCTTCCAGCTTGGAAGATCTTTTTGTACGAAAATGTTTTTACATGTTCCGATGAAATATGGACAAATATTTTCAAGGCTTGAAGAGTATGAGCAGTTGCATATATATATATATTGACCGGCTACTGTACATTTTGCTTATTGAATTTTATATTACATATTCTGTGTTGGTCTAAGATATGCTCTTTGTATGTATTTTGACTCAAAAATGGTTATGAATAGCTTGATTCACAAGTTTTGAGTGTGAGATTGCACTTTTAAAGCAATAACATCATTTTGGATGTTTACCTGTTTTTGCTGCTCAGTAAAATTTCTAATTGAAACCTGTGAAATTTACACATCTATGGAATAAAACCTTTTATTGATATGTTTTATTTGTAACCAGAGAATGTTCATTGAAGGCAACTGTCATGTAAGAATATAAAGTGTGCTATCTTGGTTTTGATTAGAGCTAGATCGAACATATGGCAACAATTTATATTGTTTTCCAGTGCACAAGATTTGTGTAGCTTATTTGTTTTGTTTTCAAGTTTTTTACACTACAGTTTAAATGTTGGGGGCCGGTAATGAGTCTCTTCTGCTTGTTTTTAATGTCACTTTTGATTGCTTTAACCCTATAAAGCCTACTATATATTTCGAGCCCTCCAAATTATCAACATGAACCTGTTCACAATCTATTACATTTATATTATTGGGAGATACAGTGATAACTGATATTTATATGCATTTTATGCAAGCAGTCTGCATAAAATTGCATTTTTCTCAGTTTTATGTTTTTCCTCTGTGAGTTTGAACTCCATATTCTCCTATATCATACTATTTAAGCCATAAAAGCCTGATGTATCAAATTTGATACTCGATAAAAAACGCATACAAAAGGTCTAAAGGTTTAATAAACTCTTACATTTAAAAAGAAATGTTTTTCTGACTTTTATTACATACATTTAACACTGGTTAAAGTGTCCTAGCTGAATAAAAGTATTAGATTCCTTCAAAAAAGAAAAAATGTATTCATACTTACCCCAGATTGAACAGTAGTGTGTAAAATATGTACTGCAGCACCTAAATACTAAGGTCCTATAAGATCCATCACACAAGTGGAATTATAATCAACTTTAGTGGTTTAAGGCATATGTACAATTTCATACATAAATCTCACATTTAAGTTAACAGTTGTATCTTGATTTTTTTTTATAGACAAAAGTTAACACAAATACTCAAAGTGAGTAGTGTTCCAGTTCTGTACCAAGATAAATCTACAATTGTGAAATAATACAGCACTGCAGACAAAAAACCTGAACACCATATTCAGAAGATTATTTCTGTGCTATTTGACGTGAATCTATCTCAGTCATGCTTGAGTGGCACTGACAACATTTTTACTTGTATACACACACACACACATTGTTTTGCCCATCAAGATTCAGGGAAATGTCAAATCCCCGTTTATCAGTTTGGCTTGTTATACAGGCACACATGAATGTATGGTTCTTTCAACTGAATTTGAAATATCAAGAAACGATATCCCTTTAAATAACTGCATTTGCTTACTTATGACTCGTGAGGAATGAAACCTGTTCACCCTTCATATATCAAAAGTATATTTACAGTGCATGGGAGTGTTGTACTAATATAAATAATCAAAATCTGTCTACTTGCAGCCCAGATGGAGGGATTCAGTCATTAATCCATTTGTAAAATCATTTCTTTCATTGGGCACAAACACTGCATTGGCCATCTGCACAAGTGCCATTAAGTTTGCTCTGTGGCGAAAGGCTTTTTCCTATGTGAAATGTAAACTTCAAACAGAGAAACGGGTGCATCCATTTTGGTCACTTTGACGATGCGGGGCAGCGCAGTGTCCGATTTAAAGCTGATATTGGCCCTTGTGGCGATGTGCTGTCATTTCTATCTTATGTTGCATTGGAGGAGCAGCGCTGGAGGAGCAGCGCGTGGCAGGTGTCGCAGACTCTCACGGGTTTGGGTGAAGCGGGGAGCGGCAGCTCATTATCTGAGCAGGCATTGCAGAAGATCTCCCCACAGTTCCTGCAGTGATGCTGTTCAAACAAAGACAAGCAAGAGATCATGAGAGCTTTCAACTAAAGGGCCAGTTGTCTCTTTTGTTTTGGATCAGACTCAAAATGAATCTTTACAAATGATATTCTGGGATTCATCCAAACATGCTCTGGGGAATTTACCTTTAGTTGTTTTTCAGAGTAAAGGCCCATTCACACCATGGATGATAAATGTAAGGCTCATGCTTTGATAATCATTCTAATTCTATGAGAATAGGGAAGTCCACACTACAATGATATGACACAGGAACGATATCATTGGAATCACTTTCAGAACTATTTTTCCAGCTGATGAATGATAAAGCAGTCAGAATCAACTTTAAAGAGCTTGAGCCTTTAAAGTGGCATAACCGAAGCTTGCTTGTGTTCTTAGTGTGAACAGTCGCAATGTAACGGAAGTAGCGACAGATCTTCCATATTGTGATGTACATCTGAGTGGAATGAAACAAAGAATATACAAAAGAAAAGATGAAGAGTGGCAGCTTGGTTCAATCCATCAGTTGTTGATTGGATGGAGGCAGATATAAATGTGAACTTGCAGTCGATTGTAAGAAAGGGGCGGAGTTAAAGATGACTAAATGATGGCTACATATTGTCATGTGGTAAATAAGACATCTGTATTGCAAGCATGTTGCGGTTGTTGTTTTTGGCTATCAACGCAACATCATTGCCATAGAAATCAATGCAGATGTTCCTTAAAACAAAAGAGTGGCATGGGGTGATGGGTCACAAATCCGAAACAAATAATCAGATTTGTACTGACAGTGTGAATTTAGCTCAAGTTAACATTTTGATTACAGATTATGAGGTACATTTTTTTTAAATGTATAAATCATTCACAATAAGATCTATAACACGCATTTAAAAAACATGAATTTTCATTTCATGACAGCTTCAAGGTTTGCAAACTCAGTCTTTCATTCAAGCGTCATCTAATTCTCATCTGGTAATGTTTCAAGTGCATAAATAGAGCAGTTGAATTAGTGTGGATGTGTGAGAACTGACAGCCAGCTGTTGTGCATTACAGAGTTGAATTTAGGTTCAGACCTTTCTTCTGGAGATTGAAAATTCCTTCTCACAAAGCTTGCAGTGCGTCGCATCTTTGTCCTTCAGCCAGACCTGTCCACCCTGAAATACATTGTTTATTAATATGAACATGTGGGACAAATGGACTGATAAAACATAGATCATTTTCTTACAAAAAAACACTGTGGTGTTTTCAGATTACTCTGATACTTTATATAGCATGGTACTTTTTTTCCCTTTTTATTTTTTTTAAATCTCAAACAATGTTTCAATGCAAACCTGAAGTGCCTTGTTGGCTTCTTTTATGTCTTCAATTTTCAACTTGGACCTGAACAAGAAAAATGTGTGCATCAGTAAAATAACACGATTTGAAGGCTCCCAAATGGCACTGATGTTTAAATCGTACATACTCGCTAAGTTTGCAGCCCAGTTCCTCCAGCGCCTGTTCCTGCTCCTCACAAATTCCCTTCAGCTGCGTGTTTTCATCCTGCAACCTGTGAAACTCCTGAAAGGACATAAAAGATGCATCAGATACCAAGACAGGAGTTTGGCATTCAGTCAAACAAAGAATCTACGGAGCAGCGTATTTAATCATACACGAAATTGACCATAATATTTTTCTAAATCGTTAAGAATGTATGGTGGACATCCAGGGGACGACCCTCCAGTGGTTTTCCTTCTCTGTCAATTTAGGCAAGTTCGCTTCTACATTAGCTCAGCTACAATGTGGTATCCCTCAAGGCTCAATTTTAGGACCCTTGTCATTTTCATTGTACATGCTTCCCCTGAGCTTTATTTTTCAGAAATACCACATATTTTTCCACTGTTATGCCGACGATTACCAAATTTATTTCCCAGTGAGTATAGACAAGAATTGTTCATCAAAGATATTAGAAAATTGTCTGGCAAATAATTTCTTACAATTAAATGGGAGCAAAACTGAAGTCTTGATCTTTTGACTTTCTTACCTGGCCTAGTTGCCTAGTTAGGTCCATTGTCTTCAAATGTACACGATCAGGTGAGGAATCTTGGATTGATTTTTGACTCATCTTTACTTTTCAAGAAGCAGACCAGTGCTGTTTTCAAGAGTAGTTTTTATCACCTGAGATCGATCACTAAAATAAAGCATTTACTTTCCCATACTGACTTGGAAATATTTGATCAAAGTTAGAATATTGCAACTCATTGTATATTGGTCTGCCCCAAACCGCGTTATTCTGTCTACAGCTTGTCCAAAATGCAGCATCCAGGCTGTTAACAGGGTTAAGAAAGAGGGATCACATTTCCCCAGTTTAAGCATCCCTACACTGGCTCCTGGTGAAATTCAGGGTTGCCGATTATTGTTTACAAGGCATTTGGTCTCATGCCCCAATATATTAGTGACCTTTTACACCCTTACTCTCCAACCTGAGCACTCAGGTCTTCTGACCCACTGCTTTTAAAGATTCTTCATTGCCGTTATAGATCTAAGGGTGACAGGTCTGTGATAGGTCCTAAAATGATGGAATAGTCCTTTCCATATGAGGTCATCTTCATCGCTAGCCTTGTTTAAATCTTCTTTAAAAGCATATTTTTTCTGTGGCTTTCGAATAAATTACCAAATAGGTTTTGAAGATGATCAAATATATGATTTTGTATTTAAATGTTTTGATAGTTAATTATTATTATTTTACTTAATTTTTTTTTTATCTCGCTTGATCTGTAAAGCACTTTGGGTCAACTTTTGTTGTTTTTAAATAGAAATAGAATATAGAAATGAAGGTTGACTTGACGCACATTAGCCTTCATACAGATTTATTGTGGACTTAAAGGGAAAGTTCACCCAAAAATGAAAATTAGCCCATAATTTTCTCACCCCCAAGTCATCCTAGGTGTATATAACATTCTTCTTTCAGACGAATAAAATCGGAGTTATATTACAAAAGTTCAGGCTAATCCAAGCATTAGAATTTGATTCATAGTTGGGTGAACTATCCCTTTAATGGATATTAGATTTATCTCTCTCGCCATTGAAATGAAAAGAGAAAAGAGCAATTCATCTTACTTTTTTGAGTCCGTTGATTTGCTGTGCTTCAGCGGCGAGTTGGGTGATGGTCTCTCGTTCTCTTTCTAATTCATTCTCTAACGTCTGCCGCCAATCCCTCTCTATTTTCAAGTCCGTTTCCAGCTGCATCCTAAACAAAAAGTGTCAATTAAAATCGCACTATTTTCCACTTCAACATCTAAATAAATGAGACACAGTGGTTAATTCTAACTTAAAATGAGCCGCATGAACAAACTTACATTTGCTTCTCTCTCTGGACTATCTGCTTTTGGAGACTGTCAGCTTTGTTCGTGAAGTCCTGCTTAAATTTGCGCACCCCATCTTCGGCACAGGCGCGTTCCCTCTCGGCATCCTGCAATCTGGTGTAATTCAAACCAACTGGGTAAAACTACGGTTCTGAATTAATGGAATGGGCGGGAATGTATTGAATCAACAAAAATAAAAAATAAAAAGATGGCCATAATTCAACAGCCACAATAGAGCGGGAACAAAAACAGAGCCAAATGACAGAAATGTTGCGCTGAAAAGCCAGAAAGTTGAAATGAGTTTGAAATTTCATAAGGGAAAGTCTGTTCACTCGGCGGCCATAATTGCAACGGCTACAGGAAGCTATTTTGGGCATACAAGACCAAGTCCTATCTATTTGAATGGGGGAATCCTGGAATCTCAAAAAAACTGCTTTCTGAACTCACAATTAAATAACATATTTCAAATCAGCAACAAGATCTGACATGAACTTTCCCATAAATGTTATTTCTTATGCTCAAAAAGCTTATTTTTCAGGCTAGACGAGCCAATGCGCATGTGCACATTCTTTGCTTAGTATAATATTTAGGATTATTAGACAATGTCAAAATAAAGTAATTTTTGGGTGAACTATCACTTTAACTGTGTCTAAGCAAAGACATTCGTTTTCAAGATGAACAGATCACTGCCACTGCGCAATACTCACAAATTACCGTGGGAAGGGCGGGTGTTCATTGATAAATAAATTGAGGTATAGGTCCAAATATTACTAGTAATGTCATACTTTGTAGTAGTGTATCGTGGCGTAATAATATGCTTGGTTGTAAAATGTATTACCTGAATTAATTGAAATCGAAGATAGCTCGTTCACAAACAGCAAACACAGATCAGATGTTCATCGCTGGCAAACAATAGGATGCATTTGCAGATTTGCTTTCCATTGACTGTAACGTTAGGTCTATTTCATCCAACGCTCTTGATGTTCTTACATTTCCTTTTACGACTCAGAGTGAGAAACGATTCAGTGCGCACAGGGAACTGAAAAAAATCATTCAAACTGAGTCTTTGAACAGAATCGACTCAAAATAGTGATTCATTTGTGAATGGGGCAATGCTCATGCCCTAGAAAAAGAGAGCGCACTCTTGGAATAACGTATTTATTAACATGTTTTGCATTAAACTTAAGTAACGAGAGGAACGTTGCCCAGTGTAATGAAGTAAAAGTAAAAAAAAATTTAAGTAAAAGTAACCAGATTTAAATCAACTCTTTGTTAGAACCGGAGCTTCTAACAGCAGCTGCAGTGACGCAATGACTTTACCAATCAGCAATTGGCTCTTTTACCATATTTACCATATTTTGCAGTTTCTCCCATTCATAAGTAATATGAGTGAACTGTCTTTTAACTTTTTTTGACAAATGATTCACAGTAAACCGGTACGAGTAGTTGAAAACATCAAATTTATTGAAGACTGTGATAAAAGCCATGTCATATTTGTGGTTTCTTTGATTGTTAAATGTTACAGGTAAATAATTATGCTATAGAACCACAAAAAAGATTTGCTTATTAAATAGTATGTGGAAAACAGTAATCATCAAATAAAACTTAAAAGGGCTAGCGAAAACGATCAACTCGTCACTTTTTAAGAACACTGCATATCGCCACACAACTAGTGTCAAGTAACAAAGAGCAATTTTATATTAATATCAGAAGGAAATATCTTTGACAAGTTTGTATTGGTGCTCAGTATCTGTGCTAGCGCATTTTACAAACGACATAGCAAGAGTTCTTGTCTGGCTGAGTAGGTCTTTGTCGCTATTTGTAGAAAATCATGGAATTAGAGGAAGGGAGATGATGACAAAAAAGAAATGAAAAGGGGAACAAAAAGGGAAAGAGGATGTAAATATCAGTGAATTTCAAATTCATCTCAAAGCTTTAAGAACTTGTTAAGCAGTGCAGTCATAAAACATCAGAAATACGATGGCGATAAATCAACGGAGAAGAAAGGGAAGGATGATTTATGTGTACAGAGAAGTGGACATGACAGCACCACGTCACCACACGAAAATAACACGGATGCTAAAGGATGAGCTGTTAGATGAGAGAAAGCCATTCAATGAGCCTTCAAGTCAAGCATGCAAAGTCCACAGCATGCTATCAGGTATCTAGACACTTCCAGACACTCTGAAAACCAGTTCCACTCACGAAACAAAAGCACTGATGGATCTGACACCATCAATGCACACTAATTTGATTTAGTCTGTAAAAGCAGATATCATATCCTGAAATGCATTTACACTGGTATGCTACCGTTCAAACGTTTGGTGTCTGTAAGATTTTTTAGAAACAATACGTTTTATAAGTAGTCTCTTATGCTCATCAAGGCTGCATTTATTTGATCAAAAATGCAGTAAAACAGTAATATAGTGAAATATTATTACAATTTATTCTTGCGATGGCAAAGCCTACAGTTTTCAGCATCACATGAAATCGTTCTTGATGTTTTTGTGTAATATTATGAACGTCTTTACTGTCACTTTTGATCAATTTAAAAAATCTTACTGGCCCCAAACTTCTGAACGGTAGTGTATATTCTATTATCTGCATTCTGCAAATAAAATCCTTCATTTGAAATGAAACAAAAGATTCCTTAAACTTTGAACTGACCACAAATGTTTTAGATAAAAGTTTTATACACATTGTATTAATGCAAGGTTAGAAATCCGGCTAAACAAAGCACTTGAAACACTCAAAAACGATTGAAATTGCTCTGAATGCACTTCAGGAATACGATGACTAAACGTTACGTTCGACATGACCGTAAATAAATTAGGAACTGATTCTTACCTTTGCTCTAGTTGTTTCATGGTTGCCGTTATCTGATTGGTCTTCTCCTCCAACCGTGCGATCATGTCATTTTTTTGTCTCATGCTGTCATCTGAAGACTGTTGATGATTATAAGTAGCTTGATTACAACATATTTTAACCACAAATTGAGAAGAACTCTTAATAAAATATGTTTTACCTGCATTTTTTGGTACATCTCCACATTGATGGTTTTAACTTCATCTAACTGATGCCGAAGTCCAATCAGAGTGTCTTGTTTTTCATGGATGTCCTTTTCTAACAGTTTCATGGCCATCTCCATCTCCTGCTTCATGCTCACTTGCACAACCAGCTCGTTCTCCACATCCTTGAGCATACATTACAAAAAATACAAAACAGGTTTGACCTCTTCCAAGGGCCACTGCACAATCTGAACAGCGGGTACATTTTTTATATTAACGCAGACCTGTCTGAGCTGACATTCCTCTTTGAGTTGGCGTCTTGCCTCGTTGTACATTTCATCCAGGCCCTGCCTTGACTGCTTGTACGTATCCAGCTCACAGTTCAAATCTCCTTCTGCAAGCTGAATAGAGAGAATAGATAGTGAATATAATGTATGGTTGAAATACTGCAATTATGATAATGTTTTCAGAAGGCAAAAGGGGTGATAGGGGAAGAAAAGTTCAGGGAATATACTTTATTATTATTTTTAGAAAATCCAAATATTATGCAGATAATATTTTACACACATTTCTAATATTCATGGGGGGATTTTGGGGATCATACCTAGCAAACACAGAACGTTCCCCTAACATTAGTATTTGGTTTGTTTTTTGTTTAGTTTTTTTATATAACATTTCACGTCACATATAACATATAATGTTTCTAGAACGTTTCTTTAATTTTTGTAACCATAAAGTAACGTTCCCAGAATGCTGCAGGGAGGTTATTTTTAAATAACTTATACCGAACGTTCCCTAATGGTTATTTATCTTCCAATTAAAAGGTTGCAGATGTTTTTGTGTAATGACCTATACAGAGCTCTGAAATTAGTTTAATACAGCAATTATGTTGAAATGAGATCAACCAAAACAGGGCAGGTCAGGGTTGGCATAGTGTGAAAAGCACAGAAATCATAAATTTGTGGGTTTGTTTCACTGGCTGACTGACTAACATTCGTTTATAATTACTTATAACTTATATAGATGTGAGAGTAAATATGACTTTGGATAGATTTGACAACCGTATTGAAGAAAACTAACATTCTATTTTTAAAAAAAAGAACATTCTGGGAACCAAAAATTGTTGGCTGGGTAAAAACCAGGGACACATAGTATAAAGTTTATATGAATTTAAATATTTAAAAATGTTTGTGCGCATTAACTACTATCTGCCTTTGTGAATGGCATAGTAGCAGATGCGCGCTGTATACAATATGAATACAAACATATAAAAAACATAGAATACAACAATACCTCAAGACGCTGTTGTGCTTTCATAAGAATTACAGAATTTTCTGTTCTGAGTTGGTGGTTCTCTTCCTGTAGTTTAATTATGTTGTTTTTTGCTATTGCCAACTGTATTAAAAAAGAGATGACAACAAATAGTTAGTATTGCATATTTCTATTCCATATATCAGACTAATTCTTTCTTTTTTTATCTAACAGTACTACCTCTTCTATGAGTTTGGAGTTGGATTTTTCTAACGACTCCACGCGTCCTTGTAACCCTTGAACTGTAGAACTTAAAAAACAAAGTTTTAAATAAATTTCATTAACACTAGGTTGTGCTTTGGTGAAATGGATTATCTGTTTTGAAAAGCAATAATCACTCATCTTAAATACAGTATATCACAAAAGCTTTAGAAAGAGCATGAACTTACTTCAGCTGCCTATTTAATTCTTCGACATAATTCTTCTGATCCAAAATAGCTGCAATTTGTCCATTTCTATTTAAAAAATATATATGATGGTTATTCATACAGAATAATACATCATGGTTATTATAATGATTTAATGTTATAAATTAATCACACTTTTAATCCACTTAAATGTCCCTTCACATTAAAGTATATTGTCTACAAAGTAAACTTTTTTTTTATTTTTACCTTTCTTCACTTCTATAGTCATCGATGTCATTCTTCAAGTACATGGAGAAGTCTATTACACCAACCTGTGAATTCCAATACAAGACCTTAATATTTCTCAAACAGAATCTAGATGGCAGGTTAATAAAAATGGCCAATAGACGATGTTCATACTTGTGTATCGAGGTCCTCGCCCTTCACACATAAGTTGGCATCTATGACGTTCAGTCCCACCAGGAGACCGACGATGACGGCTCCCTCCTCCTCCAGCATCACTGCTGAGTTCTCATAGAACTCACTGAACACACACACACAAACATATTGACATTTATCATTGGTTATGAGTGTCAAAACAAAAAAATACAGATAGATTCTGTAGATAGATAAAGACAATTCTGCAGTGGCAGTCTATGGAAGCCACGGAAAACAAAAGAGTAAAAAAGGTAATAATTTCGAGTTTATATCTCATTATTCTGACGTTTTTTCCTTTGCAATTGCGAGTTTATATTTCACAAATTCTGAATAAGAATAGAAAGATATAAACTCGATATTCTGCTTTCTTTCCCTCTTCAGAATATCGAATTAATATCCTGACTTTTTTCCTCAGAATCGTGATATAAACTCACAATTGTGAGTCCTAAAGTCCGATTTGGGAGATATAAACTTGCAATTGAGCGAAAAAAGTCATAATTGTGATATAAAAATATGTAAATATTATGTAGCCCTTTTTTTGCATCAAATTCATGCTTTAATAATAGGGTTATTGTCGCAGGTTTCACCAGTCCAGTCTGTCCGTTTAATGGCTTGCAACCATAAACGTTGGCGTTTAGCTTCAAATGGTATCTTCAACCACAGTACTCTGTAAAAAATGATGATCATCTTTTTTTTTTCATTTTGATTCTGACCTCCAAATGCACAAGACATTTTTCTCTTATTCCTATTATTTTTCTGCCACCACAATGCGTGTGAAGCTGGAGTGACGTAACTGTGACATCAGCTCCCAAATGGTCTATTCTAGTCATAACTAGCAAAAAAATCTGACCATAGTGTTCAAAAGTTTGGGGTAAGAAAGATTTTAA
Organism: Gobio gobio; assembly: GCF_949357685.1. NCBI lineage: Eukaryota > Metazoa > Chordata > Actinopteri > Cypriniformes > Gobionidae > Gobio > Gobio gobio. Next base: position 32,570,012 of record NC_137111.1, on the reverse strand, counting down.
TGCTAATCAAAATAATAATAAGTGGCGGTAAAGTATATATATATATCTACGTATATAGAGGTATCTATTAGAGATGCACCGATTGCAATTTTCTTGGCCGATTCCGATTTTTTTGTTAATGAGATCGGCCGATACCGATTTTTAGGGGTGCTCCGATCGATCGGCAACCGATCTCGATCGGTCGATAATCGCTTTGGGATGATTGATCGGCGGTCTCCAAAAAGGCCGATCTCATGATCTCACGCTCTCTCTCTTCCTTTCAAAATGCTCAAATGGCTTCACATCAGCGCATCGCATCTAAAATCGAGCTGCACAGTTGACACAGGATTTGCCACTTTGCACAATCGAGGCAGTGTCGCATCGTCACTAAAGTTTATCATTTGCATTTATTTTTAAGTCTTGCCAGTGTTTAAACCGCACTCGCGCGCACGGTCTGGAGAGAGACACACACACACACACACACACAGGCCATCTCACAAAAAGCTTGCGAGTACAAATTGCGCTGAAATGGTCAGATACACACAAATGTATGTACTAAATGACCGTCTTGACGAGTATGCACGCAAACCCCGTCGTGACTCGCGAGTGAACGTTTGTGCAACTGCATGTAACCGTATCCGTGTTCGCTCTTAAAGTGACAGCTGTCGAATAAACTGCTGCTGTCTCTGAGTTTCTCTTTGTCTTGTGTTGTTTGATGAACCTTTATGACACTCACTGCTCTTGAATGACTAACTTTTGCAACCTTAAGTGTAAGGATTAATCTAATTTAATTTATTCAGGGAAGACCAATTTTAATTTACATTTGATTTCTTATTAAATGCCTTTAGTAGTTCTTACCTCAATACTAATGTTAGACCAGGGGTAGGCAAGTTCAGTCCTAGAGAGCCGCTGTCCTGCAGAGTTTAGCTCCAACCCTAATTAAACACACCTGAACCAGCTCATCAGTGTCTTCAAGATTACTAAAGCTACAGGCAGGTGAGGGTTTTTCAGGGTTGGAGTCAAACTCTGCAGGACACGGCTCTCTAGGACCGAACTTGCCTACCCCTGTGTTAGACCTACCTGAAAAATTGTTTTTAAAAACAAAAATGCACTGCATGATCAAATATTTAGGTGAGATAATTATATACATTTATTATATACATTTATTTGGGAAAGATGGCTACAGTAGCCTTAAGTTATCTCATTTTCTAAAATAAACACTTGGTGGTTCTTCAAGATCTTGACTCAGTTAATTTAGAGTTAGTTTCATTTATACAAATGGTGCAAACTCTGCAAGATTATAGATAAAAGATTGCCATTCTGTGATCGGCAATCGGCAGATCATGATCTTGGTGATCGGTAATCGGTGATCAGCCCCAAAAACGCTGATCGGAGCATCTCTACCGATTTTTGTCGATTCCGATTTTCTTTCTAAGAACTATAATTGACATCATACAAACAAAAATCCACTTTTTCTTCAAAGCAATTTTTTTTTTTTTTTCTAAAGTAAATTATTAAACATTACAACAGGATCTTCTCTCACTTAAACAACTCTCAAAAAAGAAGTATTCTATGCCTGGAAAGAAGTTTGCTTTGTGAAACTAAACATTATAAATTGACCTTTTTCTCTTTTTTACTTGTCTTACAAAAGTCAAAAGATCCTATGAATGAACAAACCTGAAGTGTACAATACTCCTCCAAATAATAGTTCAGTAATTGGGTAATAAATGTTGCCAGCTAGGGATGTCACAGTACCAAAATTCCAGTAGTCGGTACCAATACCATAAAACTTTTACGATAATCTGTACCAATTTCGGTACCACAGCTAAACGTTTTTTATATATATTTTTTTATTTATTTAACCATTTTAAAAAAAATGTACGTTTATTATTTATGATGATAATCATTATAAGTAAATAATACATAAACATTTAAAGGCAGTATGCTGTTTAAAAGTAAATATTGTTTATTAAAAAAAAGATAAAGTGAAAAATAATCAACCATTTAAGCATAATTATTATTAGTAGAGGAGACGTATTATTATTACATAGAGCTGGCGCTAAATCTACTGTAGGCTACAACAGTAGCCCAATATATTCTGTCAATTTTTAAACTGAACCTTTATTTTGACGGGTTGCTGTTGCCCTTAAGTGTCTGTGTTCATGATATGACCGTTTTCTCAAATGAAACGGTAAATTCTCATGAAGTGACGATTTATGCGTTCGGCTGATCATCCAGCGCCATGAAGTCCATCATTTCTTTGTAATTGCTTTGGTCTTTTCGCTGCTTATACCAAGGAAAGATAGGAGAGGCTGCAGACCTGTAGCTGGCTCTGAGCTCTGGCCAGCTTTAGCCGTTTTACCTTTACTAGCGTTACCTTCTTCCAACTGGGCATGTTCCGCGGGGTGATGGAGTTTAAATTGTCTAATTAGGTTTGTTGTGTTGTGCGCTTTCATGGTGGTTCCCCCGTGTTTTATTTTAACCTTACAAGTTTTACAAATGGCGAGCATGGCTGTGACGTCAACGTCGCTGCCGCGCTCGTGCTCACAGCCGCATGTAGACGGATCGGCTCAAAATCTGAGACACGTGAGACTGATCGGCCGATCACTGATCAGGGCCGATCATGCAGAAAATTGGCTGGTCCCTGGCCGATCAATCGGTGCATCTCTAGTATCTATGTATATATACTTTTATTCAGCAAGGATGCATTGAATTTATTAATTGCAACATTTTTACAATGTTACAAAAGTTCTCATCTCAAATATTGTTCTTTTGAACGTTCCATTCATCAACGAAAAAGTCTTATGGTTTTCACAAAAAAACTAAGCAGCACTACTGTTTGCAGCATTGATAAGGATAAGAAATGTTTCTTGCGCAGCAAATCAGCAGAACGAATGATTTCTGAAGGATCATGTGACACTGAAGACTAGAGTAATGATGCTGAAAATTCAGCTTTGCCATCACAGAAATAAATAAAATTTTTGTACATAATTACATAATTGTAATAATATTTCACAATATTACTGTTTTTACTGTATTTTTGGTCAAATAAATGTTAATGACCGCCAACTTTTGAATGGTAGTATATATAAGAAAACTATACTTTTGGTATCTCAGCTACATAGGATGCACACATATGATGCACACCCTCTAGTGAGCACAGTTCACTAAACTCTGATGTACTGAGCAGGAAACACAAAACTAGTTTATCTCAGGCATCTTAACACTTCTCTAATCACCAATTCTCCACCACAACTATTGTGACAAAGGATGAAATAATTAATTAAGGGTACTGAAAAAACCAACCTAAGTATATCTTTCCTGGTGATGAGGAGACGGAGATAATCTGCTAATTTCTTCTGCATCAGCGCCAGTCTCAGCCATGCTCTGGCTCTGCCCAGAGGCGTCCTAACAAACACATACAACCATTTTGAGGATAAGCAGACAGATAGACAGTGATATGCATGACTCTGGAAATAGGCTTAACCTGCAGTTGCAAGTTTCAGTTTTATCAAGGAACTGAAATTTGCACTTCCCTATTTTGAATGGAACTGTGTACCGGGGAATGTGTGCGAGAAAGCATGCGTATATTTATAAAATAGTGGACTTGATAGATAGTGGATCTTCTTTTGTATAAGAGTCTTTGAAAGATTAATTTAGACAAAATTAAAACACTGCAGATTTGCATGCAAACTAATTAATGTAACTGTAAGGCAGAAAATTGTGTTTAGCACTGCACATACTTAAGGCCAGGAAGGTCCCGTACACTGGCTGCGATTTCGCCTGCTTCTGGGCACAGCTTCTCAACCATCTCCAGAGGCCCCCACAACGACTTGTTGTAACCAAGAAACGATTTCTTCACTGGGAGATGGAGACCAACGTGTTTGTTAAACAACTCAAGGCTACGATCTGGCGTACAGAGCATGCAAAGAATTTGATGAAACGCCATTCAAAACAGTATTCAAATTTTGTGGCAGAACTGGCTCACTGGACAAGAACTTCAGGTGATCTGGCAGCTGAGAATGAGTAAAAAAAGGCATTTCCTCATTTTCTTTTCCTTTTATAAAGTTACTGGCATAACAGTTGCTGCTATATGTCTGGGCCCTAACACTAACATAGGCCAATGGAAATATATATGAGATATTGATAACAGATAATATTTAACACTAAATCAGCTATCCTACCAAAAAGCAAGCATATAAGACTTTAATTGAGAATTGGTAAACAGATGGTTCTCTGTGGCTGTCTGATGACCATACCTTTGAGACCGTGCTTCAGGCAGTGCTCCATGACAACAAAAAACTGTTGCAGAGGCGGATAGTCCGAGTCCAGAGTTCGTCCAAAGCTCAGAGCCGACTCGATCAGGCCTTTGATGCTAAGCTTAGCCATATTAAGCAAGTTTGCTCGTTCCATTGCCATAGGATCTCGAAAGGCTAGAAGACACAGCCCACAGACAAATATATATCATACCAAAAATGACATCATTATAGCCAAAATCAAGTTCTTCATTTAAAATAAAAAACAACATCACATTGAACTCATCACAGCACTTCAACCTCTGGCTGTTTTCCTAGGACTGACATGTGACCACACTTTTAGTTTAAATTTTAACAAACCCTTAAAGTGCTGTAACTGGTTTTGACTGTACTGTCATTCATTAGTCCTTAAGAGCAGCACTGTTAAAAGGCAGTCCTTTTTATGTTTTGTGTTTACTGCACAAATGAAAGTAAGTTAGTGATACATTGGACCCTGTTTGAACCATCAGGCTAATCAATAATTCTTATGTAAACATATTCAGACAGGCCCTGTCTAACAAGCATCCTGACACTGGTAATCTACTTCCTACTAATGTTGTTGGTTCCCATTGCCACTTTATTTGGTCCTAGACAATTAATCTTTATTCCATCAGATATCTGGTGTAAATAACTTAAATAATATATAATTTATCCTCTGTTTAATAAACTCTTATTATTTTATTGTTGTTATTACTATTATCATTATTATTTAATCCATTCACTATCAGTATCACTATCTATTTGTCTTTGTTCATGGGAGGGGGACAAATACAAATCATGACAAATCAACAGCATACTGATTTGGGCTGACTATCTTACCAATAAAAAAATAAAATTAAAATAAAAACATTCTGCATATCAACAATATGATTGACCTGGCCCTTAGCAGTTATAAAACACCCAGATTTATTGTGCACAAATGAATACAAACCAACAAGGCACTCTTCATGACATCATGCTATTATGACATCATTCGGAAAATGACGTATGGCAAGCCATTTTAGCATGTTCCCTAAAATTATCTATTTTTGTTTGACAATGCAAAATAGACAGTGCAAAACACCTGAAGTGGAAATTTGGCTAATCCTTGACGCGATCGCGGAAAGCACTGCAAAGTTGACTCTGCGCTGATTTGATCTAATATTTAAAAAATCTTCAAATGTTGTAGATTTATGTAGCAAATGGGAATCAATCAAATTATTGAATGTATTTTGAGACAAAGGTCTTTGTTCAAGGTAATTAAAGCACGTTTTTCAATGATGGAAGAATATTTAAAAATATGGTATTCGGATATCATATAAGTTGGGTGTCCACCTTAGAGATAATCACCATATTAATAATGCAAAATATGATTTTGATCATATAATAAAATATTTATTTTGCTACTGTAAAGCTGTATTAAATACCTATGGCATTTCCTTCAATTCTTTCAGAATCTTTATTTTTTTTAAATAATTTAGTTTCAGCATTTTAATGAAAGTATATTTATTGAACAAAATTTAATATATCAAAATAAACAGAAAAATGAACAAAAGCTAAAGTGAAGATTATTAAATTATAAGTAGGCTAGGCCTATTAACGAATACCTATTAGCAACAATTGCAATACAACTGTAATAGTAACAATGACAACTAACTGGATATTGATTAGTATTGTATATTATTTATTTATCAATAAAAATAAGTAGGCCAATAAAAAAAACAAATAAATTCTACTGTTTTTCTTCTTCGATTCTAGATAGTTTCCAGCAATAAATGTTAATCCGGCTTGCCATACACGTAGGTTACATCTGAACAACGGACTTTAATGTCATCCATAACCTACCCTTGGCACCCCATTCTTCTGAAAAAGGCGCAGTTTTAGGCTCTATCACTTTAGGCAGGACGTGAATGCCACCCGAGAAGGTTTCTGACGCTTTTCTGGCTAAAGCGAATATGGGCGCCTGCCATCTCCCGTCTCCAGATTTCATGGCAGCGCTGCTCGCTTTCTCACCAGCCGATTTATCCTCCTGCAATCTGAGGATACCGAACACTTGCGATCTCTCTTTGTTGCTCTCCGCTTCCGCAAACACAAGGTCCTGTTCTGCAGGAGTCGCCATCGTTAAAGTGAATATCATACGGTTTAGGATAATGCTTCGCCTAACAACCACGGCGGTGATGTGCTGAGCGGCATTGATAAACAGTTAACGACGAAATTCAAGCGCTTTCCCATGTGATGTTGCTTGTCAACGCCCCAAAGGCGACGTATGTTTTCCATTCATATGGTCATCATATCTTTGAAGAACAAATGGCTTGATTGTAGATTTGTTTACACCCGAGCACTCCTGCACGATCCGTCTGCAGCAAAGGGGTGGTGTCATTACATTAAAAAAGACGTAGGCTAATTCAGTGGAAGAGTATGGATATACTACCCTCTACCGCTTATATGGAACATTGTCCTGGAATATTATGAAATAATCAATGTTCAGAAATTATTAATTATTATCATGTTTTTAACTATGCTGTATAGCTGTGTTTTGCGTTGCGTTAGTTATCAAACTCAAAAATTGGTTTGTTTTTAATTATTACAAATTATTAGGCTATTAATAGGCTATTATTATCGGGGAAAGTTAATAATTGTATTTTATTGACAAAATATTTTAGTTCGTCTTGGATATTTTTTGATTAGATCAGATAACATTTTAAGCTGTCATTTGGTCGTTACATTGTTCCTCTCACAATGTACCCCACCTATAGGGCAACTTCCATTCTTTCAGTTAAATCAAGAGAAAAGTACACACTGTATTAATGAAACATAACCACATAATTGTATTAGACGTGTGAAATTAATGTGGGGAAAAATAAATACTTTGAATTCCAAGTGGATTTACACAAACTGAGAAAGTCAAAAAGCGTTAGGTTGTGCCGCGCTCTCCCCTACTATACAGAAGGCTGTGAGAAAAACGCTAAGCCACAAGAGTAGGATTTGGTGTGCTCCATTTGTCCTTCCCAGTAAGAACTTTTAACCAGAACGTCCCCTCAGTTGGAGTTTTGACTGGGAAACTCTGGAGGACAGCAATCACCACAACTTCAGAATCCAATATGGCTTCTCACTGCATCAACCATAATGAAACAGTATAATATATTGTTTATTAGCACTTCTGTTTGTCTGTGTCTCAATAAACTCAGTGGTACACACAGCACTAGCCAACCTCGGGTGATTTGTGGACATGATAGGCTACTCGGGCATTTCTGTGCAAAAAATAATTGTGTTGTTGTTTAGTATTGTATAATTAATGTATTTGTATTCCAAAAGAGCAAGAACAACAAAGGTCTGCCTGGATGCATCCATCTTAGTTTTCTGACCTGTTAACTGGAAGGCAGTCAATTCGGGTGTGACATCATACCAAGCTCCAACATTCCTCTTCCAAGGTAAATAAAACACAGCATGTCCAAATTCATAGTATTAAAAAAACATGAGGCAAAAAGTACGCTAATGACGGTTCACACAAGTCATTTTCAAACCAAGCACATTTCTTGTTCACCCTCACGCTAAAAATTCCTGATTTTGTGGATTCCTATAAAGAAATGACTGGATTTCGTCCATGAAAATTTGCCAAACAACAGTAAATGTGTCCACACCTTATCAATGTAACCGCAAAAAGGGCCACTGAACAAATCAAAAACCTTTTTAAGTGAACTCTTTAGTTATTCGGGTCACTGGAATGAACCAAAATCCCCACTATGAAATTTTTAGTTAATAAAAAGTGCCTCCTTTTTATTAGTGCATGTGCTACTCCAACAGTTTTCACACGGTAGAATTCAAAATGAAGGCTAACAACCTCTGCTGACAACCACCTCACTGGTGCTGAGTCGGGATTTTCCCCCTTGTTACCATGCATGCCAGTTACAAAAGTATAGGCTTGCAGTTCCAAACAACTATAACTTATTTACTTTGTATAATTTAACTTAGTATAGTAAGCTTTGGAGGCTTACCTTGACTGTAGGCCAAACGCTCCATACTTTCGCTATGGGTAATGCCCCATCGGTGAAGGCTCTGAGGGGAATACATGACTGGATCCACTGAACACAGACAACATACTTGGTTCTCAATGGATGGTTAACATTTAAGCATCACTTACACATATTTAACAGAACTAATAGCATGCATTTAGTCATTTAACTAAAATAAAAGCTGTTTTTACTGCTGTACAGTTGCTGCCCTACATCACAAACTCAACATGTTTCTGTTGTTTTCTGCTGCTCTGCTCTCAGGGTCTGACTATCATATGACTCTGATTTCCTGCACCACTGTCCCGCCTCACATGGGAGGAAATGTATACACATTCACTCTAAACAGACAAAACACCTTAAGATTTAAAGGCACATAACATTTAGAGCTCATCACAACATTAAATCAAACATCTTATGCTTTGTCATCTGGGTTAGGCTCTGACTTCTGCTTTAAAAGGTTTAAAAGGTTACTGAATCACTCAGAGGTGCTGAGCAAAATAGTACACACTTACCCCTGTTAAAGCTACACCCTTTGCTGGTGTTCTGCTGGTACTACTGGGTCGAGAGAGCTGACCTATGCCTGTTAGGTGAGGTGCAACCATTTGCTGCATTGGCAGGCAGTTGGGAGGAGATGTCTCTCGTTGGAACAGCACAGTGCATTGGGTGCAGGGTAGCAGAGGCGGTCAAACAAAGGGGGCGGGACATGTGAACACTCTGACCAGCCAATAAGTGTGGAGCTGGAGGCTACTCAGGAAGTGGGATTCTGAATGATACTGCACTGCCAGGATATGAATGAGCACATGAATGTGACAGGCATGCCACTGACTATTATGCATAATCCTTTTTAGCATATTGCAAGTGCATTTTGTGGGATGATTTTATGTAAATGTATGCACATTTGTATGCACAAATAATGAATATACACTATTCAAAGGTTTAGGAAAGAAATGAACGCTTCTATTCAGCAAGGATGCATTAAACTGATCAAAAGTGACAGCGAATCTATTCATCAAATAATCCTGAAAAAACGCATCAAGGTTTCCACAAAACAATTAAGCAGCACAACTGTTTTTAACTGATAATAATAAGAAATGCTTCTTGAGCACCAAAATCAGCATGTTAGAATGATTTCTGAAGGATCATGTGACACTGAGGACTGGAGTAATGATGCTGAAAATTCAGCTTTGCCATCATAGGGAATAAATTACATTTTCAAATATATTAAAACAGAAAACTTCTTTTAAATTGTAATAATATTTCACAACTATTTTTACTTTTAAATCAATGTATTGTCTTTGTGAGAATAAGGGACTTTTTATAAAACCCCAAACTCGTGTACGGTAGTGCTGGGTATTTCCAGCCATCAGGATAGTGCCATCAGGTGCCATCTGTGATCAGGGTTTATTTAATTTTTTGCTTGCTTGCTTGCTTTTGGCCATTTAAATTTGTCAAGATAACACTGCAAGGGCGGTTGACCTTCTCAAGTTGTCCTTAAACAAACAAGTATGGTCTTGTACCTATACAATCTTACTCTGTCTTTAAAAAATGCCATGATTTTATTTAAAAGACTTCCATGAAATTCAGTACTAAAACCACTCTCCTTCTAGTCTTTAACCAGAAGATGGCAGTGTCCTCCAAAAAGAGTAGAAAACTCATTTCTATCAAATCACACCTTGTAATAATAATGTTTTATTATTATTAAAGGGAGTAGAATTTTCAAATTTGAGTGTTTCTAAGTCATTTTACATTTTGTTATTTCTACCTTAACCCATTTGTGCCCAAATTTTTCTGAATGGTTTCATGCATATAGTCATGTTAATAGTGTAGTATGTGAACATGTTCTGCATTAGTTTGTTTTCTTGAAAATCGTATTTGAATGTGTGGCAACTATAGTTGCCGGTGGGCAAATATGTTGTATGCACCCCTTCAATGTCAAACTTGACTAAGAGGAGAACATTTGGCATCTAACTCAAAATAACTGCTTTCAACAGATCAATCTTTATTCATAAACACATTTTTTTGTGTATAAAAGTCGAACAACATTCGATCTGCATCTATCTTATAATCTGTTGAATGTGAAAATACAACAAACAACAAATACATTTGTCTTAAACTGGTGGAACATAGTGCAGAACAAAGTGCAGAACTAAATTGTGAATCAAAAAGTTAAATGAAAATAAATTAATATAATGACGAAAAATTACATCTTTATAACAAAAATAAATAAATAAATAGTCCCATAGTATTCAATGGCTCACTGTAGTAGGTGATTTCATATAATAATGTAAATGTAAACTCATTACTTGTCTGAATTTCCACATTATAATGGAATCATAAGCTACTAGTCATAAAAAGAATTAGGGTCCTTGACCGATTAGAATGAAACGCATCCATTCCAAACTGGATGAAGGGTCCTCAATATTTTGGCCCTTACAAGACATAATATCATAAAATATGATATTTTTCCCTATTGAATTAAGGTCTACAGTACAGTAGAGATGTCAGTTAAAGGGTTAAGTTTTGTTTTAGGTGAAAAAAAGAAGCAAAAACCACTAAAGACCAAAAACCTTGATTTATGAACCTGTTAACACAGTATGCCCCATTTCCCCATTATATGCACTTACAAGTCATTTGCCCACCAGCAACTACAGTTGCCGCTTGGACTTTTGACTAAGTGTACAAAAAACTATAGATCTGTTGTAAGAATTGTTTTGTTTGGATGATTCTAGAGACCTTCATGATTATGTAGATATATATATATATATATATTATGTCAACAAAAAAAACGTATTAGTAACATGAAAATAACCTTTTTTTGGGAGGGTTTGCCTTCATTATGCTTCCTGGAAGTAGGGGTAGGAAGTTGGCAGCCTCATGTGACAGGAAGGAAGTTAATACCTACTTTTTTTAACATTTACATTTACATTTAGTCATTTAACAGATGCTTTTATCCAAAGCGACTTACAAATGAGTGCAATAGAAGCAACTAGGACAATCAAGGGCAACAATATGCAAGTGCTGTAACAAGTTTCAATTAATCTAGAACAGAACACATAGGACGTTATATTTTTTATAAATAGACAAACAGAAAATTAATAGGGTGATAAGTGCTATTTTTTCTCTTGAAATCCTTTATTTGGTTGTTTTCTTGCGTGTCATTGAGATTAAAAACATGGATACTATCTAGAAAAATACTTACAAAAGGAAAATGACAACTATATACTGCGGCAAATATAGTAGCAAGAAAAGTCATAGGCAGGCAGGCAGTATGAAGGGTGAACCTTATATCTCAATGTGCAAAACCATCATTAATTAATCTCCGTTACATCAGTATTCTTCAACTACTTCTTCAAACTTCAATTTAAAATAAAGCTCCCCTTCAGACTTGATTGAAATCTTCATGGGTGGATTTCACTCTTGTGATCCTCTTGACAGCATAAAGTTGTGATGAGAGAGGGCAAGTGGTGGTGCAGAGCTTTCATCTGATCACTGTCTTGAAGTGCTGTGCATTAAACTCTTACAACTTGTAGGACTCTGTGGCTGTGGGGTTCAATGGATTTGTTCATGCCTTTCATGCAAACAAAGAAATCTTCAGCCTCAAAGCGTACATGTAATCACTAAGAGACATTGCTGTGGGTCTATAAAGATGCTCACTATCCACTAGATAAAAACAGCCCAAAATAATAACCATTGTTCCTCATTCACAATGTGATCTAATATGGCTTTTAATCTTGGCTTGCTTCCACAAATTCCAAAGACTTCAGCATCTCTATACATAATTTAAAAAAAGGATTCAAAATGATGCATTCTTCACAATCCAATCATTATATATTTTTTTCAAATAAACAGTTACCTGAACAACATTTTTATATTGTATACCAGGTATACAAGGTACACTATATCACTTAAAAATGAAGGTTCTTTATTGGATTATGGTTCCATGAAGAACCTTTAACCATGTAACCTGTCATCTAGACAAAAGGTTCTTTATAGTATAAAAAGTTTATTTAGGTTATTAAAATGTTCTTCACACTAAGAAAACTTTTGGAACCACTGAAGGAGCTTCATCACCCTTCATGGGACGTTTCAAGCATTAAAGTGCCTCACAATTTAAATCTAATTACACATTTTAGCTTTACGTCTAGGTAACAGAAATACAAAATCTACATTATGTAAAAGTATTCCTCACAGCCATAATTATGAAGGGTGAGGAGGGCTGTCATTATCGCACAAGCCTGTAGCATTGGTGCCTTCCTGTAAGAACCATTCAACTGTATTATTCTGCTTTTGAGCAGAAACTACCCAATGGTCTTGTTGGATTTGGTTGCATCCTTCACGACACTTGACATCGTTTCAATGCCGCCCAGTAACTCAAAAGATGCTACAGGCACGGGAGCAAAAATCATCGGCAGCCCCATGAATAGGAAATCACATCTGATTGAGTTTGAAGTGTTCTTCAGACATTAAACCAGGCAACAACATTTGATTAACTGCTGGCTTCTCTGCGCTCTCTTCAGACGATTCTCGCTAAAGGATTTTGTTTGGTTATAAATAGCATTGATCTTTCACAAAAAGGAACCATCAGTATAATGAGTGCATATTTTGTCCCTCTATTGCTTTATCCTTGGGAAGACGTTATTTTCCATATAGGCAGACACCAGACCATCACAGTGAAGCTGGTGAAATGGGGAAAGTTTAAAGGTGGTCTTGTTTATATTCATAGATGTTGTGCACACACTGTGTGATGATAGGCTGGTGTAACATTTAAAACCTTAGTAGAAGTGAGAACTTGTTGAGCACAGTGTTGACTTTTGATCTTAGACATCAGGGAAAATTACACTGACTTGAAATGTATATCTCAAAAGGATTTGTGTGTCTGCAGATACTGATACTGAGTAATGCCTTTATTCATCTGCCATAGGACATGCTAAATGAGTCCAAGAAAGCCCCTTTTAAATCAGCGAAGGGTGAAGACCGCAAGACCTACAGTCCTGCTTCATTATTAACTGAGCTCAAGGAGGTAATTACGATCTTGTCTATTTTAAGAACTTGCTCAAGTGAGGAATAGCCTTATTAAATAAATAAAGACCTCCTGCTGGAGAATGTGGGCTGGTCTGGTAATGCATATTGTCTTTTGATCTTCAGACATTGTAATGCAAATTTTGATCATAAACACCATTAGGATCCATCTCAAAGCTCTTGTAGGGAGTGCAGAATTATTAGGCACGTTGATTTTCTGATCATATTTTTTTTCCAGGCACATTTGACCAATTCCAAACCACAGTAATCCTAATAACTACTATTGATTTAGTATTTAATAATGTATAAGTGATATATAATTGTTCATGAAGGCTGGAAATGAAAATCACCTTATATTCAGGTGTGCAGAATTATTAGGCATGTTTTCTTTTACAGATAAATTGAGCCAAAAAAGAGATTTAACTCAGACTGAAAAGTCAAAAAGTATTAAATGCCCATGAGAAGGATGCAATACTAATGCAATACTAGACATTGCAGTTAAGGCATGACCATTGGACAGTGAAATGCTCGTTGGGTCAGCAGGATCTGACAAAAACAGGTGGTGAAGAAAAGACACCTGTTAACTGCAAAAGAATTAAGAATTAAGGTGAAGAATTAAGTGTGAAACCATCAGGAACCCTTTAGTCTCCAGCGCCACCATTTTCCAAAGCTGCAACCTACCTGGAGTCTCCAGAAGTGCAAGGTGTCAGGATCTCAGAGACTTCAGTTAGGTAAAGAATCCTAAAAAATGACCCCACTAGATAAGAATCACAAGCTGAAGTGTTGTAAAATACATGAAGCCTGCTTTTTTATAGGCTTTATAGGTTTTATAGGTTGAGAATGACTCTTGAAGGACCAGCACCACATCCTCTAGTACCACTGTTTGAAGAATTCATCTTCCAGAATCTGGCAGTACGTTTTGGGAGTTAATTTTTAGTCCATCTCTGCAAAACGGACTTCAGGATGGACTAAAATGAACTCCCAAAACGTACTCCCAGATTCTGGAAGATGAATTCTAGTTCTAATTGAGAATGAACAGAGGTTTAGATGTTGATGTTGTATTGAAAATACAGTGTTTCCTTTATTTGGCCAGTTTGACCCTTTGCTTTGTATGCGAGTTTGTGCTTTTTGTTACAGTGTTAACAAAACACATAATCTGTTCAAATCAAAAGAAGCCATAAACAAACATTTTAATGAAGAAAAATGTTTGATTAAACTCATCACTGACTAAAATATTAATAAATAATATTCACCAACAATGCTTTTTTTTGCACAGATCAGACATTCTGAATTCTGATTTTTAAATACATTCTAAGGGGAACAAAGTTTAGACGCACACAGATATCAAGAATCAGCATATGCATCTCACCAATGGTGACGTACTTAATGCTGCAATGCATTCTGGGAGCCATGAGTTTTATACTGTGGTGGCTTAGTAGGGTTGGAACTAAACTCTGAAGGACATCAGCTCTCTAGGACTGAACTTGCCTACCCCCTGACTTAGAGGTACAAAAATGTACTCTTAAGGGTACCACCCCCAGTGACGGCCACTTGTACCTTAAAGGATAAAATTTTGTACTCTTTTTTTTTGAGAGTGTAGCCTACACTTTGTTGCGTAACATATTCAGCAATGTTTGTGCTCTATGTATGTGTAATGTCGATTTCTTAATGTTTTCTGTCTAAAAGTGGCAACATACTTAAATCAAATCAGCAAAAACAAACAAACAAAAGAGTCAAAAATGTTTCTTTAGCTCTTATCTTTCTGAGGCACTGAACTGTCTGTCGATAAACATGTGGTTGATCATAGATAAAAATGCACAATGCAACGGTCCACTGAATTAAGATCGATGATTCGATGTCACAATTTATTCGACATGACCTTAAGCCACTGAAGTAATGACAAGGTGTGCTTTTCCTTCACATCCAGGAATTATTAGGTCATGCAGGCTACTTACATTCATGTTCATGGCAGACACGTTCTCATCAATGTGACTTACAAAAGAGTGCAAACATTGTGTTTGTGATTGCATCAGCAAGATCAATCCACCCCTTGACCTGCAAGACATTTTGCTGTCAAGAACAACATTTTATGAAAACAATTCAACAAAGGCATCAGTAAACTATTACAGAACTTTTATTAATACAAATTTGAGTGATTACGTATGTGATTACGTAAAGTTGATGAGAAATGAAAAAAAAATGTTTTTTTTTAAAAAAAAAAAACCCTGAATTGGCTCTAAACATTCGTGTTCAAAATAATTTTGTGCAGAATCTTTTATTCTTTAATATCAAAACCCTCAAAGGTTTTCTGGCACAACTAATTTTAAACTTATGAATAAGGCTGCCAGCTGAGAACTTTAGTGTTTTGGAAATCTTCTTGAAGCCATAGACTTTCTAATGTAATAAAACAATTTGTTCTCTATGGCTTTTGTGAGAACCCTTTTGACTTGGCCGTATTTGCTACTCAACACATGCATGAGCTAAAATGTATAAATGTGTAACAGCACAAGCGGTTTTGTTATAGAGTTTCCAAAGTCTTAACTGTGTTTTAAAGCGGTCATGAATTGAGAAATCAACTTTCCCTTGAGCTTTTGATATATAAAAGGTCATGGTAATATAAGAATATCCTGTAAATTTCAGAGCTATAAACTTCCTTGTTGGTCAAACAAAAGCTTTTATTGACAGCTGGCTCAGCAAACGATCGATCTGCAAATGTTCTTCCCTGTGACATCAGAGTGCAGTGAAACGCCGCCTCAACAGAAGAAGAATAAGGCCCCGATCAGACAGAACGCGTTTTTGCAGCAAGAGGCGCCTTTTTTGAATAGATTTCTGCTGCCAGAGAGCGTTATGAGCGCTGCTTATGCGCCCCGGGCGCCTCGCGTTTTAACCGCCTACTGCGCCTCGCGTTTTAGAAGGAGCGCTCTGAGCGCCTGAAGTTGAAAAAAAAAAAACTCTGAGCGGAAAAGCGGCAGACGTAATTGCATTTTTTTTCTATTGTCCAATCGAATGAATGGAGAGGCGGGCCTTCCGTTGTGGTGACCGTTACCTTGATGAGACTGACAGGAAAGCTGATTCGGGGGTTTCCTAGCAACATAAAAAAAAACTGCATCGCACTGCTATTTTCTAAATTGAAAAACGTTGACCAATAAAAGGCAGTGTAGTGCGCCTCACGTTTTCGAACCTGAAAAAGTTCTGTCTGATCTAAGCCTATGCCTCACTCTGTAGCCCCACCCACCGACTCGCGCCTGACATGTTATAGATAACATAGGCCTATATGGAGCTAAACTGGATCGAAACTCCGGGCAATAAACATGCAGCATGCGCTTCATTTGGATTCCAAAATTAGTAATGCATGGTTTAACTTTATTTTTAATGAACATCCAGTTCACGTGAGTAAGACGCGTTTGTTCGCTTCATTTAACTGTAGATTCATTTGTAAACAAGAGACTGGATTTGCAGACAGGATGAGATTAAATAAACGATGCTATGCCTTCTATATTGGATCTGACAGGAATGATGCAACACACTTATGCGAGTAAAAATTTTTTTTTTTATATGTGATAGTATTACATTGTTACTGATTGTTTGATAGGCTATCTACTGATTATGTGTACGTGTCTAACTAAACATAACCTACCACACTGTCACAGGCTGGAGTATCCTTTGTATTTGAGGTGTTGTTGGTTCATTGTCCTGCACTTTGGGATTAGACTCGAACATGTATAGGTCAGGGCTCGCAAAGACAGATGTCCTAGGGCTAATGCATTTTCCAGTCGGGCTAGGTACCAATCACGGGCCTGCCCGACGGGCTATCTTAAATAGTGAAATAACATTCCTTTCTTGATGTGCGTTGTTCACTCCCTTGACTTATATTTGATATTTGAAGGAAAAATACAATTGCGGAAGTTTTGGACATGCTGATTTGTTTTGCAGATGCTTGTGCTTGTGTATGTTAATGATGTGGTTCATAAAAATAAAAAAGTAATAAAAAATAACATTCCATTTAATTGCAGGTGGATGAGAGATAAATCAGTGTGTTTGTTTGATAAAACATATAGCCCTGTGGCCGAATCATTCCGGTTGTCGTTTTTCAATTACCCACATGTACTGACCAAGCGGCAACCTCCTCCAGTTTCTCTTGAATCCAATAAGGAAGTGACTTTGACTTAAACTGCAATTCATCGACTGGCCATTAGGGACAGGCTCCAGAAGGGAGCAGAATCTCATGGAGCTTCATGTTAAAATGCCAAACTTTACAGCAGAAAAAAACATGTTTACAGCCTGGTACAAATTGTGGTTTTGGTCTAACCAAATTCACATTTTATGAATAATAAATGTGTATTTTAATTTGCTTGTCACACAATGGAGCCTAACTTATTGTAATAATTATTTGAAGTAGCCTACCTTTACACTCAGCATTATTCCTTGTCACCCTCACGTAGTAAACTGCATTTTTTTTTTATTGTTTGCTTGCTGGAGGTACGCGATTACGTCGTGTGCAGTGATGTTAACATTTAAGCTAGCCGGTGAGAGAAAATGGCATTATCAAAGAGTCTAAAGAGGAAAGTCGACAGCGAAAATAGGGCATACAAAGAAGAATGGAAAGACAACTGCGTTCATCCTATCTGGTTTTGTGAATGCAAACCCGGTGTGTCTCATCTGCAACAAAGTTGTCGCTGTTTGTAAAGAATATAATATCAGACGGCACCACGAGACTAAGAATGGCACCTTTTTTTGCTGGTTGTCTTGTCAATATTTTTGATAAAACGGAAGCTGAATTTGAGCTGTTATTGTCCACGTGTTGGTGCTGAGGCCCCGCGTTATAAGAAAACGCTTCAATGGTTCATTGTTCATTTTACATCACACATCCATGATGGCTATTTTAGAGGCGTGTTCTCGTATGAGCCAAAATCACTAAAGAGAAATTGATTATGAGCAACTGTTGTTGTTGTTGTAATCTCTCCTGTTCTCACATCCCGCTCCAAGCGGTGCGCGATCCTGTGTCTTTCTGCATGGGAGTCAGACGCTGTGACAAGGAGGCTAAATGCTGCAACCTCTAGCATTAGTCACTGTTACAGTCACAGCCATAGATATACATAATAAAGGCTAGATGTCTTACGCCGGAGTCTCTAACGTCATCTCCGGCGACCATCTTGTCACGGGCAAGCTTTCTGGCGGGCTCTGTGGTACCTGATGTAAGGTGAGTGATCTGCACGAACACAAATACTCTTATCTCGCTGAAATCTTGACGGATTTACAAATGTTTTGGTTTCTTACAAACGTTATTAACGTGGCTATAATTCTGGATGCTTGATCAAATTATGAATAATTATTCATAAGTATGCAGTGTCATAACTACATCTCTGACGTTTATAACAAACCAAACAGTTTGAAAATCAGTAGAAAATTGAGCAAGTTATGGTTATTTAAAAAGTACATGCACCCTAAAACACAATATTACGAGTGAGCGAGCGAGCTGACTATGACAAGATGGCCGCCAGGTGCGGACGTCGACCTCCATTGGCAACGCGGTAGAGACATCTAGCCTTTATTATGTATATCTATGGTCACAGCAGTGAGATTTACCTGCACAGCTGTCACTAGCTGGCCTCCGTTACACTCAAGACAGATCTACTTCAGCACCAGCCGCTATCAAAATAATCTGGCTGCCGGCATGGCCCAGGTATTATTGCCAACCACTGGCGGAGAATCTCAATACATTGCAGAAATGCTCACTGAATATAAACCGATCACTTAGATCATCAGGATCAAGTCAGAAATACCAAGAGTTCACTCAAAGCAAGGCGAGTCTGATTTGAGCTATTATGCCAGCCGCAGCTGGAACCTTCCAGAGCAAATCAGATGTGCTCCAACAGTAGTCACATTCAAATCCAGACTCAGAACACACCTGTTTAGCTGTGCATTTGCTCTTATCTATGTATCATCTTTTTATTCTTTTACTTCTTTTTATAACTATTTTAATTTAACCTTGTTTTTATTTTTGGTTACAAATTTATTTTATTTTTGGTTAGTGCTGTCTGGTTGGGAGAATTGAGAGAATTGGGAAGTGAGGAGGTGAGTTTACGTACACACTCAGATGTGAGTGTGGAACACCAGGTCCTTGGAGGCAGGCTGGTGTAGTGCCGAATGCCTTCAGAGGCAGATGGTGGGTGATAACTCCACTCCATTAAGGGGTTGGAGGGACACTGGAAGCCATCAGAGGCAGAAGGTGTCGGAAAAAACTCCTCCCTATTGAAGGGCAGGAGTTCACTAGTAAACCGGGCTGCTACTAGTGTGTCTCACGAACTGAAAATCTCTGACTTCTCTGTTCAGACAGGGGAGCCCCGAATTTAGTTATTTTTTGGTTAAGATTTTATTTATTTTTGGTTAGTGCTGTCTGGTTGGAACAGTCGAGAAAATTGGGAAGTGAGGAGGAGAGTTTACGTACATACTCAGACGTGAGTGTGGAACACCAGGTCCTTGGATGCAGGCTGGTGTATTGCAGAAAGCCTTCAGAAGCAGATGGTGGTGATAACTCCACTCCATTAAGGGGTTGGAGGGACACTGGAAGCCATCAGAGGTAGAAGGTGTTGGAAAAAAAAAACTTCTACTTATTGAAGGGCAGGAGGTCACTAGGAAGCCGGGCTGCTACTAGTGTGTCTCACTAACCGAAAATCTCTTCTGTTCAGACATGGGAGTTTAGTCAGAAATAGTATTTTAGCCTTTAGTTAAATATGATTGTTATTTTTATTTATTTTATGGTATTTTTATTTCTTATGCATATGTTGTGATTATTCTATCACTATTTTAATACCTTTTCTATGTAAAGCACTTTGAATTACCTTTGTGTACGAAACTTGCCTTGCCTTGCCTAATGATATGTCAATAAAGGTCGGTTTTGTTCGGTTACGAGATCTAAATGATGGTTGGTTTTGTTCAAGGCCATTCGGTTTTGTTACCTAATGATATTTCAATATCGGTCGGTTTTGTTCGGCTACAAGAATTCAATTGATGGTTCAATTGTTCGGTTATGAGATCTCATTGAAAATCGGTTTCTTTTCATTACAAGATTATAATAACATTCGGCTTTGTTACGTTACGAGATCTCAATGATGGTTGGTTTTGTTCTTTTATAAGATTTCAATGACGATCGGCTTTGTTTTGTTGAAGGCCATTCGGTTTTGTTACCTAATGATATTTCAATGACGGTCGGTTTTGTCTGGTTACGAGATCTCAATGACATCAGTTTTGTTCGGTTACGAGTTTTAAATGACGGTCAGTTTCGTAACAGGTTTTCATTTCATTGCAAGGTTTTAAAGGGGTCATGAACTGGCTTTATTTATTTTTTTATACTGTTGTGTGAAGTCAACTTATGGCGTTTATGTGGTTTTTACAATTATAATATATCATAATGAATAAGTAATAGACTATTTTCTGCCTTGGTTTTGAGGCTCTCTGAGAAACACTAGGATTTGATGGGCGTGCAGAACTGAAGACTTGGAAGTAAACGCCCACGGCTAGGATTGGATAATATTTGCATATTTAATGAGCTTCAGCTACCGTCTGTCCCAGGAATCGTCTAGGGGAAATGCTCAGAGAACTCGCAAAATATCAAACAAACACTAAATCTCACACACACACACACACACTCGCGCAGGGAGGCAAACACACACACTCGCGCGGAGACACAAACACACTCGCGCGGAGACACACAGACACACACTCGCGCGGAGACACACACGCGCGGACTCGGAAACACTCTCACTCGCGTGGACACACATAACGTTACAACAAGTCTCTCTACATAATCAATACACAATCGTACACATATCAAACGATCTGTAACAATGCAATACTATCACGTATAAAAAACTTGTTTTACTCACATAAGTGTGCTGCACCATTCCTGTCGGGTCCAATATTGAAGGCACAGCATTGTGTTTCAATCTCAATATGTCTGCAAATCCCCACGTGAGCTGGAACTTCATTAAAAATAAAGTTCAACCACATATTCCTAATATGAGGATCCGAAGGAAGCTTATGTAGCGACTTTGTTCTTCCACAACCAGGAATAACGCAATATCGTGATATCCTCCGCATGACAGCTCCATGAGTCGATGGGCAGGGCTACTGAATTACACATGCTTATTATTCTGTAGAGGTGGTGTTTCGTCGCGCGATGACATAAGGGTGAAGCACAAGATCGTTTTCAGGGTCTGGTGTCTATAAAAGCTTTTCTTTGACTAACAAGAACGTTTTCAGCTCTGAAACTTACAGGATAATCATATATTTTCCATGACCTCTTATATATCAAAAGCTCAAGGGAAAGTTGATTTCTCAATTCATCACCCCTTTAATAACGCTCAGTTTTTTTCCATTACGAGATCTCAATGACGTCAGTTTCGTTCGGTTACGAGTTTTCAATGACGGTCAGTTTCATAACAGTATTTCAAAGGCAGTCGGTTTTGTTCGGTTAGGAGATCTCAATGACGATCGGTTTTGTTTTATTATAACATTTCAATGATGGTTGGTTTTGTTTTGTTACGAGATCTCAATGACAGTCAGTTTCATTTCATTATGAGATTTTAATCACGGTCGGCTTTGTTCGGTTAAGAGATCTCAATGACGATCGGTTTTGTTCAAGGCCATTCGGTTTTGTTACCTAATGATATTTCAATGAGAGTCAGTTTTGTTCTGTTACGGGATCTCAATGAAAGTCAGTTTCATTTCATTACAAGATTTTAATGGTCGGTTGAGTTTAATGGTCGGCTTTGCTCTGTTACGAGATCTCAATGACGATCGGTTTTGTTCGGTTATGAGATTTTTAATGACAGTTGGTTTTGTTCAAGGCAATTCGGTTTTGTTACCTAATGATATTTCAATGACAGTCGGTTTTGTTCTGTTATGAGATCTTAATGACAGTCAGTTTAATTTCATTACGAGATTTTAATAACATCCGGCTTTGTCACCAATTTTTTTAACTTTTACAAAAAATATTTATATTTTAAATAAACCTGTATATAAATATAATTAGCCTATTAAATTTCTGCAAATACACTTTAAAAATGCCATATATCCCCTTAAAACTGCACAACTGTAGAGTAAAAACATTATTAAAAAAGTGATATTACATGTGTTTAAAAAAAACTGACATGATTTTTTACAAAATCACACTGAGAACCCAGAACAGCTGCTTGCATAAAGTTTAAGGTAAAAATAACTGGAATTAATTAGCGAATGTTGGTTTTTTACTACTATGCAATTAGATAAACTGTTCATTCATACATCACTTTACTTCTGTCTTTATCCCTTATCCCTATCTTCCCTGCATCAAAGGGCTTCGTTCTTTTTGACAAGGAGAATTCGGCCATCCGTCATAAATAATCAAGCACCCTAAAAAACGAAAGTAATCCTGTCTACATGCGGCTAGTGGCGATGCGCGATACAACAAATTCCGGACGCACTTCAAGCACTCACTAGGCGGGGATGATGCTGGTTGGGAAGAGTCGGGGGACTTTATTTGGTAATATTTCAAATTAATACTAATACAACAGTTCACAGAAGCCAAAAAAGACAAACATGTATTAAGAGCTAAGAGCCCAACTAATGGAAACACTGATCACCGTTATGGTGACTTCAAATGAAACATTACAGTTAAACCCCTGTTAATTCTCAATAAGAGCTTCTGTAGACGTCTGACAGAAATAAAGTCAGTCTGGTTAGTAATGTGTGAAGCTGTTTGTGGAATTGTTTAATCCTCATCTGCTGAGATCTTCAGAGATTTAATGTCTTCTTTTATCTTCAGCTGATTTCATCTAAGGCTGAGGCTGAAGTCAGTTGTAGTTCTTGTATTTCTGCTCGTCTCTTTTTCTGTTCTCTTCTTTCCTTCAGTGATTCTGCTTGTTAATTAAAGCTGAGATGACTCCGTATTTAATATACACAGATTTTGTGGCTCAGATAAGGTCCAGTTCTGGTTTATTTCTTTGCTCTTGGCTGACATGTGGCATTGCTATGGCCTGCTTGTGGCCCAGATCTGGCAAACAGGAGCGACCCTTGGCCACCCAAGTGCCATCATTCCACAGAGCATATGGGCCAGATCAGCATTTCACATGTGCCAGATGTGAGCCGGATCTGGGCCGACACAATGTTGCTATCTGGGTAACAGTGGTTTAATTCTAAAGTGTTTCATTTGAAGTCACCATAACGGTGATCGTCATATCCAACGCTAAGTGCTGATGACGTGTGATGTCTGCACAGGTTACGCGGAGGTAGGAAAATTCATACGTTGACAGGCAAATAGGATAACGTATCAGTGCATCCGGACTGAATGCAATGATCGGACAACAATTTTATAGTCCTACGCCTTCCACACAACAACTTAACTTAGGGATTGGTATCAGGATGTGAAGAGACTTTCAACCAGAATAACAAAAATGTTTCTGGAACAGATCACCTACCCTGCCTTTAAAGCCATAAAAGGGATATTTCACCCAATCAATAGTATGAAAAAAAAATACTATGGAAGTAAATTCCATCAACTGTTTAGTTACTGACATTCTTCCGAATATCTTATTTTGTGTTCAGCAGAAGAAAGAAATTCATACAGGTTTGGAACAACTTGAGGGAGAGTAAATGATGACAGAATTTTCATATTTGGGTGAACTATTCCTTTAAGTACACCGTCCTTTACCTTTGTCTTTTTGTCCAATTTTTTAAAGACTTTTTTGCTTCAAATCAAAGTTTGTAATGTTGCGATTAACATTGAAGCTGGTTGGTTTGGTTCATGGCTTATAAGTCTAAAATTAAGTCTTTAAAAAAACTACTTCGGGAACCCAACCTGAAAAATTGACTCTATTTATGCACTCTATTAATGCTTGCTGACAGCTCATTATGAAGTAGGCTACATTGTTAATTTTTTCAGAAGTGAATTCACTGGATGTTATTAAGTACGCCTAATATTACGATAAAGAAAAAATAATAAAATATAATTTATTGTGGAAAAAATAATAATGTTTGCAAACAACATTGCAATGTCATTCATAATTGCATATAATGTCTGTTGTTGGTTGGTTTATCTGTTTAATTTAATTTGAACTGGTAAAGGCCTACCTTTGCACTCTATTAACGTTCCTGAAACAAAAACAAGTGCATGACTTGCTTTTGGACTTCCTGGGGCACAGCATTATAGAAGGCGCAATTTACTGGCCTAATGAAAAAGACAAATTGCTGAGGAACACAGACACCTACAGAGGTAAATCGTGACGCGACTGCAAGGCATGATCACATTAAAAACGTTTCCACCATCATGCACAACACCTCTCAGGCTAGGCAGGCAAACAACTGCTTGATATATATAGAGGTAGCACCATTAAACTCAGGGGGTTGATTCAAATGTCCTCCATCATGGAGAGGCAGCTTAATTATATACTAAACAGTGGGGGAGAGCTGAAGATGGATCAACTCCTTGTCAATAGGAAGCTGTCCTCAATCTATTAATGATGATGTGAAGTTGGATGCTGGATGATGAGAAGAGGTCATTATTATTATTATTTAATAAGCTGATAATGAACTGATATCTAAAAGCACAGCACACCATGTGAGAAAAAAGCACACAATGCCCCAATAAACCCTATAGCAATTGCAGTGTGTCATTGTAGGTTTACCTTAAGAATGTGATGAGACCATCTTAAAAAAAGTGAGGTTATTATTAAAAAGGGCACCTGGTGAAATGTTCTTCTGGAAGAGGTTACCGGCCATACATGGCCTGGTCATATTTCTGCCATCCCTTTCCTTTTTTAAGCACATTTTTAAAAGGAATTCTCTTTCAGCCCTCACTGTAATGAAATATGAAACCCCAAGCTGTGGTCAAGAGTTTTCTTTTGACTTTATAATGCATTTTCCTGATCTTATTGTGAACAAGTTACAGTGCATGATTTCCCACTGAAGAAAAAAAAGGCTGTCTTTGTAAACTTTACTCAAAATATTTCATCAAAATTGTTTTAAACCACATTTGATCGAAATGATGTTGCATCCCCCTTTGACCATCCAAACAATTCCAAATTGAATCAAGTCCTGTGCTACATTTGGTTTTGTTGAATACCCAATTAAGACAGAAATATCACATAAAATGTGGACATTTTTATTGACTTTGAATAACTCTATGTCACTGAAATAGTGCTAAAAATTCAATTCGATTCACATTTATTTGTATAACGCTTCTCACATTACATATCGTTTCAAAGCAGCTTCACAGAAAATGCATGCGTCTATCAGATTTGTTATCAGAGGAGACTGTGTCCAAGTTATGGATTTCAGAAAAATACATATACAAAGCACACAGTTATAGCTAACAATGTATTAATAAACAATATAATAATTTAAGGCACAAACAATGGGCTCAGTGAAGTAAGAATACATGTTGTTAACAATGATCAGGGTTTATAGAAAATGTAGCATTGGTGCATGTTGATGCAGAGCTGCGTCATCGCAGGAGTTGGAGTCGTCTCTTCACAGGTGTTGGTCATCTGAAGTCTTCATAAGAGACTGGATCCAGACTGGAGCTGACGGACTCTCTGGATAAACTGGGAGAGTGAGGCTGACCCCTAAACATGATCAGGAAGGCTGTTCCTGAGTTTAGGAGCCGAATGTGAAAACGTTCTTCCTCCTTTAGTGGACTTAGATATCCTAGGTTCCACCAGAATCCAGAGTTTTGTGATCTTTAAGAGCATGATGGATTGTAGGGCGAAAATGTGAACTTCAGTTTCGTTCACATGTAACAGAAAAAGCCTATCAAAAAGGCACTTCTTTGATGAAACAGGCAAGTCTGGCTGATTTGAACATACCTCCTCTTATTGATCATCAGAACTTCTCCTACAATGGCTTGTGATTACAGCAACGACCGTGGTAATGGCTCCTCCTTTTTTTGTTAAATCCACAATCAAGAGTCACATTTTATAAGGTACAGTGTTGAGCTCACAGCAGGGAAAGGACCCATTTGATTTTTTACTATAGACATTAAGAAATATTCTTTTTTCTTTGTTGTATTGTTAAATGGTAAAATGATAGAGAACTTGATTTTCTAACCTATTAAGCAACTTATATAGGCATGAAATTACTGAGGAAGCTGTAATCTAAATTACAATATGAATGGGAGCCAGAAAACATTTTACTATACACATTTTACAAAATATAAAAAAAATACTCTGAATCATATGTATGAGTATACTGAACTGCCTTTTCACCCTATAAAGCCTACTGTATACTTGATACATACAATTTGAAGGTGTCTAAAATAACAACATGATCCAGATTTGCTGAAAACCCTGTTGTACACAATCTTACATGCCTTCTGTCGTCTGATTGATTTATATATTAGTTTATACTTTTTAGCAAGTAAAAGGCCTTTTAGTATAGTTGTAAAAATATAAAAGATAATGCATTCTACTATGTTTCCCCCCACAATTAAAACGTTGATCATTAAACAAAGCAATTGAAAATAATCTTACCAACACATTATAGGGAGATATAGAGTGGCAATTGATATTTATACATTTTATGTAAATGACCATTATAAAGAACTGATTGATTTATATTACAAGCTATAAGAATTTGATCTTGGTGGCTATATAAATAACATCTGCACCAAATTTGCCTATTTTTGCACAGTTTGAATAAAACATGTTTTTTCCTCCTTGAGTAGGAGCTCCGTTCCCCGATATTTACTACAGTATATGAGCCATGATGTATCATATATGATACTCAACATGCATTAATCAGAAACTCAAACACTTGTTCAGAATCTGTGGATTCTACTGTCGTTATTACAAAACTCTGACAATATTTTTCATCTAATCTTTTAAAGCTCCACTTTTTAAATAAGATAAATATACAATTTAAATAAGAATGAAATGGCACAAATAAGTTGAGTTTAGTCCATGTAAAAGTGCAATATTCATAGAGACGCAGACCCCTTGCAAAGTCAAACCAGCATGACAGAAAACAGATAAGAACATCCACTGAAGCAGCAGAACACAGCTCTGTAAACATCATTTATTCATTCATTCAGCAGGACACTCACTGTGTTCAGGGCAATACTCAAGCTTTAACAGTAAAGTCAATACATAGACAGAGAAATCACACAAGAGACATTAGAAAAGCCACCAAAAAAGATGATTCAAAGATGATTCAAAAGTTAAAAAAAAGAAGAAGAAAAAAAAGAATAGATTTTAAGGCTTGAATAATCTTAAGGCTTAATATTAATATTCACATCAACCTGTTTGCAATTACTTTTCATTGAATAACGACACTGAAACTAATGCATAATTTAGTGCAATTTACATAAAACTGCAGAAACTTTAAATATGCCATCCGATGACTCTCCTGTCATTTAAATGACAAGAAACAGCCATCTTATGTATAAAAACATAATGTTTTTAAAGTTTACAAAAAAAAGATAGAATAGAGAATAGAAAAGCTACCACCCTTTAAAAGATATACCCAAAGATGTACACATGCAGCTCTGACAGAAATATGTTGAACTTAAGAAAGAAAAAATATATACATTATGAGAGGCGCAACATATGACCGATGATCATTAAAATTCCCAGATTCGTAGATTACAAAATAATCAGCTCATAATGAGTATCTTTATGAAAATGAAGAGGAACAAATGCGGTTTCAGGTAAAGGCTCGATCTGAAATAATGAGATTAAAAATAAATATGTATTGGAATGGAATGATGGCAACTAAGGCACTGAATATACAAAGCCTTTACAAAAGAGACAGCGCTCTTATTATGACGAATGTAGCTGTAGTTTTTATAGAAGTTCTCTTATGTGAAGTGCACTGTTAGCACTGGAAAAAAGAAACATTGCACTTTATCACCTGAGACTGACAGGGTGCCAATTGTCAAATCAGTTTCCCTGTTAAACAACGCTAAACTGTGTAAAAGCTAAAGGCATTCTGACTCAGTTAACTTGATGTAAGTATATGGCATCTTCGGTGTACGATTCAGGTGTGATTTAGTAGAAAGAACCGGAGACAAAAAGTCAGTCCAAGCACATAAACTACCCATTTTCAGCTGACAGATGAAATAATGAATCCTGAGTGTAACTGTGAAAACAATATTGACAGTACAAAAATGACTTGCTTGCATTAGTGTATCTGTGGCTGATATTACAACAGTAACAGTACAGTTGTGTTTTGCAGAGAGCTACAAACGGTTATTTTCATCCACAGCAGGTAACAGTACCTGCATAAATCCTTTTATGTAGTATCCAATATAAGGCTTTCTTTTAGGATTTGTCACTCAGTCCTCAGGCATGCAGCTGCAGCTGCAGCATTTGGCCAGCTTGCTTTGGTGCTTGGTCTCCTTGGATCCGCTGTTCAGCAGACCATCCATATAGTGACCATACAGCTCGATGGCATCTTCCACACGGGTGATATAAAGCCAGGTAAAGATCACTCCAAAAAACTAACAAACAAAAAGAAAAGAGCAATACTTGTGTTCAACATAAATAGACAAATAATCTTTTACTATGTGATATTAGAAAGGTTGTCTGATGCACAATCTCATTAACTGCTTGCAAATCTCTTGATGGGACCCTGTCAAGTGGCTCTTTTGGTCTTGACATGTACTTCAACGCTTATGATGGAACAAAAAAATGGTACTAAAGCTTCTTACAAACGGTACACTTTTGTACACTCCTAAGGGGTGCATAATAGTACCTTAATGATACACATTACCCTAATGGTACATACAACTATATTGCCAAAAGTATTGGGTCATGTAAAAATGTTTTTAAAAATTGTAAAATAAAAAAAATAAAAAAATTAAAAAAAAATCACAGAGCGGGGTCAGCGCATGCTGAGGCGCACAGTGCACAGAAGTCGCCAACTTTCTGCAGAGTCAATAGCTAGTAGCCAAACTTCATGTGGCCGTCAGATTAGCTCAAGAACAGTGCGTAGAGAGCTTCATGGAATGGGTTTCCATGGCAGAGCAGCTGCACCCAAGCAATCCAAACCTCATCAAGTGCAATGCAAAGAGTCGGATGCAGTGGTGTAAAGCACACCACCACTGGACTTCTGTCTGGCAATCCGATGGACCAGTCTGGGTTTGGCGGTTGCCAGGAGAACGGTACTTGCCTGACTGCATTGTGCCAAGTGTAAAGTTTGGTGGAGGGGGGATTATGGTGTGGGGTTGTTTTCCATGGGTTGGGCTTGGGCCTTTAGTTCCAGTCAGAGGAACTCTTAATGCTTCGGCATACCAAGACATTTTGGACAATTTCATGCTCCAAACTTCGTGGGAACAGTTTGGGGATGGCCCCTTCCTGTTCCAACATGACTGAGCACCAGTGCACAAAGCAAGGCCCATAAAGACATGGATGTGTGCAGGCCAGTCAAGTTCCTCCACACCAAACTCAGAATCCTGACCTCAACCCGAAAAAACACCTTTGGGATGAATTAGAGCAGAGACTGTGAGTTAGGCCTTCTCGTCCAACATCAGTGCCTGACCTCACATATGAGCTTCTAGAAGAATGGTCAAAAATTCCCATAAACACACTCCGAAACCTTGTGGAAAGCCTTCCCAGAAGAGTTGAAGCCTTTATAGCAGCAACGGGTGGGACAACTCCATATTAAACCCTATGCATTAAGAATGGGATGTCATTAAAGTTAATGTGCATGTAAAGACAGAATTCCCTAAACTTTTGGCAATATAGTGTAATGTAGTGTAGTGTACCTTTTGAAAGGATAACATTTTCAGACTGTGTAGCGATAAACAGCGATGGAACTTTTTCCACACACAGAATGGGCATTTCTGTTTATTAAAGCTATACAAAACATAACAAAATCTACACCTTTTATTCATTGACATGCCAAACCGATATCTTTTCTAACATTTTCACAGCACTGTGTTAAGCTGCACACATAGCTATACTATTTGTGCAGTAATATAAATCTTGTAATAAACAACTAGGATGGTTCAAAGTTTGGGGAGACTGACTAATGACTTTGAATCAACTGTGAATCACCATTTACGAAGAAAGGGAAAAAAAAGCCACCTCGTCCAATGTACAAACATACTTGCGCACATGCACACAAGCATAAGACTTATGAAATGTTCAGATGGAAACATTTTAATCCAATATGAATGTCGAAGTCGCTGCTAAAAATGGGATACTACAGTATCCATGTCTTTCTCAACAATACCCGTGTTACCACAGATAACACTCTGGCATCATTTCCGGTGAAACTACAGATAGGGACTGTCTGACCTAACAGAAACTTAGCCCTGTTCCCAACTCCTCTAATGTCCTGGAGCCCTTATAAGAGTAAAGACTGAGATTACTGTTTGTGTGCATGTGTTTTTCTGCGTGTTGGTGGGTAATCGAAGTTGCAGCATTATTGAAATGACTACATAATGGATAAAAAAATGTATGTGATTATGATAATTCACATCTGTGACTGTGGTGTTTTTCGGCGCATCAAGGCACCTCTTTAAAACTGGTTAAAATGGGGGGCACACAGCAACAGCTGCACATTAGAGGATGCTTTTGAAAGCGAGACTGCTAATTTGTTGAAAACCGGTCTACTCGTAGTACTCTTTTGAGAAAAGTTTAAATTCTTTCAAACCACGTCTCTCTCACCAGCCACCTCTTCATCAGTGCGGAAAATACTTAATGAGGGGATATTATGTAAAGAGGGTATTTAATTACTCTTAACTTATGAGTTGGCACAGATAATGATGAATAAAGACGAGATGAAATATCTCAAAACCAAATTCTTGGCCTTTTGAGGAGAAAAAAATTATTGGCACTTTTTGTCATGGTAAGTTTTGGCCAAGTAAATCTATGAATATGAATATTATGCGTAACTCTTCCATCTTTTCTGAATCTCAAAAGTACTGACCAGATAAAGTATGATATTTGTCTGCCATGCTTACAGGTTTAGAATGACTGTTGGATGAGGAGGAGCTATTGAAGCTGGGTTGTGCTGTAATAACTGATAAACATGAATAGGTCTATTTAAAAATGAAAAAAGGTTGGGCAATTAATACTCTGTTGATGTGTCATTTTTCAAATGCGAATGAAGAACGGTTTGCCAGAAATGCCAAAATGATGGCCTACACTACAGTAGGTTGACAATAAGCACTGTACTTCTTTGATGGCCTACACTACAGTAGGTTGACAATAAGCACTGTACTTCTTTGAAAATGAAACATATTTGTTGTTGTAGGCCGTTCAATTAGTTCACAGGATCACAATTCATTTCCAGAAAGATTTGATGGGTTTAAAAGTTTTTCTTCCCCACACAACCCCAACACCATTGTGGAAATAATTTAAAATTGCAATAACTGCTGTCTCAACTCTTATATTAAACTCTTCAAACACTTTGAAAGGTTCTTACAATCAAAGAAAAATGTAGTTTAAGAATGTTTTTTTAGAAAAAGTGCATCATTTGAAATATTACAATGACTTACAGGTAATCTGAACCTTCTTCTCTGATAAGCATGAGTCTTACCTGAGGTAGTAGGATCCCCAGAAGAAGACCAGCCATGATGGTATAGTTGTCAATGAACCAAATAAAGACAGCATCAGTGCAACCACGGGTATAGATGGTCTCTATATTATCTAGCCTCTGTGGGCAAAGGTCAGGCCAGAGAAACAGGTCATATTCAAAGGTCATCTTTTCATTATTCAATTAAAAAAAACGAACCACATCTCTTATTAACAACCAATGTTGCGAAGTAATGGATGTGTTGAGAGATGCACATGTAAATGTATTGAGAGATAATTGGATGCTGTTATAAGGCAGATCATCATTCATCTGTGCATGCTGCATATTTTCACAGCCTGTTAAAATTCAGAGATGGTGCTCATTGCTCTTCCCAGAAGATCTGATTACCGATCAGAGCTTTGACCCCTCCAAATGACTATTTATACCAAGTGGATCGACACTGGACACAGAGCACTTTTCAAATGTCAGAAATACAGAATGCACTTATAAAAGTTACTCTAACTTTCTTCTTCGTTCACAAAAGCAGATCTAATAAAACATCGTCAGACAGAATTAGAGTTGAACAGGGAACATACCTCTTTATCCAGAGTTTTGTATCCACACATCGTATTAATAACTTCAGAAGGCTGTAATACAAAAGCAAATGCAGTCTTACAATTTTCTTTTAAGTGGTAAAAAAAATGTCCTGCATCTCCCTTAAAAAGTAAGATTTCAAACACATCTGGTAAACAGCAAAACCCATAATGGGGGGAAAAATCTTTTTGCATTCTCAAGTTGGATCATAGATATGAAATCGCACATTGTGTAATTAATGTAATGCTAAGAATACCAAGCTTTATAAATGAAGCTGAAATCATTCTGTGAGTAACGGCACACATTCTGATTACATTTAAATTAATAGTTCACCCAAGAATGAATATTCAGTCATTAATTATTCACCCAAATGTCATGCTAAATCCATAAGACTTTGGTCATCAATGAAGATCTTTTAATGAAATCTGAGAGACTTCTGTTCCTCTATTGAAAGTTCAAGTAACTTTCAATCAATGTTCATCATATAAAGCGATCGAGTCTCTTCAGAAGATGTGGATTTAACCACTTGATTAATATCGGTTTCTTTTACAAACTCCTTATGAACTTTGGAAAGAGTCAAAGAATTGGGACAAATATCTCAGATTTCATTAAAAATATCCTCATTTGGGTTTTGAAGGTGAACAAAAGTCTTACGGTTTAGGAACAACATGAGGGTGAGTAAATGACAGAATTTTCATTTTTAGGTGAACTAACTCTTTAAATCAGTGTGACAAGACCTCATTAAAATGAAAAAAGGTTATCTTATATAGATTTTCCAGACTGCATCATAATGTAGATTGTTTGGCTGAAAGAGTTTGTTTACAGAAAGAGCTAATGGCAGGACCAACTTACATTTAAAATGACAAGCACACCAGGAGAACCCAAAAAGTAAATGGATTGAGAAATTAACAATTTCATACATCCTTATAGCAACAAATTAAACTCAATGGACTGTAAAAAACAGGGATATAGAGTTAAATTAAGCTAAATATTAATTTAAACAATATGTGAGTTTTATTAATATGGAGGTTCACACACAAAAAGACACAAGTTATCAACATCTTGATTAATTTTGGTAACAACATTGTATTTAAGATGAGCACACACGTGCATTTTGCCAAAATGGCATGTCTGTGATATCAAGACCTTGTAGGCACTACGCATTAAGATAATAAACTTAATCACTTGGCAAAAATATAGCAAATTAGATATTGCTTTGTTTTATTCAGTTTGTTAGATGGTTAACAGTACATAAATATATTAGAGGTGAGAATCGAATGTTGTAGATTCTTTGATATCATTTTCAATACGAAAAATTTGCATTGTTTGTTCAGAATATAGTATATTTGGAAAATACATCAGCCAAATTATTGTTATATGGTCTTATTATACGTTGAGCTAGTTAAGTGGTATAATGTTGTTTTCTTACATTCGTAATCTGGTTAAGAAAAGAACCAACAATGAACATCTCCATCAGTCTTAATGAAGTGGGATTAAAGATCATTACATTGGTATTGAAGGTAATATCAGATTAGATCCTGATATTAAATTTCAGACAAAACATTCTGATGCTTTTATCTTGGTTCATTTTCTTTGACCGAAGTAATGATGAGGTAATGCTTGTCCATAGGTAATCTGCACACAGCTGGATGTTGGCAAACAATCTCTGTGCTTGTTCCAAAACGAATGAAAAATTAATGTCCTTTTGACTGCAAGACCTGCTTTAGTATTGCACTTCAAATGACCCATTTTTCAACTGTCCTATACAACTTCCAAAAGAGCTCTTTTAATATTCCGGTGAATCTAATTTTAAGATGCTGGGTCATGTTACTAACTTTCTGGCTTATGTTAAGAGTGTTTGACAAGAAAATAAATATGCAAGATACAAACTAACAAAAATAGCTGGCATATTTATCGTCACATGGCGTAACAATATTTTCCTGACTAAAAATCTTGCATATGGGTTATTCCTGTTATGCAGTACATTTTCATGTCCCCATCATATGTCATATAATGCACTTATATGACATATGATATATCTTATATAAGATATATTCCAAATAAAAATCTTGAAAAATGCCTTTTTTTCTATACAACAAAAGTTTATGGAATCTAATGGTGTTTGAAAACCATTGTCGTCAAATTATCTTCTTTTATCATGTTACACAGAAGAAAGAAAGTCATACATACATGTTTGGAACAACATTAAGGTGTGTAAATTATGACAGTTATCAACATTATTAGAACTACGTGAACTACCGCTTTAACTAACAAAAGTCAGGGCCCTTCCACCAGGATTTAATTTTAAGTGACACATTTTTGGCACAACAACAGCAGCCCAAACACACCACCCTAAATTGACACTCATGTAAGCGAACTCTCAATCCCTCATTGAACTATGGCTAACTCTAGCTCTTTATTTCCATCTTTTTAGACAGTCTGTTCATGTTATTGCCATTGTAAATAATCAAGCTATCAAATCAGTCCTTCATCAGAGCATATTTTTGAAAGTCTGGTACCCTTTTATAGAAATACGTCTTAAAATACAACACAAAAATATTCACTTTTAGCAGTTACAGATTTCAAAAGGTACACAAAACAGGAATGACCCGGATAACGCAGGATCATTATGAGCTCAACATTTCCATAAATGAACAAATGTAAAGCAAAGCAATGGGCTGTTATGGAAACGGAGCAGAAAACACCCATCATTTCAAAAATATGACATGGACAAAATTCCATTCTAATTCACTGTATGTAGAGGCATTATTTTTGTACCTGTTAAATTGAGCACAGCCTAAATGGGAAAGAACAAAACTAGACAAGGAATGCGGAAACACAAAGTGACCATTTTTTCTTTTATGTTGTGTTTCATCTTCGCCCTTTATGTCTCCTTTCAGCTAAGCAAACAGTAGCTTCATGAAAGACTCATTTATAAAAGCAATATATGCTTTTGGTTTCCACCAAGTGAAGCAGGGCTGGTCTAAATGTATGATTTAATTCTATTTATGACTTAACATAAAATACCACTTTTTACCCCAGGATTATACGAAGCTGACATTTCTCTTCTTCAGTGTCACGTGATCCTTCAGAAATCATTCTAATATGCTGATTTGTTGCTAAAGAAACATTTATTATCAAAGTTGAAAAAGAGGTATTTAATATTGGTGTAAAAACCATGACATTTTTTTTCAGGATTCTTTGATGAATAGAAAGTTCAAAAGAACAGTATTTATTTGAAATAGAAATCTTTTGTAACCATTTAAAATGCCAAACTTTTGAAGTGTAATGTGCTTTATGACAGGACTATTCTTGCAAGAGTTGTGTTAAAAAGCTAACATAACATAATGAGTGATCTGTATAGATTCACACTGCAAGAGGAATGACAAAAATATTCATAGACAAACCTGGACAATACAGCAGGGGTATGGCGCTCCACATGCAAGCGGACCAGGAGCAGAGCAATTATGATACATGTTCACCTGCCAGTCTGTGTACTCCTTCCCACCACAACATTTGAACTGAAAAAAACAAGTGTCGAAGCAGTACAATGGAAATATCAGCATAGTTCCAAGGAAGGCCATCACTTTGGTAAAGCTGGTTGTTTTCTCATCTAGCACAACTGAAGATTTGTTGAGGCTATGCGGTTCAACAGTGATATACACAACGACTGGGATAATATACATTGCATTTTTAAAAACAACATTTGTGCAAATGGTTGGATATGGGTTGCATTTGCTAGCATGTCATCTGCTAAATTGCACCTGGGTTTACAGGGAATGAAACATGAGAGGTGAATTAATAATTTGAATTGCTTTGTATTTTGAAATTATTGAGCCTACAGCTTTCAGAGAACAATCATGAATAAATATTAGGTTCCCGTCTTCCTTCACTGAATAGCACAAATCATATTCTAGCCCCTTAGCTCATTTAAATGGCAGTGAATAACATTTGAGGAAATTACTTAAGCAATTGGTTGATTCCCTTAAAAGAAGCACATCTTCACTGATGCACAAGAATTATATGACAATCAGCAGAGCATAATTGTGTGATGTCGTCCAATTGCAGAAGGCAAACAGAAATTAATGCAGCGTGGGGTTGGTCAAAGAAAAACTGAGAAATGACCAGGACCGCTCCGGAATGAAGCCACTCTCCACATGAGCCTGACAGAAAACACTGACTGTGTTTTGATTCACAGGCTCCTGTGTTCACTGCTCCCTACAATTCAGAGAATGGGAGATCTGCAAAAATTCACTTCATTTGACAAAACTCGCTCATTTGGAATGCATTCCAATGTTGTCTAATACAGACAAAACTTGAGCCACACAGATTAGCAGTTGTTGTTACCTAATGTATGGTCATTAAAACCAAGCCCTCATGGTCACTGGTCTTTTTCGTTACATTTGAGTTGGATTATAGCTGGACACTTGCGCCACACAGATTATACAGGGAGTGCAGAATTATTAGGCACGTTGATTTTCTGATCATATTTTTTTTCCAGGCACATTTGACCAATTCCAAACCACAGTAATCCTAATAACTACTATTGATTTAGTATTTAATAATGTATAAGTGATATATAATTGTTCATGAAGGCTGGAAATGAAAAACACCTTATATTCAGGTGTGCAGAATTATTAGGCATGTTTTCTTTTACAGATAAATTGAGCCAAAAAAGAGATTTAACTCAGACTGAAAAGTCAAAAAGTATTAAATGCCCATGAGAAGGATGCAATACTAATGCAATACTAGACATTGCAGTTAAAGGGTTAGTTCACCCAAAA
Organism: Gobio gobio; assembly: GCF_949357685.1. Taxonomy (NCBI): domain Eukaryota; kingdom Metazoa; phylum Chordata; class Actinopteri; order Cypriniformes; family Gobionidae; genus Gobio; species Gobio gobio. The sequence goes on along the minus strand of NC_137111.1, from coordinate 32,532,854 downwards.
ATGAAAATTCTGTCATTAATTACTCACCCTTATGTCGTTCGAGACCCGTAAGACCTCCGTTCATATTCGGAACACAAATGAAGATATTTTTGTTGAAAGCTGATGGCTGAGAAAGGCTTCAGTTAGGCCTCCATTGGCATTCAGTACACTTATACTCCCAAGACCGATAAAAGGCACTTAAAATGTCGTTACAAAGTCCATCTCACCACAGTGACTCTACAATAATCTTACGATGCGACGACAATAGTTTTTGTGCGCAAAAAAAAATCAAAAGAACACCTTTATCCAGCTTGTTATTGCCTTCCGCGTGTGCCTCCACGACGCATGCGCGAGAATATGACGTAGCGCCGGGGCTCGGGATTCCATGAAATGCACTCTAACCCCATTTTGAGCACTACGCCGAGACCTAAAGCACGATCAATGTAGAATCCAACAGCTGAGATACGCGCGTCTTCCTCTGATTGTAAACAAATCACTTCTGGGTCATCTGTCCGAACGCCGGATCTGCGTCATATTCTCGCGCATGCGTCGTGGAGGCACACACGGAAGGCAGTAACAAGTTGGAAAAAGGTGTTATTTTGATTTTTTTTGCGCACAAAAACTATTGTCGTCGCATAGTAAGATTATTGTAGAGTCACTGTGGTGAGATGGACTTTGTAACAATGTTTTGAGTGCCTTTTATCCGTCTTGGGAGTAGAAGTGTACTGAATGCCAATGGAGGCCTTTCTCAGCCATCAGCTTTCAACAAAAATATCTTCATTTGTGTTCCGAATATGAACGGAGGTCTTACGGGTCTCGAACGACGTGAGGGTGAGTAATTAATGACAGAATTTTCATTTTTGGGTGAACTAACCCTTTAAGGCATGACCATTGGACAGTGAAATGCTCGTTGGGTCAGCAGGGTCAGACAAAAACATGTGGCGGAGAAAAGACACCTATTAACCGCAAAAGAATTAAGAATTAAGGTGAAGAATTAAGGGTGAAACCATCAGGAACCCTTTAGTCTCCAGCGCCACCATTTTCCAAAGCTGCAACCTACCTGGAGTCTCCAGAAGTGCAAGGTGTCAGGATCTCAGAGACTTCAGTTAGGTAAAGAATCCTAAAAAATTACCCCCACTAGATAAGAATCACAAGCTGAAGTGTTGTAAAATACATGAAGAAGGTTTTTTTATAGGCTTTATGGACAGATAGGTTGAGAATGACTCTTGAAGGACCAGCACCACATCCTCTAGTACCACTGTTTGAAGAATTCATCTTCCAGAATCTGGCAGTACGTTTTGGGAGTTCATTTTTAGTCCATCTCTGCAAAACGGACTTCAGGATGGACTAAAATGAACTCCCAAAACGTACTGCCAGATTCTGGAAGATGAATTCTTCAAACAGTGGTACTAGAGGATGTGGTGCTGGTCCTTCAAGAGTCATTCTCAACCTATAAAACCTATAAAGCCTATAAAAAAGCAGGCTTCATGTATTTTACAACACTTCAGCTTGTGATTCTTATCTAGTGGGGGTCATTTTTTAGGATTCTTTACCTAACTGAAGTCTCTGAGATCCTGACACCTTGCACTTCTGGAGACTCCAGGTAGGTTGCAGCTTTGGAAAATGGTGGCGCTGGAGACTAAAGGGTTCCTGATGGTTTCACCCTTAATTCATCACCTTAATTCTTAATTATTTTGCGGTTAATAGGTGTCTTTTCTCCGCCACATGTTTTTGTCTGACCCTGCTGACCCAACGAGCATTTCACTGTCCAATGGTCATGCCTTAACTGCAATGTCTAGTATTGCATTAGTATTGCATCCTTCTCATGGGCATTTAATACTTTTTGACTTTTCAGTCTGAGTTAAATCTCTTTTTTGGCTCAATTTATCTGTAAAAGAAAACATGCCTAATAATTCTGCACACCTGAATATAAGGTGATTTTCATTTCCAGCCTTCATGAACAATTATATATCACTTATACATTATTAAATCCTAAATCAATAGTAGTTATTAGGATTACTGTGGTTTGGAATTGGTCAAATGTGCCTGGAAAAAAAATATGATCAGAAAATCAACGTGCCTAATAATTCTGCACTCCCTGTATATAGAAAGTTCACCCTTTTTAATTCAATGGTTCTATGTATCAATACAGAATATATATTTTTTAAATCATCTAGTCATTGGCAGGTCTTAAAATTAGGTAAATACAACCTCAGTTGAACAACAACACGACATATTGCACAGTGTCATTATTTATTTAACAAAAATAAAGCCAAAATGGAGAAGGGATCAGGACAATGTTCCCAAACACACCAGCAAATCTACAACAGAATGGCTGAAAAAGAAAAGAATCAAGGTGTTGCAATGACCCAATCAAAGTCCAGAGTCAACCCGATTGAAATTCTGTGGCAGGACCTTAAGAGAGCAGTGCATAAACAGATGCTCACAAACCTCAATGAACAAGCAACCACGTAAAGAATAGTGTGCCAAAATTCCTCCAAAAACACTGATATAAAGTCATATAGAAAAGTTATTGCTGCTAAAGATGGTTCTACAAGCTAATGAATCATGGAGTGTACTTAGTTTGTCACACATGGCTTCTCCATTTTGGCTTTATTTTTGTTAAATAAACCATGAAACAGTGTAATATGTCATGAGTTGTATTCACCAAACGGTAAGACCTGCTAAAGACCAGATGATTTTTTTTTGCATGTCCTGATACGTAAAACCATAGAATTAAAAGTGTGTGAAGTACTGAGGGGGTGCAAAATGACTAGTTTCTTTTTTCTCTCTCTAATCTTGTGAATTGATATTTCGATGTAGACTTGCTCTCTGTGCTGTTTTTACTGCTCTGACACATTTGTCACACCCTCTATGAGTTGGAATCTCACTCACTTACAAATATCCTGTGAAGTCAGAATAAATACACACTGTGTCATGTTGATTCTGGCATACTGTTTGACAGCAGCCTTTGCACTAAATTTTTTTTCAAATACTACAAAAATGAAGAATGAAAAAAACCCACAAGTGAAACACTGCTGTGAAAGAGAATGAAGGTGGTTTAAACAGAAAATCCCTTTATCTTTACAATGAACCGAACTAGGGCTAAACCCTTTTCCTTTCAACCATCACACTGTGAGGAATGATTACCTGAAACTGACTGGTTTTAGAGCTGCAGCTTCAGTTTATTTATTCCAAATAAGTCAAAAAGAGCTAGTAAAATTAAACTGCTGTAATATATTTGCACATAATTGAGCACTGCTGAAACAACACTCTGTAATTACTCATATTAAACAGTTGCAAGCAGATGCTCTGAGTGAGGTTGTGTATTTGAAGGACTGGCAGACATTGCACCACAGAACCACTGGGCTCTTTGACTGTGCCTATGCATTGAATGTTTTGTAGATGTGTCTGCTGGGTGCCTAAAATTACAAATAGAGCTCTTTCAATGGACTCCTCCTAGAAAGTCTAAATTCCCATAATTGGCAGGGCTTTCTAAGGATCTCTGTATGTGGTGGAACGTCTTATTTACTGAAGGTCTTTATATCATTTAAATACAAAGGAATTAGATGCAAATGGTCGATCTCAATGTGTTACTTGTGCACTCAGGAGTTGTTGTTACCTAATTTATGGTCATTAAAACCCACCCCTCATGGTCACTGGTCTGTTGATTTAAAGGTGCACTGTGTACATTTTAGTGGTGAGGTTGCGAATTGCAACTGCCCACCGCTCTCCCCTCCTTTCAAAGCACGTAGAGAAGCTACGGTGGCCGACACAGGACAAAGATGTCGTCGTCTGAGACAGCAGAGAGTAGCTAGCGCTCTGTAGAGCAGTTTATCTGTTTAGGGCGACCGTAGAAACATGCCGGCGCAAAATGGCTCATTCTAAGGTAATAAAAACATAACGGTTCATGTTATAAGGCCTTTATACACCACTGAAAAAATAGTTATGTATATTATTATATTGCCTTTCTGTCATTAGATCCTCATAAATATTACACACTGCACCTTTAACGACAAAAATACAATGGAATTCGGGCAAAAACAACAACACAGATTTCTCTTACCGTACTCTGAACAAAGTCCATGATATTTTTGAAATCAAGGTCATCATAGTAATTCACCATGCCTTTACGAATGTTTTTGTTGAGAAGGTCCACTGTCTATTGGACAAAGGAAGGTCAGTGTTATAACAGGAACATGTCATTTTTGCAACACAATTTCATGTACGATTTCTTTTAACATGGGATGTCAAGCCCTTGTTGTTTCTCATCTGTTTTTGAAGCACTTCAAAATAATCTCAATAAAACAGTAGAATCTAGGGACTGGTACAATTAGGTTCTTAAGAAATATGATTGAAATTAAGTTCACAATGATGGTAATTATGCTCTGCCATCAAAATTATTTTGTTAATGATTGCTGAAGTGTCAAGAAACCAAACAAATTTCCACTTCCAGCTAACGATGAAATACAACCTCATCTAATCAGAAAACAGTCATGACCCAGCAACCATGTAACAGTACTCACAATTATACTTTTCACATTAGCACAAAGAAAGTAATAACAAAGAAACTCCCAACAGTTACGGTCACATTGCATGACTAATGACTATTAAAACACTGAGATTAAAACACAGAATTCTATATATATATATTTAATTACTTTTTTATGGCCAATCTCACAATCTGTCACTAAATGACACAGAAGAAACACGTACTTCATAAAACTTGTTTTCGAATTTAACACGTCAAGAACATAATACAATCAGTGATAAAAATGTTTGTACCTGGGTCCTAAAAAACAGAGCAACAATCCCTCCGACAAGCTCCAAAATGAGACAAAGAGCCAGCATGTAAAGAAACTGCAAGGCAAGAGAAAAAAGTGAAACAGAGACACGGGAACTTTCCTCAGAATCAAATTAAACAACAGTCGCACATCTTAATTTCTGTCCTACTTGAGCAGCGAGTTCATCTACACTGAAAAAAACTATTTATTTAATTTTTCTTTGGCAAGTTTTTGCACGCAAGTAAATTTCACATATGGAATTAAGTAAACTCTACTTAACGAAGTTAAGTAAAATTAAAGAAAATAAGTCATTTTAACTTGGCCAGTAAAAGGTTGAGTAATTTCTACTTGTTGAAGTTTCCTTTGCAATACATTTTCCTAAAAAAATATAACATTGAATTAAATCACACTTTTAAAGTGTATGCTTTACTTAGAAATATCTAAGTAAATAACACAATAGAAATTGTGTAGACACCATATCTACATAATAGAAGTAATGAGGTACCTGAACACAGAGACCTCAATACTTGTTACACAATACATAGTGACGGTAATATTTGATGGATCGTTTTTGAATATGAATGTCATTTTGAATAGAAAATTAACTCCAAATGTCCAAAAATGGCAAGTTACTAAAACCTAACAACAAAAGCAATGATTAAACAGTGTAAATACAGCTGGAAAACAGCGGAAAATCAACCTCCTCAATTATTCAAACCCCAGTGCATGATGGGAACACCAGTATCAGAAAAGTTGAGTCATTTTACTTAATTTTCTAATGCTGATATATACGCTTTTTTTAATTATTGCCTAACCTAATCTTTTCATGTAGAAATTACATTAGTTGTTTTCTGTAGCATTTACTTTACCACAAAATTTTTCAGTGTAGGCATGTGTAGCACTTTCACATTTAGCACTTTCATTTTCACAAGGCAGATGGACCAGTGAATACAAATAGCTCAAATTCCCATCAGCTTGTTTACTTGCGATCATGAGCCCCTTTACAACTTTTCTTTCTTCTGTGGAATGCAAAAGATATTTTGAAAAATGTTTTTGTCCATATAAATGACAACACTGGACACTGACTTTCACTGTACGGACAAAAACAAAGCATGTTCTTTTGTGTCATACAGATTTGGAATGCCATGAGGGTGAGTAAATAATGAGTGGATTTTCATTTTTGGGTAAACTATCCCTTTAAGCTTATAATATTATTTTTCTGTTTGCTCCATTCAAAAAGCATGCATGATTATAAAGAATAGAATATAAAGTGGTTTGTGCACAAAAATCTATATGGTTTACATAGTAAGTGATATGCTGAAGTACAGCATTTGTGATGTAGTAGAGAACACTACTATATGCAAGTGTCTGATGAAAAAATGAAAACGTACCACTTTGAGAAGGCACAAGTTGTCTCTGAGAGACGCCAGAACCCCGATGAAGGAGACGATGAACATGATCACACCGAGCACAATTAGGATAATGGCGGGAGCCAGGAACACTCCATCCAGCGTTTTGTACCGTTGCCTCTCCACTTCCGCATAGATGCCGATGGCCAAAATAAAGCCCCCTATCAACTGAAACAAATCACACAAATCAGATCAGACCATTTGGATTTAATGCTAAATTAGATTACAGATGAGATGGGTGACACTATTTTAGTGATATTAGTACCTTTAAAAAAGAAAATGAAAGAGTACATTAAATATTTTAGTCAGGGCCTTAAAAAGTCTAACAGGGATGGTGATGATTGAACATAGGAGTATTTTTGTTTTCATATGTAAATGTATTACGGTTAAAACAAGAGCAAAGTAGAGCCATGTCTAACTGTGACCTCCTGAGTTAATGTATTCTAACCTTGAATCTTAATGGCTTCCCTGATGCGCAGAGTGTGATTTCCATTTGGAAATATTCTAAATGATTATCCTACTCATGCTGATCAGAGCTGTGGTTGACTAATTAAACAATGAACGCATGTGGAGTAAACCCCAAAGTATTTCTGCGTTAGAAAGAAGAGTAGTAGAAAGTAGATGTAGGAGCAGCAGATGTCAGATGAAGTTGTGCAAAAGTGACATAGAACAGCAAATGCACTTCTGTAACCCAGAGAAATAAACACTGAGCTCCAGTGACATGGCTTAATGGCATAATCAAATAATATCCATTATAATGCTGGCCTGGTAATTGCAGCCAAACCACTTCACGCCTGTTAACTCATTGTGTGTGTGTGTGTGTGTGTGTGTGTGTGTGTGGGCTTTACAACCAATTTGTTGTGCTAATGCATTCCTTCTGTTCCTGAACTTCCGTTCTCATTCAACACCACACCAGGATGTAGTCTGTATGGATAAGTAGTCATAATCTTCTTCCTTAAATAAAGGTATAAACGGTACGTACCAGGGGCGAAAATCATTGCCAGTGAATCAATAATATTATAAATGGTGTGTAAATCACTAATTGTTCTAAAATGATACTGTACTGTTCAAAAGTACAGCGGATCAAATTTCAGAGGGCAGCAGCTAAATTGTATGGTGAATGTGCGTGGGTGTGAACAGGTCAAACTGGTGTAAATGTATAGACTAATTACAGAGTAAACGACTCACCCACTCAGACCAATTTTAGTATCGTCCAAATGAAAATGAACTTGAAACACAAAATGGTCTCCTGCGAGTTATCCGGTTTTTAGTCCACTCAGTTTGGTTAAATTAAAGCTTCACCTCTGTGTCTGCCATCATCAGTTTACAGAGGACTAATGGGCTAAAGAGAGAATGTGGCTATAGTTGAAGTAATATAAAAATGTTGACTTAGTATTTTAAATGTGCTCCAAAGTTGCATTTTGACCATTTATATGATCAATAAATACAGTAATATTGTGAAATATTATTACGATTATTAGTTTTTATAAAATAACTTTTCTATTTTAATATATTCTAAAAAAAAAAAAATATATATATATATATATATATATATATATATATATATATATATATATATATATATATATATATATATATATATATTCCTGTGATGACAAAGCTGAATTCTCATCAGTTTTGAGAATATTTTGGTCTTCAGTGTCACATGATCCTTCATAAATCATTTTAACATGCTGATTTGGGTGCTCAAGTAATACTCCTTATTATCAATGTTAAAAACAACTGCTTAATATGTTTGTGTAAACCGTAATGCGAGTTAATGAGACTTTGACGTGACTTGATTTTAATAATGCTTATATGCAAACATTCAACATTCAGTAGTGGTTGCTTGGTGATAGTCAGAGGTAGATCGTTTTCAATATGCCATTAACCAGGATGTGCGAACAATAGACAGAACATGAATTTGAACAATGAAGACGGGGGTAAGGCCTTCTGAAGTGAAGCGATGCATTTTTGTAAGAAAAATATACATTCAAAAACTTAAACTGTAATCACTAGCGTTCACAAGAGTTCCAGACAGAGAAACAGAAACAAAAAATGCCTTTATGTTTAGGTCCCTCATAAGGTTTCAAAAGCCTCTTGAGAAACTGACTGGAAAGTGTCAACCAGAGTTATGACCTTTGGCTGACTTTAAAAAAACTGAAAGCACAAAGGTTGAGTGAGTCCGAGACCACCACCACCTCATTTCAACAGCCATTATCTTGTGAAGCTGATAGCAATTTACAAAACGTCTAGCCCAGAGGTCTTCAACCCTGCTCCTCATGCTGCGTTCCACTCCAGTTTTAGACACGCACTTGCAGACTTCCCTAAGCACTTCCCCAAGCACTTCCCCTCGGGGGAATCCCCGCTGCCATTTTGAAGTGCGTTCCACTTTGTGAAGTGGACAAGGGAATTTTATATGGACAGACCCTTGCTCCCTCGATTTTGACCGAGGGAGCGAGTCTACTTCATATGTACACTTCAGGCAGCTTCATTTACCACAATGCAACACGATTGTGACGTCACTGCATATCCCGTTTCATTTACCCCATCACAAACAACTAAGATATTTGTATTATTTTTGAAAACATTTAAAACAACCCAAATACACCTATATACATATAGAATGCTGCATTAAACAATTTCGTAAAAGGAAACAAATAAATTAACGAGTGGGAGGGAAGTTAACAAGTGAAGGGCCTAATAAAAATTAACTGGAACGCAGTATGGGTACCCACTGGCGGCCTACAAAGTACTTCAGCACACCTACGTGTGTTTTTTCCAAGCGATCCTGAACAACTTGATTAGCCAATTCAGGTGTGTTTAGCCGCGTTTCCACCGAAATTACCCGGAACAATTTGTACCAGGAACTTTTTTTACAGGAATTTCCCCCCCCCCAGATCTGCTACTGTCTGCGTTTCCACTGCGGTCTAAAGTACCGGGAAGATTAGGCAAATTAGTCTGGTGATGTAGGCCTGCGCGCAGCTGCTCCTCCCAGTCAGCGACGGACAGTAATCATTTTTGCGCGATACTGTCTGCAACAATAACGAGGAGATGCAAGCAGCGCTGCTTTTGCTGGTTATATATTGGTTTACTAAAGAGGTCATTAACAAAACGGCGGAAAAGAGACAAGCACTGATACTAAAGCGTATTCTGAAAGCTCGTAAAGCTAGATATAAAATAAGACAACGTATGTTATTATCAGCTATTACGGACATTGACCGTGATATGGCTGAGACGAACGCGCGCCATCAGACAGAAAAAGCAAGACTGATATTTACTGAACGCAGAACGAACGAACCTCGCAAAAGACTTTTAAAAACGCCGGTTGAAATAAAATGCGGCGTGAGTTCAACCAATCAGCATGTTCAGCGCCCAAGTCCCACCCCCGAAAGTTCCCGAACTTTGAAAAAGTACTACCCCGGGAGCAGGGCCGTTTGGAGGGGGAAATATTTACCCGGAACTTCATTTAGACCCTGGTTCCTGCGGTGGAAACACACCGAGTACCACCCCAAAGTTCCTAGTTCCTGGGGAAAGTTCCTGCGGTGGAAACGCGGCTCAAGATTAGGGTTGGAACAAAGGGCCATTAAGTCCCCGTCCACACAAAGTCAGAGCTTTCCCTATCCAATCTTTTTTTTCCTCGTTTCAAAAAATATCTGCGTACACACGAGAACAATAAAAACGACACAAAACGATGTAGTATACATGCCAGACCAGTATGTGGCGCTGTAATTCTGCCACAGAAATACACTAAAAATGGAGAATAAGAGTTGTGGCTAGAAGGGGTACAGCAATGGTAGGAAGTGAGGCAAAATCTCACAATAAAATAATAAATAAATGTGCTACTGACCAGCTGCATTTACTCCCTAAACCTACCCTTACAATACAGTAATTAAAAAAGACGCAATATTGATGTGCGCATGCCCAGTGCCCGTAGTTGTATCCCTTTCTAGTCTTTCCCGCGCGGGATGTGGTGTGATGACATAACCGTTTCACAAAATATACGGATTATACGGATATACGGAACAATACTGATATCATCTCCATGTAAACTACAAAAACGAGAATTCGTGAAATGTGTTTAGTACATCGTTGAGGTGTATTCCACTGCCCAGGGACAGGGTTGAAGACCTCTGGTCTAGCACTTACATCTGCAAATAAATGCATATCAAAACCATTTCTAAACTTCCAGAACTACCTTGAGCCAATCAGCAAAATTAGCACCTTAAACCTCTTCAAGTCAAGCAAGAAAAAATAAAACACAGTGCACTTCAGAATGTCTTTTCTCAACATGAGTGCACATAAATCAAAAGAGATGGTAGGGAAAGATGTACGCCCGTGCCTTTGTGAGAACAGCCATCCACACATAATAATTAACCCTTGCAGCCTTGTGTGAAGCACATGCACCAGGTCTCCTTTGAAAGCCCTGATGAGAGCAGAACAAAGTGTGCGCTAGGTCAGCCAGCACTGTAATACTGCTGCCAATGGGCCACCAAGAGCCTCGGCTGGTGGCATAATGGTCTGAAATAGCGTCCTGTGGGGCCCATTGTTTATGCTGTCAGTGTGATGGGTTCAACATGTGCAGTCCTGCTCTTGACAGAAAGCTATGAGAGAAGCACAATGGTGCAGCCCATAGCATTTCAAACCTCTGCTGCCACAAAGAGTGGCTTTGACACCAGCCTTTTTCTCACAATCATCTATTTTAATGCCAATAACGGATGAGAATAAAGATATACAGATAACAGAATGTCATAGCCCCCTACGCCACCATGAGAGTGGCTCAAACTTGAATAATACTACAATGAAAAACGTTATTTGCATATAAAACGGTATTATCAAAGCATAAATGACACATTAATGCCACAAATGTGAAATGTATATAAAAGATTATTATATGAGTTTATGAAAACATGACACAAAACAATATGATGTTAAAAAATAATCAAGAACATCAAATGTGCAGAATAGAAACGAAATTAAACTGAATAATAGGAACAAACATTGCATAATAACAATAATTTTGAACTTTATGCTTAGAATTTTAATCAGATCTGAGTCTGAACCATTTTAAATGCAAATTGCAAATAGAGCTTATGTAACCCCAAATGACTAGTTAATATTTTATAACAGTTTGATCACAGTAAATAAAAGTATGAGATAACTTGAGAACTAAAATACAGAAAGACAAGCTTGATAATGTTTTGCATTAAAAGTAATAGATTAAAATGGCTTTTAAAATGCATGTACAGTACCACTATAAGTGTGGTTATATGTATAGATAGACAATAATATATTAAAGGATTAAGCATCCAGGACACATGCAAACTATTTTTAAAACTTTCAACTGTTTTAAAGTACAAGGTAATTAAAAAAATGTTAAGAATAAGAACACTATAGAATAAGTAAAGGTATCACAACAAAAGACTGTTCTATCTATAATATTTTATATTGTTTAATCTATGAGTTTGATATTATCCTATAAAGCATACCCAGAGGTTTTATCCTAGTATTCAGTCTTATGATGAACAAAACTGTGCTCTGGTTCATGAATTTACTGTATTATAATCCTGGGTTAAAAACAGGTTTTAAACCCATAAAAATAAAAGGTCTTTCAGAGAGCAAGCAAACTAAAAGACAACAAAATGATACATGCTCATAAAGGTGGGAAAGTGGGAAATTCTTAAAAAAAAAAAAAAAAAAAAAACTCAAATTTAACAATGTTGCTCATTTTGAGCCGAGTGATTATGTGCAAAATTATATGAAATATGAATGATGGCTTTAATGGACTATGATGGGTCAGAACCCATCTTTTTTTCTTTAGTTCACAGTTTTCAGAGTAGCCTATAACTGCACAGTCACACAGTATTTTGGTCATTTGATCGTAATAATGAAAACATAAACAGAAGCAAGATAACCACCAACCACTAAAATTGTCTGTTTCAGTTTCTATCTACTTCTCTCAAATGGAAATGCTATTTACTTTTTGTTTTGTGCCCAAATGAACACATCAATTTACCAAGAACGGTGTTTAGCGATTTAAAGTGTTCTAGTCATTAGGCTACCTAATTTAATATTCTCGCTTAGTATTTTAAACAGCGACGACGTTGTATATATTTATTAATAAATCAATTGATAAACACATGCATAGCCGTAAAAACATTTGATGTTTTCAAGAGCAAGTTACTCTACTAAAGAGATCGACAATTCAGTAACAAACTAGGCTTCAGTAGTAGGAGGGTGTGGTCAAGAGCACTGGAACAGGTTAATGGGAGACATCTTAGCATAATTAAAAAATATATAAACATACTCAAATGTTACTTCTACGTTCAACTATAATCTTTGCTTTCTCGCTGTTCTTTCCGAGTTTTTAAATCGCACTTGTGCACATTTGCTGACGTAGCCTCATGGATGAATCAAAGCGATCTATTACATAGGAGAGAGGAAAAACAATCAAACTCACCCAGAAAATTGTCGCATATACGATTAACGAGAACTTGAGAAAGATGTACGAGCACCTGTCGCAATATCGGACTTCATTTGACATGTTAAAAACGTAAAAATGACCAGGAATACGCTCCCGTAAACACTTCCTGGTTTGTTTGTATCGTCTACCTGAGCACGCAGAGCACGCTCTCCATTATCTCCTTATCTCTCACGCCGACATGAATTACAATACTTTGATTGATGGGTGGTTTGTCCAATGAGAGAGCGGGATTTCACAGCTCGTTCACTGTTATTTCAGGGGAGTTTTTTTGTTTTTGAGTTCTGAAAGAGATGCTTGCTTTTTAACACTATAGTTAATATAAAAAAAGGAATAAATACATATTATACAAATATTATAATAATTATATAATCACGACATATAATATATAAACACAAAACACATAATTATTATAATGATATTGTAGATTTAGCCTACACATCACAGACAAATTTAGTGTTTTGTCTTTTTTTCAGAAAAAACAAAACCCATGAAGAAATTCCCATGAAAGGTATTTTAATTCATACTATAATGAGTCAGGTGTGCGAAAACCATCCTGAAATAGCCTATGGTGATTCGAAGTGTCCAAAAACAGAGTAATGTGCACTATTTTCTATCCACATCCTCCACCTGCTGCCCAGACACGTCTCACTCCTCAGACAAAAACAAATCTATCACCTCACACAATTGGAGTTGTTATTGAATTGTTTGCTGCAGGGGGGTTGCAATGATTAATGACAGCAAGCTGTCCACTGTTAACGCGTGAATTGCATGCCAATTATCATCTATTTGATATTGCCAGATTTAAGGAGAAGGAACGCAGAGTGCTGTGCCCTAGGCCTACACTGTAAAAAGTCCGTAAAAATAGGGCACAATGTAGCCTAGCCTAGCCTACTATATAAATATGAAGGAATTTTGCGTATAGTATTTTTTTTTTTTTACAGGTGTTTTACTTGTATTTTCAATTACACATTGCATTAGTTTGTGTTTCAAGGGTTAACGGAAATTTCCGTAAAATTACTGGATAGTGTCCTGGCAGAAAATTACCAGTATTTTCCGTTTTTATTTTTTTACAGTGTATGTGCGTTGGCAAAAATGTGTTTCATTCAACGTCACTATATCTGAACCGACACACCTCCAACACTTGGCACACATTCCTTCAGTTTCCCAGTGCTACGATCTCTGCAGGCACAAAAACGCACTTCAGCAGGCAGTTTGGACACGAGGCGGCACGAGACGCACTGAGCGCTCACTGGAAAATGAACTGCAGCAAATGTCCAAATTACACAGGTTTACCATGTCGTATAGCGACAGAAGAGTGAGTCACTCACTGTCACTGGAATAAGCATATAGACTTATTTATGCCATTTGACCACGGACAACTACAATGGATATCACTTTGGACCCCCTTTCAACAACTGTTTTTTACGACGAGGAAGATGGAAACGAAACCTCCACCAATCAGTTCGAGCAGCCGGACTGGCAGGTGGCACTATGGGCGATTGCATACTCTTTGATCGTGATAGTGTCCATCATTGGCAATGTCACTGTTATTTGGGTAATTCTGGCACATAAACGCATGAGGACAGTGACCAACTACTTCATTGTAAACCTCGCCTTTTCTGATGCATCTATGGCAACTTTTAACACTGTCTTCAATTTCGTGTACGCGTTGCACAATGACTGGTATTTTGGTTTAGGATACTGTAAATTCCAAAACTTCTTCCCAATAACAGCAATGTTCTCAAGCATTTATTCAATGGCGGCTATTGCAGTTGACAGGTAAGTGGACAACAACGCTGTGTGTGTGTGTGTGTGTGTGTGTGTGTGTGTGTGTGTGTGTGTGTCTTCAGTAAATCTTAACATGTTCATATGGACCATGATAATTAATCACCAAATGAGATAATGTCATAAACCTAAATGTCTTAAAACATTTGCAGCCTGCAAGTTCATGAGAGCCTAATTGTAGCTGTAACATAGATGAAGTTATGTTACCCTTCTGATAAGGCTGATGGTTTTATGTGGTCAAATATGGTTAATAAGAGCTGGTCCAAACTGATCTAGATCAGTGCTTCTCAAACCTGTCCTGCATGGGGACCCCCCATCATTGCACATTTTGGATGTCTCCTTCATCAGACACACCCAATTCAAGTCTTGCAGTCTCTATACTAGCCGATGTTGCAGTCAGGTGTGTTAGATGAGGGAGACAGCCTACAAAATGTGCAATGGTGGGGTATCCCCTGGACAGGTTTTGAGAAGCACTGATTTAGATAATGGATCAGATGGACTGACTTTCACGTGGTAGACCTTGATGAAGTTGGTTAGAGCTATTTTTCGACCATATTTGAGCTTTTGCCACTTAGCCCTAAATGCATCAACTCAAAAACTGAGAGTATAATGCTTTTATCTGCTCCATCATAATCTACCACACGAACGGTCAAAAGTAGTTAATATTTGTTATTAAAAGATCCCAGATGAATATTCATTTTAGCTTACGCTAATGAAATAACTATTTTTTTTTTATGTCATATAGTAATTGCAAATGTAATTTGCAAATGTTTGTTGAAAGCATAAAGCAAGAGAAGTGGAGAAGTGATCAATATACTGACATTTCAGGCTTCAATATTGGTCTAAAAGAGAACCTGCGCACACACGTATGTCAGATATGTAATTTGCCTGCACTTAGCCTACTTGATCTCCCAGCGGCTTAAGAAAGTGCATTTTACCGTGTGCAAATTATGACTTTGTGGATCTTTTCTGGTTACTCATGTCCAATAAGCAAGACTTCGATCTGTGTGTATTCAGTCACTTTCCACATTGTGTTCTGATGACATGAATAAGAGTCTGATTTATTGTCTAACAAGCTGATGATTATAATAATTAAGCACACATCAATAACGCAACCAATCAATTCTCTCTTTGAGGAAGTGCCCCAGTGCAGGGGTTTCAAACTGGGGTCCTCCAGAAGGTTCTAAGGGGTCCCCAGAAAATTTCAGAGAAAAAAAAGACAAAGCAAAAATGGATAAAGTCTACCGAATATTCTAACGGTTTCATTTCTAAATGTTTCTCTCCTTTCTTGCCGTATACATTCCAGAATTGTGGATGTTTGCTTTGTATCATTAGTGAGTTTTTCTCACTAGTCCCCTTTATCTCGCTCACTGGGGTTGTAAGGCAGTTTTCTTAACACAGTACGTAAGCTGCTTGCATACATTTATTGTGAAAGTTGCTTATACAAATACTTTTTAATTGAAAATATTATTCTTCGGGTTTATACATCCAACATTATTAGCCAATTTAAGTTGGGAAACAATATGTTGTATTTATAATGTCACACTTACTATTTATCTACAGTTTAAAAAATGTTTTCATACATAAAAATAGATGGATTTAAGGAAGGGGGTCCCTCATAAAAGTTCATCATATTTGGGGGTCCTTGGCATCATAAAGTTTGAAAACCCCTGCCCCAGTGAACCATTATGGTGAGTCAACAAAGTGGTTTTAGAACCCTTTTCAATTTTGTTATATAGACTATCTTAAGTCAATTGTAGCAATTTAAATGTAGCCTATACCGATTAAGATGTTGTTGGCTGAAATCCACAGATATATGGCTATAATCCATCCCCTGAAGCCCAGGCTCTCCTCCACTACTACTAAACTTGTGATCGGGGTCATCTGGACTGTGGCTTTTTCACTGGCCTTCCCTCAGTGTTATTACGCCGGCACCAAGTTCTACTTCCCTCGGACTGTTTGTATGGTGGAATGGCCTGATGATTATGGAGGGAAACATCAGCTCGCGTAAGAAAAGTAGACATACATTGTTGAATTTTACTGACAAGAATTTTTTTTTAACACACTTCATTTGATTATCTAGTGATGCCTATTATATCTCTATCACAATATCTATACAGGATATTTCAGAAACAGATTTGATTTATGAAGTGATGCTTGATCTCACTAGGTATCAGATTGCTGTGATTATCCTGATCTACTTGCTCCCTCTGCTGGTGATGTTGGTGACTTACAGCCTGGTGGGGCAGAGGCTGTGGGGCAGTGAGATCCCTGGAGAAGCATCAGACCACTACCAGAACCAGATGCAGGCGAAACGGAAGGTCAACGGTGCTAGTATTTACTCATATAGCTTTGTTAATGTTATTTAATCCAGTTATTCTGCACAGTCACCTAACTAACCTACACACATACACATTGCCAGTGACATAATGTGGCAAAATAAATATATGGGCTTTAAAGTCGTTCACTTTAAAATGAAGCTGTGAGCTATGTGCTTTTTTGAGCTTCAAACTAAATGAAGTAAATCAGTGGGGTTTTGTAAGAAAAATATCCACATTTAAAACTTTCTAAAGTAAAATATCTAGCTTCCAACAGACCTAGACTGGGTAAACCCAGCCTGATCTGCCAGCGATTTGATTTCGCCCGGCAACTCAGTCTGGAAACCCGTACACTCATTTCTACTGCTTCTGTTACACTTTTGCGGGAACCAATCACAGACTGGCTTATCCACCTGGCCTGCTATTGGAGGGATTATCACGATGACAGATAGAGAAGCGATGGGTCGTTGCCCGTTGATCACGCCTCTTGTGGTCTGATTGGTTGAAGGACTGTCCAATTGCGTACAGAGTAATTTAATTTATGCGCGTTTATGCTCTGTATGCAGTATAAAATACAGAGCAGACTCCTCAGACCAATGTTCAATCTTAAATTGAGCTTGGTCTGGTGATAGCCAGACAACAACAGACCGCCTTCCGTATTCAATTTACGAAACTTCACTAGAACGTAGCGTAAGCGCTTTGAACTGCGAGAGGTGTTACTCTTTCTGCGTAAGTTAAATACGGAAGGCGGTCTGCTAGATATTTTACTTTATACCGGTTTAAATATGGATATTGGAACTGTTTTGAAAAAAATGGCTCCTTTAAGACCGTATTGATTATGACTCGACGACAAATGCTAGACTAGGAGGCTCTTCTCCGCTCCTCAAACACATAAAACATTAGCCTTTATTTATAGTGTTTACGATTGAGTAAAGAAAACTCTGTACTTGTTCAAAGAACCAGTTCTTTATTTACCCTTGCAAACAAGCAGGGACGGTCCAAACTGTGTGCGGGTGCGGCACTTCATTCAGGATAGAGGCTGGGTGGAGTTATGAGGTTTTCTAGGTTTAGTCACAGGCTCTTTTTAATACATTTCGTTGGTTAAATATTTGCAAAACCCACAGACAGATGTAAAGGGTAACCAATAGTAATTATTTATGACAAAAAAAGATAAAAAATGACGACATATGGCGATACAAGCTTCTGCTCAACAGCAACAATATTATACATTTGATTAATTTATGAAGCATTTGTCGTACAGAGTTCTAGCATTAGAGTGAAATAATAATAATAAAAGTTGCACAAAATGCTACAAAATTTCATTTTATTTTTTACATTTATTTTATTCTCAAGTGTTTTTTTTTTTTTTTTAATTGTAGTTCCATAAAGTCTCAAAGAATCAATGTTAAAGCTTTTCCTGGAGGCAGAACTCCTCTGGCAGAACATAAAAAGTGCTTTTTCATTTTTTTCACATTTTTCTTTAATTTGTCAAAAATAATAAGCCTCTTCAGTGGGACTTTTCATTCGTGACAGCAGCTATTTATGGTTTTGGATTATAGTTCTTTGTGTAAAAGGCAAAAAAGATTCATGCCATTTTTGCAATTTAAGGTTGTGAAGATGATGATAGTGGTGGTGACAACCTTTGCAATATGTTGGCTCCCCTACCACATCTACTTCATTCTGGGAAGCTTCAACAGGGACATATACAAGCAGCACTACATCCAGCAGGTCTATTTGGCCATCTTCTGGTTGGCCATGAGTTCCACTATGTACAACCCTATCATCTACTGCTGTCTAAACCAAAGGTACATGCACATTACATCTAAGAAATTTGATGTAAACACATTAACAAAGATATTTAGTACAGCGTTTGCATTAATGTCATTTAAACTAGGACTAGTCTTGGTGTGATCCCTAGAGTTTTTCTGCAATACTATCATAAATATTCACCTGTCTATATTTAATGCACAAGAAGTTTGCATGTAGCTTTTGCTGTCTTTCTGTAGATTCCGCTCCGGTTTTCGCAAAGCGTTCCAGTGGTGCCCCTTCATCAAGATTTCTGAGGAGGACAACATGGAACTGCAGCACATGAGGACCTTCCACATGAGACGCAGTTATCGCACCGAGACCACCAGCGTGGTGGTCCGCAATCATGCCAACGAACCAGAAGACACCACATCCAAACTAATCAAAGCCTGAGTCTACAATATTTCCGTGGTGGGTAAACAGAGAGGGTGAAAAACAATCTTGTTGGCTATTCTTAAAATCATGCACGCCCACACTTTGCACTTAATACCTCACATTGTGCTCTATGGTGGATTCAGTGGGTTTTACAGGCGGAGTATTCGTCTACTCCTATGGCATAAGCACCAAGCCTTATTTGTTTCTGTGTTGCAGCTTATAGTATACATATAAATCAGTTTGTTCTGTAAATACTGTATACAGTACCGTTCAAAAGTTTGGGGTTAGTAGGATTAAAGAAATGAATATTGTTATTCAGAAAGGATGCTAAAAAATGAACAATACATATATAAAATGTTATAAAAGAATCCTATGTATCCTGGATTCCACAAAAATATTAAGCAGCACAACTGTTGAAATGTTTCTGGAACAGCAATTCAGAATGTTTGAATGATTTGTGAAGGATCATGTGACACTGAAGACTGGAGTAATGATGCTGAAAAATTCTGTTTTGTCATCATAGGAATAAACTAATTTTTATAATATATGAAAATAGAAAAGTTATATTTAATATTTTACTGTATTTTGATCAAATAAATGTAGTCTTGATTCTTATCAAAATTATCAAATATTACTGAACCAAATCTTTTGAACGGTAGTGTACCTTGTTGTTTCATACACCACTCTATAGAGAAATCATTGTTTCAGACTGTAAATATTAGTTAAATATCAAGTGGCGGTTGTAAATATAAAAATTAATTAAATATTAATAATTCAGAACTAAAAAAAAAAATCAACATTAAATTTGTCAGTGCATCTGTAAAGAGTGGATTGCTTGAGATACATGCCTGCAAGTGTAAACAGGATGATGACTGTTCTGTTATATTGACAGCGGTGGAAAAAAGAGGAGGGAAAGATGTTACATTAGTATACTTGGTGGTTGAAGACATTATGTAGCCTATATATTTATTGACAATAAATGAAACCAAATAGACATGTCAGTGTTGTAATTGTACTGTACATTCAGTGGTACTCAATGTTTCAGCATGTATTATCTTTAATATACTACATGTACATCCATATGACTGATTAAAGAAGTTTGCCTTTGTTTTAGCCATAAGACAAAGAAATATTTATTTTTATTTCAATGGCAATAATATGTATTCCGTTTTCTGTCTGGTACAGCATTTAACCAATTACAAATTGATACATTCTGAAATATAGTATTAAAAATCTATATACAATTATTTTGTGTGTTTATTAATGCTGTCACATACAGTATAACGGCAGTGGTAATACACAATTATATTTTTTGTTGGTAAAATCTCTGTTTGTTAGTTTTTCATTTGTATGATTGTCTGAGATCTGTTTAAATGTATGAATGTTCTGTGTTGTAATTGAAATAAAGGAAATAGTAAAGTAAACTGTTGTTTACTACACAATTGAAGAAGCTCCCAATTGAAGAAGGTTCACATTTGGCTCCTTTAAAGCTGTAGTCCATAGGTTTTGCCTCTTTGTCGCCATCTCTGTTTGAAACCTGCGATTGCAATTAGTTGCGGAGTAATTATCTTTATGTGGGTTAAGCATCGTCACGGCTCCTCAGCGCGGATGAATCGAATGTTTTGAGGAGTAAATGTAGGCTGTCACCGTGTGGATACTGTACTTCGGAATTACAGATACTACGTCTTGGAAGTAGACAAAAATAATAAGTTTCACCGGAAAATGTCATCTGAACAAGTAAGTAACATGTCTGCCACTTTTGTTCTGACCCACTGAGAAAAAAAAGCATTACAATAAATTGAGGTGATTAAATCGAATGATTGCTAGCTAGCACACATCACATCAAACTGTGCAAATTATTATTATTGTTATAATTTGTTCTCAAAATGTTAACATCCGCATTGCGTGATGTGTATTTAGTGTGTAGTTTAATTATTCCAGCTGCTGTGAGAAAAGGCTATAAATGATCCTCCACAAGCAGCATCCTCACATGCGATACTAGGCTACTAGAAGTAGCCGGACTCCTTTATGTATAGCCAACAGACGTGATGTATGGCGCAAATAAATTTCCCGCGGAAATCCACTAGTACCACAATTATAACACATTATTACAAGTTTATGTGAATCAGGCTAAGGTGAGGAGATAGTTTTGAACACTGCGTGGTTATACTTGATCAATTTTATTTTGGGTAATTTTTAAACAAAAAAAGTTACGGACTGCAGCTTTAAGATAAAGTAATTTTTTTAAAATTATTTTTCTTAATTGTGTCACTAACCTGTAAGTGAAAATTAAAAGAATACTGGAAGACATTTCAGAAAGGGAATATTAAGCCTGTGTTTGGAGAATATCTTCAATATCTAAATATTTTGTTCAGGTGTGCTTTTTTACACATCATCTGGCAAATGAATCGTCAGTACGTCCATTCAAGAAAGTCTGTCTGTCTATCTATCTATCTATCAAAGGAATTTATTTTATTGCACACACAATTAACACACAGGTTGCAAATACTAAACAATGCTACATTGTTTGGGCAACCTTGAAGTAAACCACAGAACACAAATTCAGTTGTTCAAAATATTTTTATGGTGTTCTCCTATAGGTTTATCCAGGAACATCTATTTATATAGTGCAACTATGAAATAGTACAAAATCAGTGGATGCTAGACCTCAGTTACCAAATAAGGCATGCATTCATCAGAAGATCTCTGAGCCACTACAAAGATTCACTCACATGAACTACACAGGATCACTCACAAATAACCAGCCAGGGCACACAGAAGGACATTTACTCTGCGCGCACACACACACACACACACACACACACAGCAAAAAGCTGAAAAAACACGCATGATACAATCTGCTAAAGTCTTTGAGTACGAGGGGATAAGACTTATTTCAGAAGGGGTGGAAATGCAGTGGCAATAGGTTATTTCTGTCATTCATTAGTATGGCGACCAGTATAAGGGGCTTGAATTATGCAGGAAGGCAGCAGTAACTGCGAGACTGAACTTGTGCATCTTCTTCACTTGTCGTTTCTCAAATGTTTCGCAATATTTACAACACAAAAAACTGCCACACAGACAAATGACTATACGCAGAGGTTTGGAATTAGCTTGGCATTATTTGCAACAAAATACCTTCTTTCCCTCAGGTATCCATTCCTGTTGCATCTTCCATCAAATATAAAAATAAAATAAATAATATATTCATATACTTGGTCAAATATCTTAACTTTAATGTTTGTAGTGAGTTACATTTCTTCCCTTTTTCCAAATATACATCCATAAATACTTTAACAACGGTTTAACATCTTAAAGAGAACATCTTTATATAGTTTGGGTGGACACAGTTAGACCAACCCCTAATAGCACACATAGACATACACAGAGAAAGCCTGACTGGAACACGTAGACTTGAAATACAAAGCAAAGGGGTCACAGCTCTGGGAATGAGTAAAAGGATGTGCCGTATTGTAGTGAATCGTATTGCCGAGTCACAGCTGCGAGTGGAAATGTATAGCCTACTATGCTCCGAGAGAGCTAGAGAATGGATTGAGGGCTTGTTCCATGAAGGGTTCAGCTCTTTTGTTCTTGCTGGCGGAGGCGGCACCCAACGGCGGTGATCAAGGCGGCACCTTTCCCGCTTCCATCTTCCGAGAGAAGGAAGTTGACTTTGCATTTGGGGGCGAGCTCCTTCACAGTCTGGTGCATTATCCGTGAGAAACTGAAGAGAAGGAGAGGATATGTCAGATTTCACAAGGAATATGTACTGCACTGAAATCACAAAATCAATCATCCTTTCCACAGGCATTACTTACTGTGGATGGAGCTTATACAGGGTGCCATCCACCCCAACTGTGATGTCCAGATGGTCCAGGTCACGGTTCTCTCGGATTTTGTCCACAACAGCAGCCATTCCCGCTCCACAGATCTGGGCAGCCCGGCGGGAAACAGCTCCACACACCTCCTTGACGATAATACTGTCGTCGCATGTGCTGTCTAAACCCAGATGCTGCAGAATGGACCTGACCTGCAGTAGCGCCAAACGGTCACTAGAGGGAAGAAACCGCATTTTAGGCCATGACCATTAAGCAAGCTGAAGTAGCCTAAACAATAAAAAAATGTATCTAAGCAGCATTCCAGTTTGTCTGGTTTTCACGATGAAACGTGGCAAAATAATCGAAGAAACTGCTGCGGTACCTCTCAATTTGGGAAAGGAACTTGGTTTCGAAGATACCCCTGGTCTTCAGGGTCTCAGAGATCTGTCCTCTGAAGAGGAAGCCACGTTTCGTCAAGTCAATCAAGATGTTCCGTACAATTTCACCCAGATACATGCCACTGCACATCTTCTCATATCTAAAAGTGTAAAAACAAACATTAAATATTTAGATCTCTTTTTAACGATTTTGAAAGAAGTTTCTAATGTTCACCATGTCTGCATCTATTTGATACAGAAATATTATAAACAGTATTTTAAAGTTCTATTAATTCATGTGATGGCAAAGCTGAATTTTCAGGAGCCATTACTCCAGTCTTTAGTGTCACATGATTCTACAGAAATCTTTCTAATAGGCCCAATGAAGATTTGGAAACATTTATTATTACTTTTTTTGTTGTTGTGGAAACCATGATACATTTGTCAGGATTTTTTGATAAATAGAGTTCAAAAGACAAGTATTTATTTGAAATGGAAATCTGTTTTTACAACGTAGAAGGCTTTACTGTCACTTTTACTATATCACATCCTCTTCTCAAGATTTTATGGGTTTATGGCGAATCTCAAATTTCAACTCTCTTATGTGCACTAATACTGAGTATTCATAGTATCTGCATTTACATTCTTATATTACGGTAGCTATACAAACCATAAGCACTTCATCTCATCAATTCTTCAAGACTAGCTTTCTAATGTTCAAATATTTTCCCCCGCCACATTTGCATCAATTTATTGTCAAAACTTTTTTTTCTTTTCCTCACACTTGACTGTGTAAAACTGCTCACTTTTGTTTGCCGGCATTGAGGGAGAGATCATCCACAGCATTATCATACTGAGTCCTGATGTCATCCAGGCAGCCATTATCTCCAAATGCTCCCCACTCCATGTTCACACACATCCTGCCGTCCACTCCATCGACCGTCTCAATGTTCCGCATTTCCTCCATGTAGCAGGCATTGCTGCCCGTTCCTAAAATCACAAATGAAAACATCTTAGCATCCTCTGCCAAGTCAAATCTGTTTATTACACTCTTTTAGATTACAGTACTGAATTTACCTGCGATTAGCCCAACCTCACATGTGGGTTCCTCATATGCACATGTCATCATTGTACCCACTGTGTCATTCACTATAGCTACAACGTCCAAATCAAACTCCTGTGCACAATATAGCATACAAAAAATTAATCACATACACACACATCTGCAACACACAGCCAAAGTACTGTAACAACAAGTATCAAATCTAGATTTAAAACTGAATTAATCCTTCAAATCATGTATTGTCTTCTTACTTTTGTAACAGTAACTCACCTCTCTCCTCTTGATCCCATCTCTCAGGAGGCTGACAACATCTTCACCTTCACAGTCTGTGGCTTTAAAACCCTTTGTCCAATTTACCAGAATTCCCTGTATCCATCAAAGCATGAAAAAATCATCAGGATATCATTCAATAGATGAGCATATAAAGTTTAAAGAAAAGGCAAACTCACCGCATCTAGACTAGTTTGCCTGCAGGGGAAGGAAAAGGTAAATCCCAGAGGCAGACGGGCGTTCTTCATCCCCATATAGTCCAGGAAGTCAGATATGCAGTACACAATGTGATCAAAGAGCTGCAAGTGGCAAAAAATGTTTTTGAAAGAAGTCTCTCATGCTCACCAAGACTGCATTTATTTGAACAAATATACAGAAAAAAAAACATATTGTAAAATCGTATTACCATTTAAAATATTTTTTCTGTTTTATTGTATTTTAAAATAATTGCAATTTAGCCAGCAGCCATTACTCTAGTCTTCAGCATCACATGATCCTTTATAAATCATTCTAATTGGCTGATTTGGTGCTCAAGAAACATTTACTATCAGAGTTGAAAACAGTTGTGCTGAACAGAAAGTTCAAAAGAACAGCATTTATTTGAAAAAAATTTTTTTTTAACAATGTAAAAGTCGTTACTGTCCTTTTGTTCAATTTAATGTATCCTATCTAAATAAAAGTATTAATTTCTTTCAAAATAATATATCCAAATATTTGACCCCAAACTTTTGAGCGATACTATAAAAACTATAAAAGAGTTAGTTTTTTTCTTTTTAATCTAGTCTTTTAACTAGGTGTAAACATGCCATAGTGACTACACACCTCCTCTCCGGTTCCTTGCATTGCTTCTGCAGGAATGGCATAAATTTTATTATGCATCTCCACAGTTCGTTTCTTGCCACTGCGGATCTTTACCAAAAGCACTCGGAAGTTTGTACCTCCAAGATCCAGAGCCAAAAAGTCACCATTTTCTAGATAAAAGAGAAAATACAGAAATAAAGGGAAGTCATGAATCTTGCTCCATACAAAAATGTATTAAAATAATATGTTGGAAGACGAAAGATGGGTAAGAATGAGAGGAATAAAGACAGTTCCTGTGCCATCCTTTCATTTGATTGCTATAATTGTGCATTCAGAAGGTTGTGAATTTTCTGCACATTTGCTCAATATTGATATCTGAACACATCTGCATGCACTATTCTTAACTGGGAAACTTCAGCTTAAATCACTAGGAAGTAATGTCTGTGCCTGCCTGTATTGAGTAAGCCAGGGATTATACTATGATGCTATTCAACTGGGATAAGGAGAATTTAATTTGGTTATAGCAGGGGAGCAGGTGGTTTTCAAAGATGATGTATGAATGCATTTTGCTGAATGTGATTGTAACATTGCTTTTTTTTTTTTTCAGTGAGGAAACTACAGATATAATATAAAAATATAGATATATCTGGGGATCACTGCATATCTTGGATTCCAGCTGTCTGAAAAATACACCACATAATTGTAGATTTCTTACCTGATCCATCCGGAGTACTCCGCACATAGGTGGGCAGCATCTTGACGGTGGCTATGTTTTGAGTATTCTTGCTCAGTCCATTCTGGATCTCAGTTCTCATCCTCTTTTTCACCTCCAGCAGTTGGTCTTTGGTCAACCGGAACTCTTCGAGCGTCTCGGCAATCTGACGTGTCTGATCGGACAACCTGTAAGCCCAGGCTGTTACCAGTGCGGCTCCTTTGCCACTTCCACTCTCAGAAAGCAAGAAGCGAACATCCGACTCTGGCACCAGACGACGCACAGTTTTGTGCAGCCGTCGGGAATACCTGGCAGAAACAGAGGAATGTGGGTTTCAAATGACGAGATATCACTGCGCATTCTAGACATGCTCATGATAGTGCTTTTTGTCTCAGTGATGGGGATTTTTAGACTGACTCATTCTGTGTGAATGATTAATTGAACTATTAATTCAACTGAATCATTCAAAAAAATAATTCATTCAGGAATGCAACAAGTGACTTTTAATGGGAGGGTCAATGAATCAGTTACTCAACCCATTTGTTCAAAAACATTATTTAAAATAAGGAAAAAAAGTCAAACAAAGTAATATTTAACAGTTAAATGTTTTAAGGCCTTTGTATCCAAGATAATTTCCCTAATGTCCATCTTATGACCGCTATTGTTAAAGGCAGTTGAAGGACATTGTTCTTGTGCAACACACTGTCCTATAGCCATATCTAATTTGCTCTTTGATCTTTCAGCTTTTCTATTTAAAGACTATTCTGACATTCAAAGAGGCCCGTGAATTGTTGTAAATAGTTGTCATAAAAATCCATGTGATATCAGCCTTAATTTAATCATCCACTGTTCTAATCTTTCAACTAATCCCTCTGTGACCTTTTAATGTCCAATTTAGTGCCCAGATAAGGTCAATAAGTATGTCCAGAGTGACACAACAAATAGAGGCACAGCTGCTCCTATGGAAACCTCCTCAATGTATATTAATAGAACTTTGTCTCAGGAGGCCTCAAGAGGGTTCAGTGCTCGCTTAGAATGTCACATGCACCTGCAGATTTATTCCCAAGACCCTCTATGATGACATGCTAAGCATGCTGGGTACATACTACTGATAAGTCTGATTTTAATCTGATCTGAATGTAATACTCACTGTGGGTGCATCTTGTATAGGGAGCCATCGATGCCCACTGTGGTGCGGAGGCGCGGGGCGCTCTTATTGTCCTTGAGACGCAAGAGGATGGCACCCAGAGTGGCGGCAATAAGATTAGCAGAGCGAAAAGAGACAATAGCGCAAACATGTTGTACGGCAATGCAGTCGTCTTCAGATGGCTCTACACCCAAACGTGTCAAAATGTCCTTGGCTTTGGTAAGTCCCTCTTTGCTCCTAGAGAAAAAGTGGTACTGTTGTAAGGTTGGAAATGTCATGATTTTCAGAGTCCATTTTTAATTTTAGTCCACTAGTGAAAGTTCTTCCATTTTTGAAATGAAGTAAATTGTTTGCTTTTTGTAAACATTTGCATTCATTTTATTGTAATATACCTTAAAACATTTGATAAACATTTACAAATGATAATACCAGTAAAAAGAATCATATTTATGGTCATTATGGAATGAATTAAAAGGGAACTGGTAATGAAACAAATGACGACTCACTTCTCAATTGCAGAAACATGCTTGGTTTCAATTTTTCCTTTTGTAAGGAGCTCTGGGGTGATGCGGCCCTCAAACAGCATGCCTTCTTTAGCCATCTTAACCAGGATCAGCCTCACCAGCTCACCCATGTACATCCCACTGACCATCTTCTCAAACCTGAGAACAGCCAACACCGTTACCTCCTCAAAAATGTTCAATAAAATTAGCTTTTTGGGAGCTGAGGGAGTTCTGTGGCTTACAATTGCTTGCCGGGGTTGAGGGACCCACGGTCAATCTCCCTGTCAAACTCAGTTCGGATATCCTCCAATGTGCCGTCGTCTCCAAATGCCCCCCATTCAGTATTAATACACATCCTGCCTTCATCTCCCTCCACCAGGTCAATGTGCCTAAGCTCCTCCATGTAACATGCATTAGTGCCGGTACCTGAAGGGAACACAGCAGCAGATGTTCATGAATCCACAAGCTTTATTTGAGCATATTTAGAATATCAAATATATCTGTGGTATTCACTTTACATCTGTACACTGAGAGATGTTCATTTTAAAATCTTACAGAGGAAAGAAAATTATTAAATTGGACACTCTACAGTCCTACATTTGAAACTCATGTAACTTGTGTCTATAGGGGCAATGTCACATAAAACAGGAACAAGAAAGAGATATTTCAATATTTTTCTTACCGATAATAATACCCACTTCACAGCGCTGGTCATCAAAGCCACAAGTCATCATAGTTCCAACAGTGTCATTTACAACAGCCATGATATCTGCATCATAGTCCTGTAAGTGAATCAATACATCATTAAATCCATCATAAAAAGTCTAAAATGAATATCCACCTGTATACTATCCACATGGTAAAAAAGTAAAGGTTTATAAGACTCACCCCACGTTTTTTGATGGCTTTATTTAGAAGCTTTACTACATCCATTCCCTCCACCCCACTGGCCTTGAAGCGTTTCGTCCATGTCAGCAAAACAGCCTGTATTCATACATTAAGGTTTCAATAAAAAATATCTGCCTGTGACACACAGTAGTAGCACTATATAAAATGTAAATGTCATAACTCTTTGGAAAACCAAATAGAATTTAATGCTACGTTACCTCATCCAGCTTGCTTTGTAAACAAGGGAATGAGAACGTGAAACCCACAGGAAGCTTCTTGTCTTTAATTTTTTGTTTCTCCATGAAGTCTCCAAGACATTCTGCAACATGGTCAAACATCTGCAAGAAATAATGAGGATGTATAGAATGGAGACAAGTAAGATTTTAGACAAAAGCTGTATGACTTGGACCGAAGATAAAAACACCACTTAAGCTGTCTAACTTACAGTAGACTATATGACATTACACTTACACACAAAATCAGTTCTTCATCTCTCAGACCCCAAACATATCGGCTGTTAAAGAAGACTAAAGGAGTTCAATATTCTTAAAGGGGCACTTCAGCGTGGGGAAGATTAATGTGTATTTAAACTGTGTCATTTATGTAGTAGAAATGTGGAATTATTTTTGAATTTGGTGCCTTCTAGACTGAGAAAAGACAGAAAATGTATTTTTGTCTCATGTGGATGAAAGACAACAACTCCCAGAATGCCCCATTATTATCTCTCAGGGGGACAAGAGGGGGGGAAGTACCATAATTCTAATATACTACCGGGTTTCTACTGATACAAAGCTAAGCTTAATGCTAAATCACTGAAGTTACCCTTTAATTCCACACATATTTTCAACATTTGCTATAGTCACAAAAATGGGTTGTTTATGGTTTCAGGTGGATGAAGAAGTGGTCACGTACCCGTGATCCACTGCCGTGGATGATGTCCTCTGGAGTGTCATATATTTGGCTTTCCATCTGCACTGTCTGTTTCTTCTCATGAGACACTTTCACCCGCAGAATACGGAAATTAGAGCCTCCCAGATCCAGGGCAATGAAATCTCCTTTTTCTGTAAGTGAATGAAAGAAATCATCAAAGATCAAGAGTTCACAAATATTTAGCAATATTACTGTTTTGACTGCACTGACACTATTGGACGAGAACTCAACTTAGCTGGATGATACATCACTGTTTTCTGCAGAGCAGCTTTATAGCTGAATTGAACAATTGAAAATGAATTTCATAATTTATGAACTTTACACAGTTACTGAACCAAACTGAACTGATTTCAACTGAATAATGACGGTTTACTATTGTATTTTTAGAGCTCCTTTACAGCAGAATTGAATTCTGTTTGCATCATTGAAGCGTTATTTTCATGTTTATCACTGTAAAGCTGCTTTGAAACAACCTGTACTGGATAAAGAGCTAGGCCTATATAAATAAAAGTGACTTGACTTGACAAAATAACTTAAAGGGATAGTTCAGCCAAAACGACATGAGGGTGAGTAATGATGACAAAACTTTAACTTTTGGTTGAACCACCCTTTTAATGATACTTGATACATGTAACTTTAAACTAGTAAGAATGTTCCCCTACTGGAAATCGCTTTATTAAGCAACTGTCGCTGTTATCCATATGACACCATGGCTGAAACTTGACTGGGTATAGTGTATCATTCGTGTGATGGTGAGACTGCGCATCAGCATTTATTTTGGTCGTGACCAAGGAGGCTTAAACAGGAATGCTTTACTGAGCTTGCAATAGACGCAGACAAATTAACTCAGTCAGCACTCTTGCAGAAAGAAAACCCATTTAGCCTTGAATTCTTAACAGATTCTTCAATCGTCACAAATTGTATGAGGTAAAATAATGCTTAATAAGTCTGTTTATGCCTTAGATTAAACAAAGAAATGTTAACCTAATGTTTGCATTAGGTTAAAAATGCTCTCTATAACTGTCTTTCTTGGTTCTCGAGGCTCCTCGACGTGTCCAGATTGTCGATATTATGTGCAGTGCTTGTTGCTAAGCAACACTGAAAATCAAATGCCTTTCTTTCCCCCCCGACTGTCTTCTGTTTCTAGGCTGGATATAAGGGGTCTGAGAGTGTGAAGATTTTTAATTCTGTAAACTCAGCTTCAACTGGTAAGATCAGATAACTAGACTTCCAGGTTACTTCAGTAAAATGTTAATCGTATGAAAGGGATAGCAAAACGGTTTCAGCAACCTAAATTAATTCTTTTGATGACTTTTTTATAAGGCTACTCTATTTAACCATTCCTGGAAAACTTTATAGTTTAAATGACAGACGAGTACAAATATAAAGGGTTACGTACAGTAAAGCGAGACTGAAACTATTTTATACTCTATATAAATCTCAGATGTTGTTTTATAACATGTAAAATTACAGCAAACCACAAGAAATCAAATCACAAGAATTGAGTGGTTGGTGGGCTTTTTCATATAGTACAGACTTGCTGTAAACATTCAGGTAATTTATTATTGAGATGGTAAAGGCACACTATGTAGTTTTTCGCTTGATGACACCGAGATTGAGCGTGGAATCTTGGGAGTTGTAGTCTTCACCTCAGCCGATGGAAAAGAATCGGGACAGATTGATGATTTGGATTCAGATGTTCATGGATGAGATTATTAACGTTACTGTAGTATGAAGCAGAGCAGGGTCGAGTGCTGTGGGAGCTGAAAGAGGTCGCTGAGGCAATTGCTAATGAGAGACGAGCGTGACACACAGCTTGACAGCAGCAGAACTTTTATTATGCCACAGTCGCCGCTTCCGCCTTTTCCGCTCAAGTGTATGTGGGGTAACGCAGCTCTGTTTTATCATATTAGATACATTTGAGTGTGTTGAAAATGATGTTATAACGTTAGGCTACTCTGTATGTTCGCTCCGCGGCTGCTATGACACACTTTTTGCATACTGCATCAGTTAGATCTATATTAGAATATCATATTAATAAATGCTGGATGGCTTGTGCTAAATGGCATGCAATTCATTTTAAAACATATTGTATGAGGGAGAAAATGCTGTATTATCGTTTTCTGTCTATAAATGTCTCCAAACAGGTGTTCCTTTGTCTAATCAAACATATAAGTCTCTTTGGTGTTTCCATGGTTTCTACAAAATAAAAACAGAAATCGATATATGATATATAATATGGGCATAAATCGATCAGATTTGTTTTATGTCCATGTTGTCATAATTGCACTTACTAGGTAATACTGGTAATTTGCTAAGGTTCAGGAGCAGTGAATCTGCCATTCTTAACTAAAATAAATCTGCCTTGCAAAACATGGTTTTAAAACAAATTTATGTTCATTTAAATTACTAAATTTTTAGTAATGTATTTGTAATAAACGCTATTAAAAAGTGTTATTTATATGCTGCCTGAATTATGTTTTTTAAAACATACACGGAGAGTGACGTCATATTGTGACCATTCGTTGCAGTGTAACTAACGTTACGTATAAAGAATTCGTCCGCTCTTGTCCACCTTCGGTATTGTGTAAGGTAGGCAGGTTTTTTGTGTTCATTTTTATTTCCTGTCGCTGTGCAGACTCATTTATTGTATATAACTGTGTAAACAGCTCAATAACACTTTTATATAAAGTGTTACCTTTACCGCTTTCACGCTCCGAACCGTAGTTGGGAGCGAGCTGGTCTCAACATAATAATTTGGCTCGTGGCAGGTAACTTGCGTCCAGTGATCCGGGCTAACAGAGCCGAAGCACAAACAATGATGCGTCGGTCGACTTCAGCAATGAACTCGGCTTTATTTCTCTCAGTGGTAACTTACACATTTACAGCATAAAGGCACTTTTGCTTTCTAGCATTCAACGGGGAAAAGAATAAACTGCATCACTATATATTCACACTGTCAGACTGATTCACCCGCTATCCTTCTGTTTACACTACGGAAACCCACATAGCCCAACACGTCACACATTCGCGTTTTTCTTTCAGCAAGACGCCAGAGAGAGAGATTGCAACACTACCCCCACTCTGGAGAATGATTAAACCTTTAACATATCTCCAGCATCATTACAATGCACACAGGGACATATTAATAAGACGGTCATTATACAAACACCCCCAACCATAACCCGTATTTCCCACAGTCCTTGAAAGGCCCTTCTCCAGTGGAAAGTTAAGGTGAAGAGGTAATGTCCGTGACAGCATATTGCATACTCCTTCACATGTAAGCAAATATCCTAGGCAATGTAAACATCACACTTATACATTCCCTGCGAAAAATGGGACTATTACTTTAACCACTCAACCCAAAGTTAGCGTAAAGTTACCCAGGGTTGCAGGATTTCAAGTGCAAACTGAAGCAAATATTCTGTTAAACTAAGTGCTTAGCAGTAAACATACCCAGGATGCTATAACATGACTATGTAGCCCATAAGTATCCACATTACCGACTGTTGATAGTAAACAATTATATTAAGCCCAAACCGTGTTCACATTTCTAACCTCAACATAAACAAGTTACTTATGTAATGATACAATACTGGAACTCTTTTGTTTTTGACAACACATGAACTCTTTGGTTTTTGACAACACATGAACTCTTTTGTTTTGTTGTCTTTCTTTTTTTTTACTGGAACTCTTTTCCTCTGAGGAGGGCAGCGATCCGCCTACACCCAACCTCAGGCAGATGTGCTCAATAACCAATCCAATCACCAAACATGTCAGGAGCTCTGCGGACCCTCCGGAGTTGACGCCGAGGGGTGGAGTTCAAAACAGGGCGAGCAGTTTGTCCCCTGGCCTCATGCTGGGTCCCAGCCTCAATTAGTGAAGGCTCAGCGAGGTGGCAAGGGAGCTGGCTGCTGCTCGGTGAAACTGCCGATGTTGGTGGTAGAGAGAAGAGACCCGGAAGGGAACCCACCACAGGGTCCTCTGTCTCTGGTGATTCGCCCCAAAGGTCAAGGGGGCTGATGTTGATTTCTGAAGAACTGGGGTCTGACAACGGGGGTGGTGCCTCCACTGGTGCCCACGTTTCAGCCTCCTGAAAGACCCAGTCATTGTCTAGTGTTGTCCTGGAATGGAAAGTTTTAAGTCT
Source organism: Gobio gobio (assembly GCF_949357685.1). NCBI lineage: Eukaryota > Metazoa > Chordata > Actinopteri > Cypriniformes > Gobionidae > Gobio > Gobio gobio. The sequence goes on along the minus strand of NC_137111.1, from coordinate 32,499,258 downwards.
GTCGTGATGAACGACTTTCATCTTCGTCCTCGGGCCCCTTTTAATCCGATAGACCAAATCGTCCAGTACACCAACGACAAAGTATGGGCCCTCATAGGAAGGCAGGAACTTTCGCACTTTATTCTGTACTCTCTTTGTGCCTTTGATCAAGAGCCATACTGCATCACCGACTTTGTGTTGGACTCTGCAAACGTTTTTATCATACTGTCGTTTAGCACGCTCCACAGATTTTCCCAGCGCCTCCCGGGCCAACTGGTGAGATAGCTCGAGCCGTTTCCTGAGCTGTACAACATAAGCTGGAGGGGTAGTAGTGTTATCTGGGTCAGGTGGCAGCCCAGCAACAAGATCCACTGGCTCTGTAATTTCCCGTCCGAACAACATCATATTAGGTGTCAGGCCCGTGGAGCTGTGTTTGGTAGCGCGGTAAGCCATGACTGCATATGGTGTCATAACATCCCAGTCCCAATGGCATCGTTCTGCAGTGGTGGCTATGATTTTCTGCAAGGTGGCATTGAAACGCTCTACTTGACCATCTGACTGTGGGCGAAACGGCGTGGTCCGTGTCTTGTCGATTCCCAGCAGCTCACACATTTCCTGGAACACAGCTGACTCGAAATTGGTACCTTGGTCGCTATGTAGGCACTGTGGAGCTCCGTACCTACACACCCACTCAGAAACAATCTTTTCAGCCACTGTCGTTGCTTGTTCGTTGGGAACAGGATAGGCTTCCACCCATTTGCTAAAGTAGTCCTGAACTACTATTATGTAGCGGTTGTGCCTTTCAGTTTCATTTAATGGTCCCATTAAATCAACTGCGATCCGTTCAAAGGGGGCACCAACTCGCACTGTGCCCATGGCGGCTTGAGGTGTTTTCTTGGGGCGGGCTTTCGCAGCACAACTGGTGCAAGTACGGCACCACAGGGTGACGTCATCTCTCATATTGTACCAGTAGTACCGGGCCTTGAGACGTGCGAGGGTCCTTTCTCCTCCAAAATGGCCACCGACTGGGCCATCATGCAATTGTTCTGTCACTGAGATGCGGTACTCTTGAGGCAGCAGGATCTGTGGATAGAACACCCTTCCATCCGTACAGAAAAACTTTCTTAATAAAACTCCATCTTTCTGGTAGAGCCTTTTCCACTGCGACCAGTAGGCCTTGGTGGCAGGGCTGTAGGGTGCTATGTCAACCCAGGATGGCCTGCCCATCCCTTTGTCCATCCACTTCCTCACTGGTGCTATATCTGGGTCAGCTTCTTGGGCACTGATTAACTTCTCCCTGGTCCAACCACCGAACAGGTTGGTTTGGGCTGGCTCACTGACCCTGTAGACACCTGGACGGAATGAAGAGCCAGCTTGATTGTCACCGTCAGCTTCCACTACCCCCACTGGAAAATACTTAGGCTCGACTGCAGGGCTGCCTCCATAGCTACCTTCAGTCACCACTACCCCCACTGGAGGTTGCTCTGCAGGAGTTTTCCCAGCATACTCTGCAGCTGGACTCTCTGCCATGTTGCACTGGATCCCTTTGTGCTGAAACTGGTTGTGAAGGCTAGGCTCTGGCACTGTGCATGGGCAGGACACCCCGCAAGGTCTTCTGGAGAGCGCGTCTGCATTTTGGTGGTGTCTCCCTGGGCGATGGATCACCTGGAAGTCGTACTCTGCCAGTTTTTCCAGCCAGCGAGCGAGTTGACCCTCAGGCTCCCTCATCCGAGTCAACCAGCGCAGGCTGCTGTGGTCAGTCCGTATGATGAATGATCTCCCTAGCAGGTACTGCCGGAAATGAGAGGTGAATTCGACAGCTGCTAGAAGTTCTCGTCTGGTGGTGCAGTAGTTTTGCTCAGTGGCTGACAATCTCCTACTCCCATAAGCGAGTACTCTCTCCTCACCTTCTTGCACTTGGGAGAGGACTGCTCCAATTCCCCAGTCACTGGCATCCGTGTCAAGGAGCAACTGGCCACTGTCGAGGGGATAGCCCAGCACGGGTGCTGACGTCAGACGGCTTTTCAGCTGCTCAAACGCCTCCTGGCATTCGTCCGTCCAGTTAAAACGTGCATACTTTTTGGTCAGTTCGTGGAGGGGCTTGGCAACGGAGGCGAAATCTTTAACGAAGCGTCGGTAATACGATGCCAGGCCGATAAACTGACGCACTTCAGATACGTTTTGGGGTGCGGGCCACCCAGCCACTTTTTGGATCTTTTGGGGGTCGGTGGCGACACCCTTGGCGGAGACAATGTGCCCCAAGTAAGCCACTTGCTCTCGGAACAGGACACACTTTGATGGTTTAAGTTTCAGGTTGGCTGCGCGTAGTCTGCCGAACACTTGACTCAGCCGCTCCAACATTTCAGTTCCGTCCCGCCCCAGGACAATGATGTCATCGAGGTAGACCAAACAGGTCTCCCACTGCAGCCCCACCAGGACACGATCCATGAGCCTCTGGAACGTGGCCGGCGCGTTGCACAGTCCGAAAGGCATCACGTTCCATTCAAACAGGCCCTTACGTGTACAGAAAGCAGCGGCTTTTCGGGCTCTCGGCGTCATCTCCACCTGCCAGTACCCTGATGTTAAATCTAGCGTGCTGAAGTACCTGGCACTGGACAGTGTGTCTAAGGTGTCCTGGATGCGGGGAAGTGGATAAGCATCCTTTATGGTTCTTTCATTTAGGGGCCTGTAGTCGACACATAACCGCAAGGTCTCGTCCTTTTTTCTAACCATAATGATTGGTGCAGCCCAGCTGCTGTTGCTGGGTTGGGCCACACCAGTGTCCAGGCTCTGCTGCACCTGCTGGTCTGCCGCAGTTTGTTTGTCTCTAGCCATCCTGCGTGGTTGCTGTTTCACAGGCGGACCTTGGGTGGTGAGGATATCATGCTGCACGAGTCCCGTACGGCCAAGGTCAGTGGGCCCCGAGGAAAAAACGTCACTGTAAGACCGTAGCAGGCGGGCCAACCTCTCCTGGTCGCCCTTGGACAGACTACCACAGCTCTCGTTATACAGGACCTGAAGGTGGCTAGGTAAAGAAGCACAGACAGAGTTAGTAGGTTCAAGGGCCGGTGGGGCCAAGGGTGGCTGGGGCTCCACCTTCCCCAACACCGTGGCTGGCTGTAGAATCCCCGCCACAGCACCTCTCTTCAAAGTGACAGGTAAGGCACCAGGGTTAAAGACTCTGATGGGCACATTGGTTGACCGCTGCGCCTGTACGACAATGTGGGCCACAAGAACATGATGCTTTTCTATGAAACCCTTGGTTGGGCTCAGCATCAGGTCTCCCTCAGTACCATGGCGCAGGTGGGCAGTGCCAGGTACTACATACTCACACCCAGACTCCAACACTGTTGTGCGGGCCACTCTGACAATGTGCACCCGGGACTGATGGCTTGGGTTAAGACGAGGTACCTTTTCACCGAAGAGGGTTATCTCACGGCGACCATAGTCCAGCTGAGCACTTGTCTGATGGAGGAAAGGGTGCCCCAGAATAACCTCTGTGTTCTCTGTTGTGTCGGCAATAATAAAGTTCACATTGGTAGCTCTGCTCCCAACTTGTACTGGTAGGTTGACTTCCCCCAGCACTGCCAAACCACTGGGGCCAATACCCTGCAGGACCTGTGCGACAGATGGCTCTATTGGGGTTCGGGACTCTGTGGTAATGGAGTTAAAGACATGGAGGGGCAACACATTCCTCCGAGCACCAGAGTCAAGTAGAGCACACATTTCCAGTTCATATATCAATATTTTAACACACATGTCATCTTCCTGACTGGCAGTACAGGTGACCCATTTACCTGTGTCGGGTGCTGTGTTCTTATTGACTGTCCAGCCTTGCTGTCTGGGTCGACGGGGGGAAGGGCAGTTCCTCTGGATATGCCCCAGACCAGAGCAGTTGTGGCATTGAACATCCCCCATAGGCATTTTAACATTTGTGTCTCTCTTCTGGCGCCACTGCTGATTAAATCTTGGAGCCCTCTCTGGCGAGTCGATGGACCAAACAGCTACCCCCACTGGCTCCAAGCAAGCTGGCCTGCTGTTATTCTCACGTACTGCGGTGGCCCTGGCTCTCTGATTTACGAGACCACGTTGGCCAGGCTGCATGAACTGTGTGACCGTTCTGGCGGCCCTCCTTGTAGTCTCATAGCTGTGCGCGATGTCATACGCTCTGGATAGTGTGCGCGGCTGCTTCTCCAGTAGTTTTTGCACCACTTCAGGGTCAGCCAGGGCGTTGGTGAACACCTCCACACTGATGGCGTCCTGCTCCAACTCTGTACGGTCAGCATACACAATGGACACTTTCTCGTATATGTCATCCCTTAATAGGTGTAAGGCTTCGTTTTGCCCCCTAACCCTCTGTCTCAGTTCAATGCCGATGGCTGCCGCATGGTCAGAGCGCGGCCCGTAGGCGGTCTCTATTTCAGTCACAATCCGCCTGTAGCTCCAGCGGTCAGATCTGGGGTTTTTATGAACGATAGCTCCAGCCGCGCCAGTCAGGCTGAATCTCAGTTGAACTGCCATTGTCATTTCTGACCAATGGTTTGCCCTTGCACAGCTTTCAAACCGGTGAATAAAGTCTTTCCAGGAGCCCGTTCCATCAAAATGGCCTGGCTTTAATATTGGAATTCTCTCTTTATGCCCATAATACTCGTCATCACTAGTGTTCATTATTTCAACATCTGGCTCTTTGTGTGATATACGTGGCGCCGACTTGGCCCTTTCCACAGCTGACGGACCATATTGGTATCGATCATGGTGTGAGGCATAGTCATCATCATAGCTTATTACTCCACTACGTTCCATGGGCCGGGGCAAACAGGGTGGAAAAGGTGTCGAAGTGTACTGGGAGAGCAATGCGTGGGCCGGGGAAAATTGGTTTTGAGCCGTAAAGTTCATGGAAGTGAACGGGTTAGCTAGCTGGTTAGCACTGCGAAGGGCAAGCGTTGGAGTGGGGCTATTTTTCAAACTGTACGGTAGAGCTGCAGCTGAGCTGGATGGCATACGTTTTGAACATTCACATGTTTGCTGATAAAGGTATGCGGACTCACCATCTGTTTTATTCTGGGGTTCCACGGGCATTAGGAACGGGTTAGTCAACCGTGATGACGGTGGTGTGGGGGGTGAAGCTAGGTTGAATGACGGCATCCTGCCGTAAACAATCGCGCCGTCCGCGGCTAACGTTCGTTCGGTGCCATCCGCGAAAGGGTTGGTGATGTCGGCGTATCGGCCGTCCCCGTGATTAACTAGGTCCATATTAATGTCTCTTATATCCGCTAAAAACGGGTTGGTGCTCACATTTGGGGTTTCCATCACAACAGACCTCGTTGTCCCAGCGCTAGCATTAGCTCGAGCCCCGAGCGCCGTCATTGCGCGTCCGACAAACTTTTTTTCTTCTTCTTCTCTTGCTTGTTAAATCCCGGACGGGCCCCCAGTGTTACCTTTACCGCTTTCACGCTCCGAACCGTAGTTGGGAGCGAGCTGGTCTCAACATAATAATTTGGCTCGTGGCAGGTAACTTGCGTCCAGTGATCCGGGCTAACAGAGCCGAAGCACAAACAATGATGCGTCGGTCGACTTCAGCAATGAACTCGGCTTTATTTCTCTCAGTGGTAACTTACACATTTACAGCATAAAGGCACTTTTGCTTTCTAGCATTCAACGGGGAAAAGAATAAACTGCATCACTATATATTCACACTGTCAGACTGATTCACCCGCTATCCTTCTGTTTACACTACGGAAACCCACATAGCCCAACACGTCACACATTCGCGTTTTTCTTTCAGCAAGACGCCAGAGAGAGAGATTGCAACAAAAGGCTTAATTTATGTTGCGTAGACCAGTGTGTTGCATTACGATTGCAAGTATCAATAATGTCAAAAACGTGATGCGCAGTCAAATGTTCCTGTGTGTATCAGGTGTGTATGATGTTTTAACGAGTGTTCTCACCGATACGCCTGTTGTGCCTCGTGGAGTTTTGATGTGTTTAATAAAAAAACAGCACCCCCAACATAAGACATCTTCCCCGCGCCCCTGCGTACGCTAGTAGGGATGCTAACAAATTGCACTGGAGTCAATTTTCACATTCCAATCTCACTGGGATTACAGCTCAGATAATCTGTGATGTAACCCAAATGCTTTTGATTGGATGCTGCAGGTCATGTAGAAAAGCAGGAGCACATGTCGATGCAGCTCTGAATGGGAAGTGGCACAGGGAAAATCGGTTCAATATTGTAACCACACAGTAGTAGATTCACCACTTTGCATAGTAAAGCATTTGGAGCAAAGTGTATTAATTAAAAGGCTATTTAAAAGAATGTAACCCGATTGTGATATTAAAACCATTACTTAGCCTTGATGCAAAGTCTTGGGGAATGAGTAAAAAATATGCAGTACTGAATTAGCATTTAAAAAATGGAATAATCAAAAATGAAAATTCAATAACATCGCTAACACTAGCTTTTTGTGCTAAGGGAAATCTACACTTGCAGTTGCGGCAATACGGGCTAAACTAGTTTTCTTGACAGTAGTCCCTTTTCACATTTCCGGATTTCTCAGAGCGGAAGTCGTCATAGTTGGGTTAAATATTATAGCTGTGAACGAGATAATACATTAAATATAGGGCTGGGCCGATAAACGATATCATATCGAATCGCGATAAAATTCATGTCGATAACGATGATAAGCTCTGAACATTTTTACTCGATATGGATTACACACAATTAACACCCAATCACACAGCAGAAATAAACGCGACCACATTCAGTCAGCGTGCAGCTTTTAACTTGCACATCAAACTCACTAGCTCACTAGAAGAGATCCGTTTACTCTGATCGGTCACGCAAACACTAAACAGCGCTGTGAGATCCAGTGAGAAGCGCGTGCATTCAGCCAAAAACACAAATGTCTCGGTGATTTAAACTAGTTTAAAGACAGATGGAACAGCGCTGACAAACAGGAGAAACACTATGCGCCAGTCAGAATGATGTTCCATCTTTTATTTAGCTATAGCTAGAATTTGTGCATATAGGCTACTAAACACACAAATACCACAGAAACCTTATAGCCTAGATACATTGTACCATGGTGGTGAAGAGCTATGAGTGTTTTTAACTGTGGTTATCTAAATCTGTGATACTATTGAAGACAAATGGTTAATTTTAATAAAACTCAGTCATAATATTTAAATTTTACCATATAAAAATTAGGTTGTTACAATTTTTACGGATGTCCGTGTTTTTGTTGATGAACATAAATCTGCATCCTCCTAACTCAAGCTACTACTACTGTCAACTCACTGTCAAATGTGCATTTCTAAGACAAAACATGTAATATTAATACTGCAGCTGAAGGTATATGCCAAAGTCAGGCCACACAAACCTGTTTCATGACTAGAAACAATATCAGCTGTTAGCACACGCAGAGACTAAGACATTCATTTTTTCTATTAAGAAAGTTAAGAAAAAATGACTGGAAAAGTGTAAGGAATTCAAAAATCTGCCTTTAAATTGGAAATAAATAAATATTTTACATTTATCGTGATAATTATCGATATCGACTGATATGAAAAGATTTTATCTAAATAATTTTTTTGGCCATATCACCCAGCCCTAATTCAATATTTTTTTGTGTGCCCATTTGCTCAAATAGCAAAAGACAAACGACACAATAGTGATTTCACAACTTTCAAAAAGAGGGAAAAAATAGAGTGAGATTGATAACGGCAGTGAAAGAGAAAAATGTTAATTTTTACCATCACTCCCATAGACGCTGTATTAGAAACATCCTCACAGCAGCGGTAACTTGTTTTTTGTAATTTGATGCAAAAGTAATACAATACAAAGTATTAGAGTTATAAATGTATATTTAAAAAAAAATGAAAATACAAAAAACATTGCAGGATTTACGATATTGATGACCGTTAAAACGCGTCATCACAGTCTGTGAAAAGTGTCTATTTACAAGCAGCTTTAAATTAATACTTTCTGAGGTTGAAAGTTGCCCAAAATTCACTTTATAGGCCTAACATGCAATGGTATCTCTGAGCGCAATACTTGTTTCAATTACAACATTAATTAAAATGTAATGATTTTCGATTCAAAAACCAATATTTTGGTAAAGCGTATGGTTCTTTCTCTTGTCAAAGCATTTAAATATGAAGCATTTTAAAATGAATATGAAGGGAGCTGAAGTTTCTTTTTGAGACTGATTTGTCCTGATGGACAGAACTGCAGACACCATAGTTTGCTTGACACTAACTTCTGAGGGAAGCCCAGGCAGATTTTTATTCCAGGCTATATTTCGTTCCTTTTACATTGTTTTTTCTTCACTTATTTAAAGACTCTGTGACCAGATGAAAGTCTGCTTTCAGTGTGTATTTATATGTAAAAAAAAAAATTCTATGATTTGCGACCATAAACATTATAAGCTCACCTGAACCATCAGGAATGGACCTTACAAAGGTGGGCAGCATCTTGACGGTAGCTGTTGGGTTAGCGTCTCGTCCCAGTCCGTTCTCCATTTCCCTTCGGAAGCGGCCCATGATGTCGCGCAGCGTATCGTCAGAGAACCGCATGGCGTACAAGTATTTGTCAATCTACACAAATGGACACACAATTAAAAAAACATTATATATATATATATATATATATATATATATATATATATATTTTTTTTTTTTTTTTTTTTTTTTTAAGTGTATCATGGTTTCCACAAAAATATTAAGCTGCGCTACTGTTTTAACATGTTGAAATGATTCGTGAAATGTGTAGAATGATTTCTGAAGGATAATGTGACACTAAAGGCTTCTGAAAATTCAGCTTTGCCATCACAGGAATAAATTACCTTTTAAAATATATGATATACAATATTACTATTATTCTGTATTTTAGATCAAATAAATACAGCATTGGTAAGCATGAGAGCATCTTACTGACCCTAAATTTTCAAATGGTAATTATTCAAAATACCTTAAACAATGACCTTGGCTTTGCCCTCATTTTCCTAAGGCACGTAGGTGTTTGTTAGTAATCAATATTGATGAACATGGTGGTCAAGCCTGTCACTTGTTAGGTCAGCATGTCCTTGAAATATATTCCCTATGTCCTGGACTATGTAGACATAGCCTATAAATCTATGCGAAATACAGTTTATAAACACAGATGATATTCATCAGGAAAATGGCTTGTGGAAGATGGTCTAATGGAACGAGAATGAATTAAAACTGTAAACATGAGCACCTGCTCTTATGCTGATTCATGATTAAGTCTTTACTCTTTAACTCTAGTGTGAGCACAGGCTGTGAGAGATTTAGTCTGGTCTCTGTGTGTGATGCCATTGCTGGAACTATTATTTACATTTGCATACAAATTGTTGTTGACTGTGCCATGCATAAAGGGTTGTTCCTTATGTGCTGTAGTTAGGGATACACTTGTTGCTTTTTAAGTATGATGAAAATGTGCAATATACAGGTTAATAATAAGCTTACTGGAAGAGAATGTACTTTAATAGGAATATCACAGGGTGGCCTACTGTAGGTCTTATGGCTCATATAATAGGGATTTGGTAATAGTTTTTTGGTAGTTTCTGGTAGTAAGTAGAATGATTTAAAAAAAAAAAAAACATGTCATCATGAACTTTTGAGTAATTAAATAAACATTTATTTATACAATTTTAGCCATTTAGTACCATTTTTTCAGATCAGATAAAGTCCCGTATGCCACGAACACACTGTATTTTCAGGAGTTTCAGGAGTGACAACCGCATTTAAATTACCGTTCCATGTGTACAGAACACAATACACTCCCGAAACTGCAATGATTGACATAATATAATAACCGAATTGAGCTGCAATGTGTGTGACAGACTTCCAAACTATAGGCAAATGTTCGTTTTTATGAATCCGTTAAATTAAGGAACAGCATATGCCAATAATTCGTCTATGACATTTCTGCATGAAGATTACTACAATCTCTTTCAAGTTGTTGAATTTGGTTTGTTAAAACACACTCTTAGGAGAGTGTGCAAAATGGGTCATTGTGTAACTGTCATGAGTAACAACCAACTTCCTCATAAAAACATCAGAGCAGTGGCAAACCTGCCAGACACTAAATAAGGGTGAGTTGAATGGTGGCTTTAAGTTAGCTGACATTTTCTTCTGTCTGCATATTCCCAAACGTCTAGTAATATAACTTCTGTTATAATCAAATTACATGTATGACATCTGTGGTCATAAAACTCTTATCAGAGACAACAGCACCTGGGTGAACAGGATGGATTTCATTTCATCTCGTCACCTTACATGTTGTTGTAGTAACCATGGTACGCACAACTGTTGCTACTTTTTCTGAACTATGTGGAACAGTGTCATTGTTAACTAAAACTATTACAAATCATTTTCATTATTTGAAATAAAGCTAAAATAAAATATTAGATGAAAATAGAAATATTAAAAAACAAAAACTAATACAAATGACAAAAGCACATATTATGTTATAATAGTATATAAATTACACTGCTATAAAATGTCTATAAAATATCTGACTTGTATCCCATACCTTGAAGCACACTGACAAAGTGCCATATAGCAAACTGTACATTTATGTATATCTTTTTAATTCATTCATTTTGTGCAAGTCATACAAAATAAAAAAATCAGCACAATATAAAATAATGAAAATGGCAGAATTTAGATTATGTATTCTTTATTTATTAGTAATTAAAATGTGAAATGTATTCTTTCCTAAAAAAAAATTATATCTGATCTTATTAATACATAATCAGATTTTTACGATACGTTAATACTGAATATATGAATTAGATATGTATTAATATCTGACCCCATGTACTTATTTTAGAGTATTTCTCAAATAGTCCTTCAGTTAAGTTAAAACTAGTAACAACTTTTTAAATGGTATTTTTTTTAAATATAAAGACTGCAGTGCATATCCTCGAAGTGAGACACACAGACATGTGCGTACACGCAGTTCCATTCTGTTTACCTATCTTTCCCTCCCTCTCCAACTGCGTTCAAACACCGTCAAAACTCTGGTGGTCAGTCAGCTGTTGTAACCCAACTCTTTTCCTGCGGGGGAGGGGGGCTTTAGATGCTCACAACCACCTTCCCCCACACAGAGACATACTCTCCAATGAGCACGTTCACAATAGAGGCACAACATTTTTTTTTTCCTTTCCTCATGGCAGCTCCCTAACGACCCACATCCTGCGTTCAAGGACACTGCAGCACAGACCCGATGGCCTGCGTGTCGTCTCTCGCAAGGGTATACCTCGATCGTCCTCTCATCCTCGCCGTCGCACGACGAGTGACGTAGAGGCTGCAGCCGGAGAGACGTGAGACGAGGCGCATCTCACGACTCTCTGATCTAAAATGCAGGCCTATGTCACCTGTTGTCATGCGCCTCGCAGAGCTCGAATACGCTCGCAAGGGCAAATGATGATGCACTTGAGCAGCGCTGGTTAAGACAAATGATGAAACTCACCTTTTTGACCTGATCATCCTTCAGTTCAGTGAAGTAGTACGCCAGAAGCTGTGCCGCTATCATTGTGCTTCACCTCTTTGGTGAAAAAGCAACAGAAGAAAAAAGAACAAAATCTTACGATCCTTTCCAGTGAGGCAGGAAAAACAATATGAGCCCAGAAGCAACGTTGGTTAACTGTAAAACAAGGAGCCGGCACGTAGGGGTGTTCCCTCCCAGCACTACAGCAATGTCAGACTCTCCTCGGCCTAGGAAGTCAAGCTGCATATAATGAGCTTGCATGAGATGCAGCAGAGGCTGGGATGGGGAACGGCTAAAGCCCTACCCACTCACTCTGCTCCTATTGGCTGAGCTTTATGGGCAGGCTTGTGAGGCAGAGCACAGCTGACAGCTGGCCCCCTCCTCCGGCTCTTCTTCTTGCTTCTGTTCCTCAGATTCTTCCTCCCGCTTCCATTCTATCCGTTCAGTCCTATTCAGACTTCCTTCTTCCTCATTCTCAGCCACTTTGAATGAAAGAAAAAGGGGATTAACCTAAGAGTTACGCAGAGCACGTCCCAAATGCGTCACATACTAAAGGCCTCACAGTCCTTCAAAATAACTGGATTTGGGAGGGAGGGAGAAGCAAAAATGCTGAGTCATATCAGCAAAGACATGCGTGTTTCCTGCTTCTACAGTTCAGTTGCAGGACCGTTATGAAGACTGGATGTGTGCAGCTGGAAAATAAGGAGACTTGTGATTTGTAATTTCGGAGGAAGTCGGCGGGAGGGACAGTCAAATGGATGTCAACAAAAAACATCAGGGGGTCAAACATGAAATGCCTGCCTTAAATTGTGTGAACAGCTGGGGATGGTTGAAAATATCTACATTAGAAAACAAGAGAGGATCTGCATAACACGTTGATGTTAAAATACACATAATCGCACAATGCAATACAATATCCATGTCATTATGTGATTTCATTTTCATTTAAAACGTTCATTACAATGACTGAGGCTCTAAAAAGCTAATTTTGTGTTGCATTGTTTTGAATATTTCTCACAAACTCTTGTGCATTTGTTAATTCTGAAAAGTACACCAACACTTAAATAAAAAATAAATAAAAAACTTTAAGCTTTAGACATAAATAGTAGGCCATGTCAAAATAATTAAAATGCAATTTTTAAAATAAATAAAACAGTCAATACTTTTTGATGTGCTTAACATATGAAGTGCTGATGTTAGAAAGTAGTGTTAAATGTGGAGCTGTTGTAGTTACACAGGTTTTCTTTCACAGTATCTCAGTGGAATGTAACGGTGGGAATTCAAGATAATTGATAAAGTGATGGTAACACTGGCCAGACGAGCTTACTGTGTGTCGTGCTCCAAGGCACGCAGCCATCCTCCCCCCTCTCTGAAGCACGTGATTGTGAGAGCTCAACATCCTCTTTCTGAGCAAAGCCAATCAGAGCAGAATTTCACTGAGATACGTCACAGGAGCAACGCACATTACAGATTTGGCTACATTCATGTATTTTAGGATACCGAAACGTGTTATATTGTAGAGCAATACAGTTATAGGTTAAATAAAAATGGCTTTTTTTGGGTGCTAATTTTCATAAGTATATCACAATCATAAGTATACTATACAAGCAGATAAAAGACAAGTCCTTCATGACAATAATGCTTGAAGGTGCCTTGAAGATAAGTTTTCCTGGAACAGAGCTGTTCATATTTCACAGGATATGCATCATACTGGCAAAAAATACCCCTGTATGGCACACATTCAAATGTCTCACATTCCTTCTAATTCATTTACAATGGAACAACGTCCAGTCCAATGACATCTCCTCCTGGGAGATTTAGTCACTGCGCTGGGAGAGTGTGTGTTTACTTAGTGTCTTTTACAGGCAGCGGAAATATGAAATGTAATAAATAATGTCTGACATATTCACAAATGACCTACCCCATAGGTATAAACACCATTGGACCGCTGAGTGTTCATGCATGAATGAGCAAAGTCATAAAGGCAGATACCATAACAGAGCTCAGATTTGACAGATTTGCTCAGACAGATCTTAACCAATATAACAGAACTCAAGATCCTTTTTTTAGATACATTATTTAATACTTGTAAACAAACATAAAGAAAAATGGTTTATCCAGATCAGTAAAAAAAAGTCATTTTCCAAAATTATTTTCTTTGTTTTAAGGTACTGCATAGAAAAAACTGTATCTAAAATATAATATCTAGGCCTACATTATTTTAATAGTATTTTGAGTTTTAACTATTTTCCAGATGTCAGAATGCATTACACTTTTGTTTATCGTAATGATGATGATTTGTCCTAAAATATAATATAGATGGAAGATCGACTGCAGAGATTAGCTAAAAATTATTTAAGAATCAGCATAAAGTGTGATTTGCTTTGTTAGACAGTCCTGTGGAACTATAATGGTGAAGTGAGATGCATCATTAGTGACAATTTAGTAAAAAACAAACAAAAAAAGGTTAATCCCACCATTTAACAGCTGCTTTCTAAAATACTTTTATAATTGTACCATGTGCCCAACAGAAAGTGCAGTTGAACAAGAAAAACCTGAATGTTTGTCTTGTTTTGACTGCTTTTTTTATTTATTTACTAAAGCTTAGCATAACTCATCCTCTACCAAGCGTCAAAGAAATTATCTTGATTTATACTAACATAAAATGCATTAGGCCTAAAAATAATGGTCATTAATCTTTCAGGAATTTGCACTGTGGAACTGGTTAAATGATTTGTGATTTTATTGTATACACACATATATGTCAGGAATGACAAATAAACAATTTGTATAATGTACAAATCAATACTATATTAACATAGGGCTTTTTCTGAAATGTACAGGGCCTGGGAGAACATTTTTAAGGAAACAAACAGTACAAAATATTCTCTAAACACAGCTATTTTACCTTTTCAGATGCAGGATGTAAAGTTTCAGTCACCTTATCACTTTCCATAACTGAAGGCGAGTAGGTTACTCTAAGAAGTGTGAGAGAGTATCTCTGTCAGCTGCACTAGTTGGCACCTTGAGATCAAGTCGGATTAAATGTGTGCTCTTACATAACCCAGCAATGCCACCATAGTGAGAAGGGTCCAGTTGTTAGGATTGTTTCTGAACATGTCCTTTTTTTAACTTATTGATATGGAACAAATAATAAAAAAAAATGTCTTGCATCAATAATGTACAGAGGTCAACTATGCATAGGGCCTATTGCTTGAGAGACAATATGCCACAGCACGCAATTATTTTAACAATATTGCAAGTAATGTTACCAGAGAAACCTCTTTCATTATTATTTTGCTTAACTTAGCATCTTAACCTTAGGTGACTTATAAATTGCGCCTAGTTAGCCAATTTAGCTAACCTAAGAAGTGTACAATTACAAGACTGTAAGGCTTACAAGTGAAGATGTGTGAATGCATGCTAGTATGTGCAGGTATGGTGACGTGCTGGTATGCATAGCTACTAGCTCCAGCGTACTATTGTTCAGCAGAGAAGCTAGTTAGCATTAGCGGGAAGGATTACGATGAGTAAACTTTTCCCTTCCTGCTCCATGAGGATTTGTGAACAGGAGCTGGCCTGGTTTAACTGCTTTGTTAAATCCGCTGGAAGATTAAATTAGTGAACACAAAAGGGAAATGTGCTGTTACCCCAAATAGAGTTTGGGTTAGTTCACCCAAAAATGAAAATTAGCCCATGATTTACTCACCCTAAAGTCATCCTAGGTCTACATTACATTCTTCTTTCAGACGACTATAAAATCAGAGTTATATTAAAAATGCCCTGGCTTTATAATGGCAGTGACTGTTGGGTCATTTTTGAAGTCCATAAAAGTGCATCTATCCATCATATAACTGCTCCACACGGCTCTGGGGGGTTAATAAAGGCCTTCTGCAGCAAAGCATTTCAGTAAGAAAAATATACATATTTAAGTTACGAGCGTAACTGGTGTGCAATGTCGTCAGGCGTAGCGTAAGCATTTTGAACTGCAAGAGTCACTACACTTTCCGTAAATTGAATATGGAAGGCAATTCGCCGGAAGCTAGATCATTTACTTCATAAAGTTTTAAATATGGATATATTTCCTACGCAAATGCTTCGCTTCAGAAGGCCTTCATTAACCCCTGGAGCCGCGTGGAGCAGTTATATGATGGATAGATGCACTTTTATGGACTTAAAAAATGACCCAACAGTCACTGCCATTATAAAGCTTGGAAGAGCCAGGACATTTTTTATATAACTCCGATTTTATTCGCCTGAAAGAAGAATGTCATATACACCTAGGATGGCTTAAAGGAACTGTATGTAAGAAATGTATTTCAATTAATCATAAAATCGCCCTGATATGTCACTAGACATTAAGCAGTCATGTTAATTTCAAATACTTATATCACTGACAACAGTAGTCCGGCCAGGATATTGTCATTTAAAAAGTGAAGTTGCAGCCCTCAACTGATGTTGATGTTGACATGTTGTGTTTTGGCCTGAAGCGCCACCCTCCACCTATCTACCAATCACAAAGTCAGTAGTGTTTCGGCATCCGGGTTGCCAGCTCTGCTCTAGTTACCACAGCTGCAGCTACAAACTTTTTGGATAAAAAATTAAACTTTACGAAACCTAAAAGACCTTGTTATGAATCAGAAAAACGTTGTGACAATGAAAAAAAAAACTTGCTGTGTAGGACTCGTCACTTGCCATTGGAAGCTCCTTGTAATAGCCTACGTTCCTGCTGGATCCTGCAACCTATCTGGCAACCTCGAGTCAGGGGGAGGGGGAGAGGGGATACACCGCTCTACAGTAATTTGAAAGTGATTGCAGTACCAGTTTTGGCCACAATCTTACATACATTTTCTTTAAGGGTGAGTATGAAACCTCGGGTGTGAAACCTCCCCCATACCACGGTCCAAACAGATGAAATTTAGTCTGACGAAAAGAGGTAGTCTCAGTCCGGATCAAACTGAACAAAGGTTCGGTTCGGGTCTAGTGTGAAAGCATTTTCTGTATGGTTCGGACTTTCAGACCATTTACAGGAAGTTCCTGTTTATGTTTAAATATTATAATGTTATTTTTAAATTTCATCTAGGCTATATTGATTATGAAAAGTGAAAAGATGCGCAATATGTCAGAAGACAGGTCAGAAATGATTTGGACCACTTCATTAAGTTTTGTTTTGTAGAAATCCTTTATTTAAAGTGAATTTCGTTTTGTATAAATTGTATCTTAATTTGAAACAACATTTAATCAGATAATTGCCTGGATTTAATAAATAAGAAGCAAATAGTCTATAGCAGACAACAATCGTGACATAGAGGCGCGGGAACGATCACATGCTTTGCTTCGCGCCTCATAAATAAACTGAAACTCAGGAGGCTACTTGCCTCACAGACATGAGAAATATGTGTATAGAAAGCTTGAAATGTCCACTTTTAAACGAAACAATTCGAAACGAAAAGAAACAGTCAAGCAATGCGCACTGTTCACTAGTTGCAACAATATGCGTCCGTTCATTCATTCTTGTCAAAGACGCTGACGTCAGACGCACGTCCGTTTACAAACCAATGTCAAGATGCAGTCCACATAGATGATGATGAGAGGACGTATGTCATGTAAAGTTCTTTAGTCCGCTCGCATAATTGCAATGTGAAACCAAACCAAAACTAACCAAATGTATAAAATGTATCAAAACATGAACTTCTTCGGTTCGGACCTTGGTGCGGACTTTCAGATGTGTAAATGCCCTGAATCACCTTTTGAAAATCTGTCAAATATATTTCAAACCTACATAGTGATATAGTATAGATATGTGGTGTTTTTACAACTTTGCTGTAGTCGGTTGACAGACTTTGGTAAAATACACAAGGGCCCGGTTTCACAGACAGGGCTTAGACTAAGCCAGGATTAGGCCTTAGTTCAATTAGGACATTTAAGTAACTTTTATAAACGTGCCCAAGAAAAAAACATTACTGGTGTGCATCTTGAGACAAAACAATGCCACTGACATATTTTAAGATTTGTCAGTGCAAGATTCTTTCAGTTAAAATAGCTCAAACATGCATTTTAGTCTAGGATTAGCTTAAGCATTGTCTGTGAAACCGGGGGTATATTGCCAAAAGTATTGCCCTTCAAATAATTGAATTCAGGTGTTCCAATCATTTCCATGGCCACAGGTGTATAAAATCAAGCACCTAGGCATGCAGCCCACTCTAGAAACATTTATTCTTATTATTAATGTTGTGTTGCTTAATATTTTTGTGGAAACTGCTAAAAAAAACACAGGATTATTTGATTAGGCTAATAGAAAAAACAGACTTTATTTGAAATAGAAATCCTTTGCAACATCATAAATGACTTAATATGGGTGTTTGGTCTCCAAGCTTCTCAGACAGCATCACAGAGCACTAGAGCAACATACTGTCATGACATTCCATTGCACACAGCCACCGCCCCCTTTAGTCCCCTTTAGTTTGGCCTCTGTGAGTCTTTCACTCTGACTGCCCATGCAAACTGCTCACTGAGTCTGAACAAAAGGACAACAAGAAAGAAGGCCTTCAAAGAGCCAATGTACAGTGAGAGTGAAACGATGCACAGTGAAAGTAATGTTTATTGCACTAATTAATACATTAAAAATAATAACAACAAAAAAGTATTAAATGAACATCTCCCTGGCAATGTCCCTGAATGCACTTATTTTGAAATGCAATGCAAAAAATAGATATAATTTTACATGCAAGCAGCAAACAACTGAGATTTCATGAGCATCATCATTTGATAAATCTATGTAATTACTTATAGAAACCCTGTACTCTTAAAACAACAAAAGCAGCCCTCAGAAAAACCCAGACCGAGCATCTAGCGAGGTTCTTGTTTCTCTATGATCCTGTTGTGCTACAGCCGTGATCAGGGCCGCCCCTTTCCCACTGCCATCCTCTGATAGGATGAAATCCACCTTACAATTCGGAGCGAGCTCTCTGACAGTGTCCTTTAAGATCGTGGAGAAGCTGTCACGAAAAGCGACATGTCAAGTTTAGGATATGTATCCAACACTGATCAAATGCAAGTAAATGTTCCGCTTATCTTTACTTACTGTGGATGTAACTTGTAAAGGGTGCCGTCCACTCCCACAGTAATCTCCAAATGCTCTAGGCCACGGTTCTCTCGGATTTTGTCTACGATAGCAGCCATTCCTGCACCACAGAGCTGAGCTGCTCGGCGGGAAACGGCTCCACACACTTCCTTCACAATAATACTGTCATCACATGTGCCGTCTAAGCCCAGACTCTGCAGAATGCTCCTCACTTGCAGTAGTGCTAAACGGTCACTAAGCAAATGGAAGAAGCCAAAGCATGAGTCAAATAAAGTACATTGTGTTACATTACATTGTTTTTACAACTTGTAACTGAGTAATATTTGACCAGTAGTACTTTTACTTTTACTCAAGTATTTGTCAAGTATTATTTTTTTTAGAAGGGAACATTTAAAAGATAAAAAAGTAGTAGGGAGAATCAATAAATTATGAAAAATACTGCCGTTGTGAAAATAACATGCAGTAACTGTAGTCTTAATTTTTGGAATCTGATTACATAATCCAGATTACATGTATAATCACTTGCTACCCAGCACTGAATATATGAATAAGACCATAAATAAGTTACTGAGTGCACCTTTATTATGAGATTTTGGTCAAGTTAAAAATGACAGTAGATGCCCAAAGATTTCATGTGACCGAAATGTCAATGGTTAATGTACCTCTCAATCTGTGAGAGGAACTTGGTCTCAAAGATGCCTTTGGTCTTCAGTCTCTCTGTGATGCGGCCACGAAACAGAAGACCACGTTTTGTGAGATCAATGAGAATCTGCCTTACAATCTCTCCCAAATACATCCCACTGGTCATCTTTTCAAACCTGTAAATGAGAGGACAACACATTAGATCATATTTGGAAAACCTGACACATTGTCAAGGCTTATTTATTTTATATAAATACTTATTCTTATTAATAATATTACTAAAAATAATAAATTATTATTTATATTTTTATAAAAATATGATTTAAAATCAATAAATAAACTATAATATTTTACAAAGATGGCATCATATTTTTGCTTATTTTTGCTTTTGGCACAGTTCATTACAACAGGTTGCTTTGCTTTGAGGAAATCTTAATAGTATACTGCCTCCATGTGGACAACTGCAGAAAACCTGCTGTTCAGATTACCATCAGAAAATAATATCACTGCCTAAAAATGGTAATCTTTACCTTTGTTTTCCTGCATTGAGCGAACCTCCGTCCACCTCTCGGTCATATCTGGTCCGAATGTCCTCAATATTATTATTTTCTCCAAATCCACCCCACTCAGTGTTTACACACATCTGCCCTCCATCACCCTCCACAAGCTCGATGTTCTTCATCTCCTCCATGTAACACACATTGCTGCCCGTTCCTGCAGAGTTAAGAATCGTACATGTGTTGAAATGTTGCATTCTGTAATGCTTCTTTTTTGCATGTGTTGGTTTTTAATCAGCAGTGAGGTTGTCAGTTACCATACAGCTTTACTGAAATACCAAGGAAAAACCTCGGAAATACATTAAGACTTACCAGCAATAAGACCGATCTGACATTTAGGGTCCTCATATGCACATGTCATCATTGTGCCAACTGTGTCATTCACTATAGCAACAATATCAAGGTCAAATTCCTAAAAAAGCACAAATTAAATCATAACCTCGCAATACAAATATCAGTAGCACTAAATAGTTTAATTCAAATAAGAGGATTATAAGCTACCATATAATTATTTATAAAAAAGAATAAGAATTGAAGTCTGAATACTCTGATTATATGAAAATGGAACATTAATATTGATGATGGTGCTTCTCTGTAAGTGGATGAGTGTCACTTCAAAAACTACTTGATGTTTGCTTTCCCCTCACATTTCGTCTTTTGATGGCCTCTCTCAGCATATCCACAACATCATAGCCCTCACAATCTGTCGCTTTGAAGCCTTTCGTCCAGCAGACCAGATCTCCCTAAACAAGTAGATGATAATTGAAGGATGATCAATCGAGAGTAGCATTTGTCTGTGCTTCAACAGTTTGTTTTAAGGTTTTTAAAAGGAAAACGGAAAATTCTGTCATTAATTACTCACCTTCATGTCATTCCAAACCTGTAAGACTTTCGTTCATCTTTGAAACGCAAATTTGAAATGATGAAATCTGAAAGCTCTCTGTCCCTCTGTTGACAGCTACACAACTACCACTTTGATGCTTCAAAAAGCTCATGAATTAAATGGTTTAGTCCAAATTTTTTAGACTTTTATTCACATAAACATTCATCAACCCACACATTAGTTGTGGTAAAACGGAAGCTCAAGGATGTTCGCTTGACGTGCGAGAACGAATGAGGTTCATTCTTGTGTTATGCAGCACATTTGAGCTTCCGCAAGAACCAATGAGGTTTTTTCTTGCGCGTCAAGCAAATTCGGTTGAGCTTCTGTCAATGTTATATGTGAATAAAAGCCTAAATTCAGTCTGTTTATCATATAAAGTGAACGAGTCTCTTCAGAAAATTTGAACTAAACCACACAATTCATATGGATTAGTTTTAGGATCTCTTTTTGAAGTGTCAAATGGTAGTTGCGTAGCTGTCAACAGAGGGACAGAAAGCTCTCAGATTTCTTCAAAAAGGTCTTCATTTATGTTTCGATGATGAACGAAAGTCTTATGGGTTTGGAATGACATAAGGGTGAGTAATTATGACAGAACTAACCCTTGTTGCGATAATTATATTGACAATTGAAGTGACCCAAGGTAGATGCTTTTTTTTTTACCTTATCAATACCTGTCTGACTGCATGGGAAAGAGAAGGTGAAGCCAAGAGGCAAACGAGTGTTCTTCATACCCATATAGTCCAAGAAATCCGAGATACACTGAACTATGTGGTCAAACAACTGGAGGAAAAAAAATTTAATCAGATTAAAATGCCTTGTGAACCTTGTACTGATACATTTCTGGACCCTATATAGTACATTGATGTTAAATATGTGATACTAATGTATTCATTTGCACCAAAATGATTGTGTTTTTGTTCATAGTGTTTCACCTCCTCTCCTGTACCCTGCATGATCTCCAGTGGGATGGCATAAATCTTGTTGTACATCCGGACTGAATTCCGCATACCAGTACGAATCTTAACCACCAACACACGGAAATTGGTTCCACCAAGATCCAAGGCAAGGTACTTTCCTCTTTCTGTGAAAATAACAACATTTAATGGTATAAAAAGTCAATCAACAATTAACATCATGTTCAGACTTCAGATTTATTCTGTTTTCTACTGAATATACAAAAAAAGGTCTCCCAACATCCCCTCAACCCTCCATAGAACAAGCAGTTTAAAGAAGGAATGTATAATATAATATAATACATATAATATAATATAATATAGTGATAAAAAATAACAAAAGTGCTAACAATAAATAATAACTCTAAATTCCCCAAAGATTTTATAACATGATTGCTGTAAGTAGGCAGTTTCCCTTTACCTGTCCCATCTGGAGTCCTGTAAACATATGTGGGCAGCATTTTGACTGATGCGGTGGGATGGGAGTCTTTCTTTAACCCTCGTTCCAACTCCACATGCATCTTCTTCTTCACTTCCTGGAGCTGAGTGGAGTTCAAGGCGAAGGCCGCCAGGGTATCATCAATCTCCTTACGTTGAGAAGCTAATCGCTGAGCCACTGCAGTCACCATAGCGGCACCTTTTGCGCTGCCACTTTCAGACAGCACAAAACGGACATGACAGTCTGACACCAGATGGCGGACCACCTTGTGGAGCCTCTTGGGGTACCTTTAAAATACAGATACGAGTATTAATAAACATTGTGGGTTTTAAAAAAAAACAAATTCTCCAATACAATTTCATACTAAAAACCTCCTTAGGTTTTACGCGTGAAAGTGAACTGACGTACTGTGGATGTGTTCGGTAGACCGTCCCATCCACTCCTACAGTGGTCCGAAGGGTCTTCAGCTTCTTGTTTTCTCTGATCCGTGTCAAGATGGCAGCCAAAGCGGCAGCAACCAGATTAGCTGATCTGAAGGACACAATGGTGCAGACATGCTGGACAGCAATGCAGTCGTCCTCACTGGGATTAAGTCCCAGGTCTTCCAGGATCTCCCTGGTGTTCTCCAAACCGCCTTTATACCTGGAAACATCCTCAGTTAGAATAGACCTTATTCACAGTAGTGCCATCTTTGATTTTTACTGGAATGGAAGCGAGGATGTGAAGGATTGACATACAACTATTCAGTGGGTTTTACTGTTACTTTATTTAATGTGTTTTTGGATTGTTCTACTGACGAAACACTGCAAAATGATCTTTTCAAGAAATGTCATTAGACAAAAAACTCCAGACATAATGGGCCGTGGATAATCATAAGTGATCTAGGAGCTTTGTACAGCTTTTTACAGCGGATGCCATTGAAAACAAGGTAAGTCTATCCATCACAGCCTCGCTTTCATACCTGTCATTGCGCTGCTCTGAATAAGGTCTATAGGTATATTTAAACCCCCATCTAAACATGCACCAGATTATCACAAACCACCAAAATGCAGATTAAGCCAGCATGAAAATTCAAGTCTTTTTAGCTGGGAAAATTCCTAATCTTCTCAAATAATCACGTTGGCATAGGATTCCTCATACCTAGAAAAATACTGTATATTGCTTATTTTAACCCATCTAATATCAGTTTATACTTGTGAGCATGGAATCTTACTGTTCAATCAAGCAGATATGGTTGGTCTGGAATGTTCCTTTGGTCCTGAGAGCATCACTGACTTGGCCACGAAACAGTAGACCCTTTTTGGCCATCTTCAGCAGGATGAGTCTCACAAGCTCACCCATGTACATCCCACTCACCATCTTTTCAAAACTGGTTACAAAGTTACAGAGTTACAAATGTAATACATAGACTACAAAACTTGAGGGGAAAAAATGGTGTTATAAGCGCACTCATCATTTGGGAATAACCTTCAGTAAGAATGGAATAAATCAGAGGTGCCCAAACCTTTTACTATGAAGGGTCAAAAACAAAAATTGATAGAGTGATGGAAGTAAATGTTGCATTAAACATAAAGCAAAAAGATTATTATAAATGAAGGTATGCTTCAATAGCATGTTTTCTCGCCCTTCTTGTGATATATGATGGGCCAAATCAAACTTTGGTCCACGGGCCCTGATTTGGGCATCCCTGTGTTAAAGCAATCTTATGACTTGCCCATCAATAAGGACTTACAGCTGTTTTCCTGGATTAATTGAGGCGGCATCAATTTCACGGTCAAAACTTGTGATGAAATCATCAAGCACACCATCATCTCCAAATGCCCCCCATTCCGTATTAATACACATCCTGCCTTCATCTCCTTCCACGAGATCAATGTGTCGCATTTCCTCCATGTAACATGCATTAGTGCCAGTACCTGTAGAAACAGATTGCGGCAATAAATCAAGCTTTTAATTGTCCTTATTATAGGAGACAGCTTTCTTGCCCTCTCACTTTTGCAGGATTCTTATGAGTTTTAGCGGTCTTTTACCTCATGAGGCAATACAATTTGTGTGTGTTTTTATTTCATTTTAAACCTATTGTGAGAAAATTGTCCAGTCCAAAAGTGTCCAGTGTGGTCTTACCTATAATAACCCCCACCTCACAGTTCTGGTCATCATATCCACAGGTCATCATGGCCCCCACCGTGTCATTGACCATAGCCAGGACATCCACGTCAACATCCTTCACACACACACACAGACAACAGAAAATGTAAACTGTGGAGAACTGCTGCTCTGCAAATTTTCGCAGGCAAAATCCAGTCATTTTTAATAGGAATTCACAAGATTTGGAATTTCATGTGAGGGTGATTTCCACATGCAGATTGCGCAACAGCTTCAAGCGTCACATGAATTTTCAGTGTTGGCAAACGGAAAGCTGCTTGGTTTCAATGCGACTGTGTGAGCTGTGCTTCATGCATTGCTACATTATTGATAATAGACAATGGAACTTTTTTTGCTTGGGAAATTTTAAGCACTCAATTGCAAGTCCTGAACACCATTCACCAATACCAGCTGACTACTGTGTTATGACTTCTAATTAGAGTAGCACCCGTTGGTTTCTACTTTCTCATTTTGTTAATTGGAAATGATGAGCAAAGAAAATGGCATTCATACCTCAACTTTACGGATGGCTTTCCGTAATGACTGCACCACATTGGTCCCTTGAACACCTCTCACCTTGAAATTCTTTGACCATGACAGCAAGACGCCCTGTGTCAACACAAACAAAGTGGGTCAGTGAGGAGATAAACTGATATGAATGTCTGCTCTTCCATTTCAGTGGTTTATTGATAAGAAAATCCACTCAATATCTCAATGACTTGATAACCTAGATCCAATTAAAACAGCAATATAACATTTTATATAAACATGTCAGAGTTCAGTTGTACCTCATCTATTTTAGACTGTGCACATGGGAAAGAAAAGGTGAAGCCCAGAGGTTTTCTTTTGTGATTAATGTGGTGTTTCTGTAGAAAAGACTTCAAAGATTCTGCCACATGGTCAAAAAGCTGCAAGAAAAGACAGGCATTCAACACATTTAATAAAAAGATTTTATATGATATAATCTGCCCCTTATCCATGTTATTATCTACAGTGACTCAGATGTGGAATGCACACGCAAAATGCATGTATAAATACGCAATTGCTATATTTGCATTTGTATAAATTCTATAAAGACTGACACCAAAGTTTATTCAATATTTTCTTGTTAACATCATACTGGAAACAACTTACAATCGGTTCCTTATTGTTATAATTCATATTTGTGAAGCAATAATCACCTCTGTTCCTCTGCCATTAAGGATCTCTTCAGGGATGGGAAAAGTTTCACTTTCCATCTGGACTTTCCCCTTCCCATCTTCTGAAACCTTCACCTGTAATACTTTAAATTTTGAACCCCCCAGATCCAGTGCCAGAAACTCGCCCTTCTCTGCAGGAGAAACATGAAACAGAACAGATGTAAAGATATCATAAACATTAACAGATTATAATTATTTGATATTACTCAAATGCAGTGGTTCTACAACTTTTT
Source organism: Gobio gobio (assembly GCF_949357685.1). Classification (NCBI taxonomy): domain Eukaryota; kingdom Metazoa; phylum Chordata; class Actinopteri; order Cypriniformes; family Gobionidae; genus Gobio; species Gobio gobio. The sequence continues at coordinate 32,473,629 of NC_137111.1, read as the reverse complement.
CTTGTGTGAAAATGGTTACAGTTGTAACCATGAAGTGGCCATGCGTCATGTCAATCACCTGAGCCATCGGGTGTTGAATAAACATGGGTCGGGAGCATCTTCACTGCAGCCGTAGTGTTGCTCTCATTTGACAGTCCTTTCTCCATCTCCAGCCGAAACCGAGATGATATGTCTGCCAGCTGTTCATCTGACAGGCGCATGGCATACAGATATCGGTCTACCTGTTGATAAAATACAATTATATTAAACACTACAAGCTTTGAGCGCTCTTCTGTTGCCTTATTTAATTTTATTATAAATGAAATGAACAAATTCTTAAGGAATGACAACATAAAAATGACCTAGCAAAAAATAGTACTAATATTATCAGTGATGCATGCAATTATATGACATAGTGAAAGATAATGTAGGTGTGTTTCTTGAGATAAAAATTATACTGCTGTAAAATGACAGGAAAACATGTGGACATACATTTGATCCAAAGGCTTGCACATAAACTTAGTTTTGCATACAAATGTTCTATCCCTATGATGTCTATATTGGTGTTCTTTATGAAACTAACAATTTATTCATGTACACAGTACCTGTCAAAAGTTTGGAAAATTACAATTATTTAATGTTTTAAAGAAGTCTCTTATGCTCACCAAAACTACATTTATGTAATCAAAAATTCAGTAAAATGTAACAATATTATTACAAATTAAAATAACTGTTTTCAATTTGAATATATTTTAAAATAAATGTGTCAGTGTCACATGATCCTTCAGAAATCATTCTAATAGGTTGATTTAGTGCTCAAGAAACATTTATTATTATCAACATTGAAAACAGTGAAAACTGCTTAGTATTTTTGTGGAATTAGTGATCTTTTTTTCAGGATTCTTTTATGAGAAAGTTCAAAGGAACATTGTAATTGTTTATTACAATTATTTATTAAATTAAGCATTTATTAAATATAAATCTAATATATAAAATATAAATGTCTATACTGTCACTTTTAAAATAAAACATTAAAATAAATTTTATATTTTAATAATAATAATTTTTCATAATATTTCTACATTATATTTTAATAAATAATGCAGCCTTGGTGAGCCTAAGAGACTCCTTTTTAAAAAAAAAAGTAATGTTCCCAAACTTTTGACAGGCACTGTATATTTTAATGTATTTATTAGGCATTTGAATGGATAAAGAAAAAACAAACAAGTATCCAGCATACATCCCAGCTAACACAGCGAACGTTCTCAGAACTTTGGCTAATGTTCTGTCAAGGTTCTCTTGAACTTTCTTCCAGTAATGTTAATAGAATGTTTGTTCAAAGTATCTGGTCTTTAATGTTCTCAAAAACCTTATTTATACATTGTTAATCGAGCATTCAGAAATAATGTTTTCATTATTTAATGGGAACATTAGCAAAATGTTTTTAGAGCTCCTTCAATACAGCTTAAAAAGCATCCCAGGATGTACCTTTGCTCCCTATTCCCATCCTTCCACTTGTGTCATTTTATCACGTTGATGACTTAGTAAAGTATAATAATAAAGAGCGAGCAGGCGTGTCCAGCCTTTAACTGGAAATGTATAATAGATAACTTCATAGTAAACTATTGAAAGAATGGGGGATTAAATAAAAAAAAACCTTAAAGATATACATATAAAAAAGAAGAGGCGAATGCCCAATAAGCTACAACAAAATAGTCATTGTTTAAATTACAGCTCACAACAAGGTGTGAACTTTCATTGAGATGAAAATCAGTTTAATAAATGCAGATGAGGAGGTCAAGGTCCTCTCTTTCTAGTCATGCTGTCTGTTATCTGCCCACAAGCGGCATGTGTGAGAAGAGTTAATGATTCCACAGGCCATAGTGAAATCACATTCATCATCAACACTAAGCAGCATCTGACAATACACTGATAGAGTTACACTCTTACTGTCAGCGCAGAAAAACACAAAACAGAACATCAGACAACTTAAAGCAACTTTATCATGGCATACAGGGCATTATTTTGTAGAAAATATGGTTGCACTTTATTTTACAGTATGTGCACTTACCTAAGAAAGTACTGGGTAATATAAGGTAACTACATGGGTTCAGGTTAGGTTTAGTACCTAGTTATTACCCAGTTACTATAATAACATATGAAAAGGACTGTAAATAAAGTGATACCAAAAATATAATATTCTGATGGAAAGTTTGTCTAAAAACACATTTTAACAAGCAGTTCATGAACAATTACCTTCTTGATCTGATCCTCCTGGAGCTTTGAGAAGTAAAAGGACAGCAAATGGACCGCAAACATCTTGACTTCCTGTACCTCAGATGAAATGTGATTTACTTATTAAAAAACTAAATTAATCATCAGATTGAAATGATGTACCTAAAATCCCTCTGAATCCTCAGGAGCAACTAGTTATGAGTGAGAGAAACTTTTCTTCTAAGCTTGTATTTCACTAATCCTGAGTAGTGTGCCTGCTTTTCCCTCCCCTTTCACAGCTAAATAATTAATGGCTAAGCCTCGTCCGGCCCCTCTGCTCTCCAGTCTCTCCTAGCAATGTGTTTGGATTCACTCCAAACAGCAGGAGCACCTTAAAACAATCACGAGCGAAACAATAGATCAAAAAGAGTCCTTTCTGTCCGGTTCGAGTTCAATATGTAAACATCATTCATAAGAAAATGAAAGAAACAGTGAGAAAAACATGTTAAATGCCTTATCTGCTGTCACCAGGACAGAGCTGACGGGATCAATGAGAGGGCATTTCTGCCCAGATGAAATCAGGCCTTCTGGGTTTGTAACTGTAAAGTATTACATAAAACCTAAATGTGCTGATGTTATAGCAGCACATTCGCAAACAATATTACAGGCTCTAAAACCAAAGGAGAATGTTCAAAGATTAGGATGTTGCTTAGGCGTTCAGCTAATGCGGTTACCATAGTAACAGACTGGGATTAACTGGGGCCTTTAGCAAACATTGAGCAAATTGATCTAACAAACATATTTAACACTTCACTTCTTTCCTGAATCGTTCATCCCGAAAAATCTATCAGCCGTTCCATTTTAGTGGATGGTTACAATGGCGTGTACAAAAAAATTATACATTTGTAGACAAAACTCATAATTGCCATAAGGCAATTCACAAACAGACCACAAATGGTAGTTATGTTACTTAAAGTAATAATAGTAAAAACAAATACAATTGCATGTTCTTTGTGAAGAGAACAATTAGATATGTTATTGTTCACCATTATCTGAAATAAAATTATAATTGCATGAAAGCTAGTTTAAAAAAAGACAAAATTTGATTTAATTTTTTTTAGCAACCTGTAACCTAGAATTTCATCAATATATATTATTACATTATTATTAGTGAGCTTAATGCTTGTTTATTTAATTTTCTTTAAGTTTATTGCTATTTTGTGTCCCAAAATAAGGTTAAAAAAAAAGTTTGGAAAAAATGACAAAATAAATAAATACAAAATAATCATGATGATCCTTAGCTTGACCTGAATAATTTTCTTCGAATATATAGATAATTCAATTAAGATTATATAATCTTTTGAAAAAGAACTCAAATTTAACATCAGTTAAACTTTTCCCTATTGGTAGAAGGAAATTACTATAAATTATTTGCACTGATTTTGTGACCGTTAGTGTTTAAAACCCTCAACTGTGCAAGGCTGTTGCAGTAAGGTGTACAGTGATGAAATCACTCCATGTGTCAGCTTTAGTATTTCATTGGTCAAGAAGTTTTCCTAAAATAACATCAGACTGCATTACCATGCTAAAAATAGAAGAGGGTAAATACAGATTATTAGTTTTTCAACGACAGGTTCAATGGTCTGACAAGAACTCTAGGTCATATGCAGCTTTACTTTTTTGGGTCATGGGAACCTGAAATTCTTTTTTTCTGTATTTTTAAAAATAACATTCTGTCAGTGAAGAAACATTTTCCGCAACAGAGAGCCATTAAAAATATCAATACAATTTTATTGTAAAATCTAAAAGTGGGTGGTGGGACGGTCTTCTTTTTCACACTCGATTTTGCATTACTATGAAAATGTAGACGTCTTATAGTAAGATAGATGTCAAGCACTCCATAAATTGAGAGACAACCATTACATCCAGTTCAGAACATCAGCAACACAGCCATATCGTTCTCTTGATCTTCTAAAAGTCCGTCTTACACAGTGTTAGTGTTCACTTTTTCTTTCTTTTCCCTTTATTTGATGAAACGGAGTCATCTCCATTTTGGCCTTGCTCTTTGACCCATTCTTTCTGCAGCTGCTCTAGCAGCTCTTTTGTCAGTAATCCATCCCGCAACAACCTCGAGCTCAGCGAAGAATCCGTCGACCTGAGCTCTTTTCTTTGATTATGGGTCTTTAGCACTCGTCCCCTCCTTGGAGACAGTGCGTCTGAATTAGGAAGTCTTGGGGAGGCTGTGGTTTCTGCAGAGGCAGATTGATTCTCCGTGGCACGGATAAGCCGTGTGATGTTCCGCACGCCAACCTGGATGATTCCATCCAGTTCCTTTTGAATGTCACGGATGAGGTTAGCATCTGGGAACATGTCCATGAAGCGATAGCTGCAAGGAAGCAAACAGTCCAATAGGATTCAAATTATGGATGACATCATTGGAAAAGGGACACTTTTATTTATTCCTTTCTGATTTAATGCTAGAATTCAAAATAAATATTTACAGACATTTGGGTTCATCTTTAGGGGGGGAAAAAAATGATATATACCTGAGCCAAAGGTAAAGATCTAGCACATCATGGACAGCCTCCAGATGAACCAGGTCCTTGATGTTTTTGGGAGGGGCCAGCGGCCAATTCATATGTCGACACACCCAGTCGAATGTCAAAGGCTCATCTCTGCTGAACTGTCTGGCAAACTACAGAGGACACATTTTTACAGCATCTATTAGACATTTATAAAAACACTATTATACCATTTGTATTATCCAGTGCTGCTACTGTTACAACTATTAAAACTCATTTACAGTAATTTAAATAAAGCTGAAATTAAATCAAATATAAATATTATATGAAAACCTTAAATGAGAAATATTGCCTTGGCAACAAAGTGAAATAATTTGATTTACTAAAATGACAAACTGAAAACTATATAGAAATATACAAAAAAAGGTAACACTTTACAATAAGGTTCCATTTATTAACATGAACTAACAATGAACAATACTTCTAGAGCATTTATTAGTCTTATTTGATGTTAAATTCAACATTTTTTAAAACATTAGTAAAATCAAAATTTTAATCCATTAATATTTAATGGACCTGTACTAAGGTGAACCTATTTTTATTAACTAACGTTAACAAAGATGAATAAATACTGTAACAAATGTATTGCTCATTGTTGGGTAATGCACCAGTCTTAACTACTGGAACCTTATTGTAAAGTGTTACATTGAGTTATTTTTATACACTTTAACCAAGTATGCCATTAAAAGAAAATAATATATTAAAATACATACTTTCAGTTAAACAGAATTGCCGTTTCTTCTGTGGAACAGCAGCCATGTTAGTGACAGGGTTCCCTCACCATTTCTCAATTGAATATCTATGAATTTTCCAGTTGTTTGTGATTTCAAGGCAAGGATTTTTTTTTTTTAATAGTTCTGATTTTATTAATTTCCATGTCTGAAAACACCATTCCTTGAAATGTCCAAGTTTTCTGAAAACTTTTGCAGTGACAATGCAAGCACAATTTTTTTGCATGGCATTTCTCCTGTATTATAAGTAGGGCTGAACGATATATCGAATTTTCATCGTCATCGCGATATGAACTCGCGCGATGAACACATCGCAACCGACAGCCTGATACGATGAATAAGGGAAAACAGTTTATTACATGCGCCAATCTGAGCAACGTATTCTGAATACTTGGATTACTTCCACATTGAATTGCATTTTATAAGTCTAGGAATGCGGCCATCAAATCCTGCTTACTAAACACATATTATAAAATATCTGCCGTCAACGGGGGCCAACGGCGCTTGGGCTAGTAAATCAGCGCATAGGAGAATGTAAAGTTGCACGTCAACTAAGCAGGGCACCGGCGGTGGGCGGACAAAACACCTTTTTTGTTTTGTTTGTGAATGCGGTTTTAAGTGAATATAAATGACACGAGTGAAGCACAAAGCTTCATTTACAAAATAAATAATAGGTTTGCAATTAAATGTTACATCGCAGCCATGGAAAAAGGATTCATGCCGAACGAGAGAGGAAGCTTTGTGTGGTGAGACAAATTTAAGATTGCTTGCGTTTTGCGATCTGGTCACACGATTTTCCTCGAATTTAAAAATAGGCTTAGGCTTACTCCATTTTATTCTACTGGACATGGAATCTCTTATTTGTTTCCCCAAATCCTCATTTACGTCTCTCACAGGGGATTAAACATTTCTTCCTTGTTTGATTAATTTAGGAGTAGCCTAGGCTATATTCGCATCATTTACTGTGGTAAAGTAGAAAACGGAGTAGGACAGATACATTTTACTTCAAACTTTACTTTATTTAATACAGTTTGTGCTTGCTATTAGACTTGGTCAAGTTTATGTGTATAGCGTAGCCTATTCAATACACTATACACTAGGGATGCACCGATATGAACATTTTGGCCGATACCGATAACCGATAATTCTTAATATTTGAAAGCCGATAACCGATATATTGGCCGATAAATCTAAATACAAATTTTAATAAACTCTGAGAGCCTGATTACAAAAACAAAAGGCTCACCATTAAAAGCCATGTCCCAAACACTTCAACATAAATCAAACCTATACACTACAGTAGCCTATTTGAACCAGTGTGAGATTCCTTACCTTTTCAAATTAATTTTACACTCCTATGGCCAAAATTTTTTTTTTTAACACTTTACAATAAGGTTTAATTTTTGTTAGTATTAGTTAACCAACAATGAATGAACAATACTTCAACAGGATTTATTAATTTTAGTTCATGTTAATCTCAACATATTCAGACCCAAAGTTGTGTCTTTTAACATTAGGTATGAACTGTGAATGGACTGTTAAAAAACACAAACATTTTATTACTAAAAGAAACAAAGGTTATTGCTCTCTGTTTGTTCATGATAGTTAATGCATTAATAAAATGAGACCTTATTTGTAAAATGTTACCAAAAATTATATTGTCTAAAAAATAAAAATAATATACCTAAATAATGCAAACAAGTAATTGAACAGCATTACTTAGGCTGCATAATAAAGAATCAGAATGCAAGTGCATGAAATAACCTCCGCACAGACGATAAAGAAATGGTTTTAATCAAACCATATTGTTGATGGAAATGATACGAGAACAATAAAAGTGCTAATTATAAAAAATAATGCTTCTGTGTTTTTGAAAAAAAAAAAATATGTTCAATATTACAGTAATAGTAAACATCTGTAATATTAGTCTAGTCTATTAGGAATAATGTTGCTGTTTGAGAGCGCGCTGAAGCTGGAGAGAATGAACGAACAACCATAAACTGAAGCGCTTAGAAGTTTAATTAACAACTAAACGCATCATATATGAGAACAATCAGATATTTATACAAAATAAATATAATATTACAACTTATATTAGCACAAAATCACGCATAGGTGAAGGGTTATAACTCCTGTGGATGCTCTTCCCCTGTTTGAGAGCGTGCTGAAACTTAAGATGATCACAGGTACAGTGAAGCACTGCGGGTTTTGACTTAACGAAACACATCCTATATGACTTTAATCAGATGTTTATACTACAAAAACGTAATATTACGACTTACATATGCTTAAAATGACGCGAATGCACAAGCGAACTTGACTGTGCTGGTCAGAATGCGTTGTTGACGCTTCCCGCAACAGCGCGCTGAAAAACAACTAAACCCAGAGAATTCACTACGTTTTATAACAGAAATATTCTCATTGCAGTGTTATGTATAGGACAGTCCCAGTAGTTATTAATGCTGTGCATTTCTGTTTGAAATGCGCGCGCCGGTACAATGAAGTGCTTTACTGCATCGTTAATTAACTCAACCAAACGCATCCTATATGGGATTATATACACAAAATAATAAATATAATATTACAACTTACAATGGCACAAAAGGCTGTGAATGCACAAGCAAACTTGACTGTGCTCGTCATGAAGGTGTAACTCCGTGGGCGCGCGCTGAAGCTAAAGACCGGTACAATGAAGTGCTTTACTGCATCGTTTATTAACTCAACCAAACGCATCCTATATGATATTACATACACAGAATAATAATAAATATAATATTACAACTTACAATGGCACAAAAGGCTGTGAATGCACAAGCGAACTTGACTGTGCTTGTCATGAAGGTGTAACTCCGTGGGCACGCTCTTCCCTCAACAAACGCGCTGAAACACAACGCTCTTTTACAGCCTATTCTATTCTCATTATCATTTTATGTAGATTATAGAAGACTTGCGCTGCACATGTTGCACATAACTGTATTTTCCTTTTCGAAGTGATTCCAAACATATTTAGAGCAATTCAAACCCATCATGGTGGACAGCGCGTCCGTCTCAGCTGAAGGAAATAATACATTATCTATCGGCTTGACTATATCGGTCAAATTTTCTTATTGGACCGATAACGATAACATCAAAAATAATCATTTATCGGCCGATAACGATATGTTGCCGATATATCGTGCATCCCTACTATACACATAAACTTGACCAAGTCTATGAATCATACACGCCGGAGATTTTTAGTTTCGCTTTCTCTCACAGCGCATAATCAAACAAAGCCTCAGTTCTTGACCCTGCGGAAGAGAATTTCGTTCTTCACATTTTACTACAAGTAGCCTATCAGTTTTGGAACATCAGGAGAAAGCATGAAGATATTAAAAAACGATGCTTCTTTCCTGCTCGTATCTTCCCTTTCAGCGCAAAGAGGCATGACGCACGTCTGTGAGGAAATATAAACACATTTTTTCTTTAATATTTAATTATTTATATTTCGATTATTTACAGATATTTATTTAAATGTTTTACAGACTGTAGTTTGTTGTTTCAATGACGGAAGTTGGCCTACTTAAATAAACACGCATGTTTGAGCCTTATATAGATATATATATATATATATATATAGTTTTTTGTTTTCAGAATGTAGGCTATTTAATTGAGGTAGCCTGTGTCGCAATATACCGGTATTGACGATAACCGTGATATTCAAAGCACAAAATATCGACATCGTGTTAATTTAGGGTGTGGCAATATACCGGTATTGGCGAGAACCACAATATTGAAAATGAACAGGACTGGTATGATAACATGACGCGTAAATACTCCGGTGTCCCGATTTGGACTGTAGTGTTTTTTCCTCCCTCTCTATTACACACTGTTGCAGCCATAAAAATAGTTCAGCTTTGTTTGTAATGTCAAATTTGTTATATTTCGTTTCGTTTCTTTATTAAGTTAATTTAGAAAAAATGTTTGGGGCAATTTTCGTTAGTTAAATTAAAGTTTTAGTTTTTTTCCTAATGACCAAGCGGCCAGCGGCCGACAGTGAGTTAACCGCATGTTTGATCAATTTATCCTCTCAAATCAACACTTGACTTGTCTTGCCTATAATAAAATCCATATAGGCTATATAAAACACTTCAAGCATATCACAATGTAAGTTTATATCACCACCACCACAGTAAAAACGCATTTTTGACAAGCTGAGGCAGGCTCGCAACGGCGCCTGCAAACAGAAAGGGCTACACAATCTAAACTATAAAAATAAAAACATGTATTGTCTTACCTTATACCTCTCCGCAAAATTAATATAAATCCAATCTTCAATTTCCACTCTATAGGCTATGCAAATTCAGTTCACGACAACGAAAGCAAAAGATATGAGTTGAATTTTATTTATCAGCTCATTTCAAGTTCAAAGGCCGTAATAGGGGAACGAGCGACCTAAGCACTGGTAAGAGCATTTAATCTCATTCGTTTTAATGGAGATTATTGTGTTTTTGAGCATCTGATTCTGAGCCTTTGGCTACTTTCAGTTTCACTGGCGGCCGTTTGCGTCTTTTCTTGCATCTTGTAGTGCCCCCTCAGCACTCGCGCAGCGCATGGTGGGAGCGGTGGATCTGAGTGATCAGATTTAAATCCGCCTCGAAAGAATTTCGGAAGACATTTACTCCTGATCTCTTCACGATAGATATATGATCAGAGAAAACGAATGAAGTGAGCAGGTGTAAAAAGGCCATAACTCTTGCAGCTGCGCTGAAGTAACGGACTCTAAACACCAGTCAGAGCCAGTCGACGGTCTCATAGTTTCTTTTAATTAATGAAAAATGTCTATTCTTGTATTTGTATTTGCAATCTAGTCATGGCCAATAACATTTATGTTAATATTTATTCATCATCATCATACTGTTGAACTTGACAGTATTTTCTCTCTTGTTATTTCATAGGGAGCTTCGAAGACAATTTATCATTAACAGAGTAGGCTATTACCCTGTTTATCATTATCCAATTATGTTTGTTGGGTAAAAAATAAAACTAAATAAACAAAGTAAAAATTAATTGGTAACACTTTACAATAAGGTTCCTTAATTAACATTAGTTACATTAGTTAACATGACAATGAACTGCACTTATTCATCTTTGTTAATGTCAATTTCAACATTTACTAATGCATTATTAAAATCATGTATGTATGTATGTATGTATGTATGTATGTATGTATGTATGTATGTATGTATATATATATACATATACATACAGGCTACACGTCAATCTCAATTAAATAGCCTACATTTTGAAAATAAAAAATATAAACAAATAATATATTTAACGAATATATAACGAATTTATATATATATAATATAGGCTATATAAAAAAAAATATAGGCGTGCGTGCGTGTATAGCCGCCACCCCAACCACCGCGGCACTGCACAGTTGCACTGCCGTGTTATATTTCGTTCTCCCTTCTCTTTCTTTAATATGAAATGCTGTTTGAATTTCCAAGATAGAAACGCTTTCTTGCCCTGGCTCTGTTGTTCTGGCTCCATCTCTACCTCTAGCTCCCGCTGCTCCTCTCCGACTCCATTGTGACTGATCACGCAAACAGTGCATTTTTTCGTTTTCATATTGGGGCGTTCTGAGAAATGCATTGAGTTGCCTTAATTTATTTAGAGAGTAAATAAACTCATGAAACAGAGGTATGGTTAATATCCTCCATTGATTTCAACAATGTAACTGTATTCTAAATATCAACTATTTAAACTGTAACGGAATACAGTTACTCATAATATGTATTCTGAATACGTAATGCCGGTACATGTACTCCGTTACTGCCCAACACTGAAAGCGACCTATTAAAGCACTAAGACATGGGAACAGTATAGCTAACATTGAATATTTATTTATCGCAAGTCATATCGTCATCGCAATATTAAACAATGTTATCGCATGTTTATGTTTTCCTCATATCATGCAGCCCTAATTATAAGTAATGTCTAATTAAACCAAATCAAATGACTAAATACTCAAGCACAGTTGGCTAAATTTTATTTTAATCCTCAGTAATCCGCTTTCCACTATGAAATATTCAGGTTTTGAGCTGTCAGGTGGTTCACTCAGATTAGTGCGCTCACCTTTAGAAAGGATGTACAAACGAAGGGCTGCTTCTTGTTGATGGGGGCCGTGCAGAACACATAGCGGGAGCGCAGATTCAGAGGGATATGCTGAATCATGTCCGCCAAGAATTTGAAGTCGTCTATGTTGCAGACAAAGTAAAGTCCATCCACTTGTGCAAGACTCACAAATATATCCTGTACAGAGGAACAGAACGGAAACGGAGTGTTTTAAATTATGATTATAACCAGTCAGTAAAATTGTTATGCAAGAATGTTGAACATTTAGACGTACAATGAGGTTTGAGAGAGTCGCATGGGGAAGATGGTAGGCAAACATCTCTATCTGCTCCGCTGTGGGGTGTAATCCTGCCATCTAAAATGAGAAATGAGCAAATAATAAAACCTTTTTCCAAACAACATATAAAAGTAAACAATTTACTAGATAAAACTAGCCTTACCGTAATGGGGTCAACAGGCTTCCCCAAGATCTCCTTTAAAACAGTCAAATCGTCCCTTTGCATAGTAGTGACTTCCCCCTCTTTATACACAGAGCTGAAACGTCCCGCACGACCTGCGATCTGCAGCGCCTGTGACGTGGAAATAGTGTCTAGCTCCTTCTCCCCCTTTTCATTTACATTGGGTTTTACCAGAGAGTTAAAGATGATTCTCCTAATACTCCTAAAGGAAGTACATAATTATTATTAGCCCTTAGAGTCAAAATGATTGAGAAACACAGATTTAATTTTCAGGGTATAGTATAGACAAAATGTAAGACAAGGTTACTAGTATGAGGTTACTTACAAGTTCAAACCCATTCCAATTGCATCCGTGGCAACAAGGATTTTGCAGGGGTCGTCTGGATCATTAAACTTTTTTGCTTGAGCCAACTTGGTGCCTGTTGACCAATCAAAATGTTATCTTAGTTTCCAGATAAAATGAAACACCAGTTATTGTGAAATATTGTAATGTAATGACAGGACGGCAATGATATCAACTCTTTCCCTGCCATTGGCAGAAATTTCCATAATTTACTGTGTGAGAAACGTCTTTCCATGTTTTCACTGTTATACGGTAGGGGGCGCTATTACACATCTTGTGAAAGAGAACAGACTCTCCGGATCAAAACAGACAAAAAAGGAGCAGAAACAAGCGATAAAAGCATTGCATTATGGTAGTCTTTGGAAATAAACACAATTTTCTCAGCTTTTTGTTCAAAATGTAGCTTCTTTTTTTTTTAAATGAAACTTCTCCACTTACAACTACTGATAAAAAAGAATGCAAGTTAACATAAAACTTTTTTTTGTTTAAAAGCAGAGTCTCAGTTGTTACTTCTGATATATTGCATGTTCAGATATTCATAAAACAAAACTATTCTTGGGCCCATGAAATTTTTGTGAAAATGATCAAAGATGCTGGTGGTGGTGTCGTGAAGAGAATCTTCTCTTTGCAAGAAATCATAGTCACAGAGTTCAAGAAGCCAAAGCTTTATTGATGAGACAACAAAGCCGAATTGCCTGCAGAATATCTAACAATTAAACTCGTAAATAGTGGTCGTCGATATACCAGCTGATATTTTGTATTTTTTTAAATATCAGAAGATACGTTTTTCTGATTGGCTGATATGTTAGAAGTGGGACTTTTATATTGACGGCGCGCCATGCATTTGAGGGGCAGTGCTGAGAACACCTGAGTACAACAGCGCCTGATCACACAGTTGCCCAGTATGTCACATTCATGCCCTTTTCACTGTGTGCTTTATGTAAAATTTATGTTATTTGAAAACTTAGTCTTTATTTGAAATAAATATGATTATCAGTGCGCACAAACTTACCAGATTACTGAGTGCCCTGTTACAGTGTTTACTTCCTTTTTAGTCATATATTCACATATTTTCAAACAATTACTTTACTTGAGAAAAATACTATAACTGTATTGCAGAATCAATTGCCACCTAAAGTATAAGCATGTTTATTTTAAAGATTTATTATTTAATTCATATTTAGTTCTAATTTATTAAATATTAATTGAAATAAATATAAATTATACATCATGCTCTAAAATATCGGTCAACCACTACTCGTAACTCATTTTTATACTGTTTTTAACTAATGACCTCAAATACAGGCGTTTGCCTCTTTTTTTTCATCTTCAGACAGTCTGCCCAAAAACATACAGTTGGGTACTTTCTGACTCTTTTTATCTAGCTCATCCACAGTTATCAAATCTTCTAGCTACTCCCTAATAGAGACATGGTCGGTTTTGAAACATTCATTGCATGTTGAAGGCCAAAGAAGAGATTACTATTATGCAGGTGCAAGTTCAGCTAAGGTGAGACCTACAGTGTCATTGTGCAGCCTTTGTTACCCACATCTTGAAGGCCAAAAGAAAAGCTTACTATTGTCATGCAGGTGCAAATTCATGGCAAGCTCAGCTAAAGGGAAACGTACAGTGTAAATCACTCACTAATGAAAATATACTATAGTAGCTGGCAACTTTTTTTTTTTTACGCTGGCGGGTAAAGAGTTAATACACAGTTCAAAAAAACTAAAACTAGATCATAAATGTACGATGTGGACCTTACCAGGGGGCAAGCTGCCATAAATGACAGCACACTCCAGGCCACGGATTTCTATCTGTCGGCTGATTGAGTAGATGTCATTTTTGCTAAAGCACACGATGCAGTCGCCAGGCTTCAGGTTATCCAATGATTCCACTGCATGATTTGAGATTGAAAAGGGGGTCAGCCTTTTATAATTATGCACCTTAGAGACAAAATAGAGCATCTATGTCAAACCACACTAATGGGCTCAATATCCAAGACAAATAGACAAAATTAAGCATCAACATAATTTCACACAGGCAAAATAAATGCTACCTTGCATTTACTTTGCAATAACTAAGCATTCAGTAGTGAACAATTCGGTATATCTTAGACTCACCTCAACCTCTTCACCAGTGGTGAACATGAGCTCAGTGACAAAGTCAACTGCAGCAGCTTCTCCACACACATGGATCTCCTCAGCACACAAACCTATACAGAAAGAGAAACGTTGCATCTTTAACATACCTCTTTCAACATATTTATATGATATTTATGTGACCATAGATTTGGCCACACAGATGAAAATTAGCATAGTCTGTGAGTTTAATATTTGTAAAGTACCAGACAGTAGCAAACCAAAGATTAAAATGAGTAGGCACAATCCAACTGAGAAAATAGTGATAAATAGGCTACAGTGGGGTTAAAAAGTCTAAAACAAATGAAAATGCTTCTATTTTGCATTCTTTACTCATTTAATACATTCATTTTCATTACAAATTATATAATCAATATAGTGATTTGGGTGAAAATAACCTTTTTTTGTTGTTGATAAATTTCAGAAATTCCTGGTCAATGTCAGAAATGTGTGTAATTTTAATTAGGGACCTAAAATATATTATACATTTCTTATTTATTTTAATCATAACTACGTTTAAAATAAAAAAAATCCTAAAAGTTATTCCATGCTTCAATAAAATCCCAATTGATTAATATGCTCCCAGACCCCACGATGTGTGTAAATAAATAGTGTTTTTGCTGAAAAGTCAAACCTAATTCAACCCACCAAGAAGAGCTCTAGTCCAAGCCCACCCTCTGGAGGGATCTTTGATCATTTGAATCTCATCAATGACTGCCACTTCATCTAAACAAAATATTCAAACAACAATAATTATATTTGTATACAGTTTTATTTATTCAGTACTTTCCAAAGGCTCAAGGTAGCTTTACAGTCAATGCATGATTAATAAACATTCAAGTTACACAAAATAAAATATATATTTAATATTTCTTAGAAATTTAGAGTATATTTTATATTTCTTTGTATATTAGATTGCCCAAAGAATTTGCATGTATTAATCACTTTTTCTATTGCCAACGTGTGAACAACTTGTAACACAACTTGAATGAGACATTCCCTGACTTTCTAGGTTGTCTATTAAAGCCTGTAGACTGATTTATGTGATGGAAAATATTCACAGCGCTTCACTTTTTCCACTTTTTTTTAAATCTTACAGCCTTATTCCAAAATGGATCAAATTCATTATTTTTTCCCCACAATTCTACAAACAATACCCCATAATGACACAGTGAAAGAAGTTTGTTTGAAATCTTTGAAAATTTACTCAAGCTCCATCAGGTTGGATGGGGAGCGTCGGTGCACAGCCATTTTCAGATCTCTCCAAAGATGTTGAATCAGGTTCAAGTCTGGGCTCTGGCTGGGCCACTCAAGGACATTCACAGAGTTGTCCCGTAGCCACTTTTTGTTATCTTGGCTGTGTGCTTAGGGTCGTTGTCCTGTTGAAAGAGGAACCTTCGCCACAGTCCGAGCTCCAGAGCACTCTGGTTTTCATCAAGAATGTCTCTGTATATTGTAGCATTCATCTTTCCCTCGATCCTGACTAGTTTCCCAGTTCCTGCAACCACGCTTTACTGTAGGGATGGTATTGGCCAGGTGATGAACGGTGCCTGGTATCCACCAGATATGACGCTTGCCATTCAGGTCATTCTTGGACTGCATGGCTTGATTTGTGCTCTGATATGCACTGTTAACTGCCTGTGGGACCTTATATAGACAGGTGTGTGCCTTTCCAAATCATGTCCTATCAACTGAATTTTCCACAGGTGGACTCCAATCAAGTTGTAGAAACATCTCAAGGATGATCAGTGGAAACAGGATGCACCTGAGCTCAATTTTGAGTGTCATGGCAAAGGCTGTGAATACTTATGTACATGTGATTTTTTTCGTTGTACATTTTTTCGTAATTTGCAACAAACTTCTTTCACGTTGTCATTATGGGGTATTGTTTGTAGAATTGAGGAAAAAAATTAAGAATTTAATCCATTTTGGAATAAGGCTGTAACATAAAATGTGGAAAAAGTGAAATGCTGTGAATACTTTCCGGATGCACTGTATATAGTCTCAGATATACTTTATAATCAAACTTTCATAACTGTCTATTTTTGTTGACATGATGCCGGCCGGTGAATTGCAGAGCTGGTGCAAACATAGCAATGATCAGATGCTTTCTGAAATGCTGTTTTCTCGATTTTTGTTGTGTGTTTATTTTGTTATTGAGAGGAAAGCACAGCACATATTCATCTAAACGTCCCTCTCAGCAGCTTAGGCGACGTCTGGATGTTTGTTAACAGTATAATCGCTGCAAAGGTTTTTTTTTTACAGTTCTTTTTAATTCTAAGCAAAGAACGAGAAATATTCAAAGCAAAGTTCTATCACGTTCGTTACTTCTGCACGAGTACAAGCACAAGCAAAAGTTGCTGGCTGCTGTTCACTTAAAGGCCACCGGTGTGGCTAATAACATGGGTTTCTGAATTCTACATATAGCCCCTTTAAGATTACTATCAACAATCAACAGTATTCTCACATTCAAATACTCACATGGAGTTGTGACACTGCACATCTCTATCGTAGACGCAATGTGGCCAGACTGTCTTCCTTGTGGATCAACAAATATTCTCTCTTCTCCTGTCACCAGATCACATGGCACTCCCTAATGGGAAACCATACATAGCGGCTCTAACATTCATGATTGATGTGTAATTACATTAAATAGTGTTAGGGATGAAACTCACTGCATCATTACTCTTCTCATAGATTTCATGGGCCAGTAGCTTTAGAGGTCCACAGTAAACTCCAGACTTTGCTGCTAGGTATCTCTGGATGGCATGATAGGTCTTACCACTGTTGGTTGGTCCTGCGTGAAAAACAATCTTTCTTTGAATAGCTCTGGCCTCTGGATACCTGGAACACACATTTTTCATGTTCAAAAGATTGTATTGGTAAAAATACTAACAACTGTAATGACTGTTTAACGGTATTGTGTCAGAAAACTTTAGTGAGTGCAGATAAGAAGGTTTACACTATTGGTAAAATCAAAGAATGAAACTCTCAGTACCAGTTTGCTGGGACCCGCAAGTCACTGATCTTGCGTAAATCGTCCATACAGTCCAACATGGGAAAAATCTGTTTGGCATGTCTCATAAAGTAAGGGAAAATATCATCTATGTGCCCTGGAATGAGGGAAAGGAAGATTATGTAGATGGTTTTCTTAAAACTTTAAAAATGATATGGTAAAACACAGCCCGTTTACTTTGTATATACAGTAAAAAAAAACTACCATGACATTTAATGTAATATTACAGTAAAATACTGTTAATTCTCTTATGTACATTAGGGTTTTATGTTACATCTTATGTTGTTTAATTCATGTTAATTGAATTATGTTAGTGTTGTGTGTTACCATGATGGTGTTTTGTATTTGTATGATGTTGTTTTTTGGATATTGTCAATTCAGTGTCTGAAGCAAACACTCACCAGCTCCACAGCAGATGTCACTAAGAATGATGTGCAAGTCAGCATTTAGTGAGTTCATTTCCAACACACATTTCCTAAAACTGACAAATGCTTGATGAAAGAGACGAGCTGTTGAAGAACAAATAAACAATTATGCTTTTATGATGGAACAAACAAAAATGCGTTGTAACAAACAAAATACAATAGCATCACTGGCATACTGCTATGTGTATAGTTTTTAGATGGGCACAATGTGAGCCATCATGGTCGACCAATGTTAATTATGCAACAATAATCATGGGGCCATGATTCTTACCATCAAGTCCTTGGTCAGCAGCCAGTTTTTGCATCTCTTTCCTTTTGTAGAATCTGTTCAGTACTTTGAGAATTTCAGCTGTAATAGATAAAAAGAAAGAAATACTGTGTTGGAACAACTTGAAGGTGAGTAAATGACGACAGAATTGTCATTTTTGTGTGAATTATCCCTTTAAGTGAGTCATGTATAAAACACCAGGAGATAATGGATTCTCTCTAGATCTGTAATCCGTTAATGCGATTATATAATACTAATAACATTAACATAACATACTTTTCTCCAGCGGTTGCGTCAACTCCGCGCCGATAGCCCCATCCCAGGCTTCATCACTTTTGACGGTGAGCGGTATAAACAGTGATGTGTCCAGGGGTCTCGATGAGTTGTCTGAAGATGAATGTCTCTTGGATAATTTTTCAGACGTCTTCCTTGTTGGATGTAGTGAAGTGTTGTTTGCTACTGCAGCAGTAGAGAAGCTTGTGCTAGCACATACCCGGTATCGGATGTGGCAACGCGACAACAAGTAAATACAGCGATTTACTGACATTTTTAGCTTCCTTTAATCAAGTGCAGCTGAATAAACAGAATAATAAAAACTGCCAGCCGCGCAATGCATAGTATTAAACTTAATTTTGATGAGTTTAGCTACAGCAACAGTCCCAGAACCTATGATGACAAGGAGGTCATGTTCCCTCAGTGACAACGTGCAGAAGGACCCAAGAATTTGTGGTGCCCGAAGTAATGCCTGTTTTTTCCCCCTCGATATTTTATTCAAGTGTTAAAATCAACATTGGACAAATTTTAAGGAAATTGATGGGATACAATATCTGGAGAATACATTCGCTATAACGTGCAATCTTGAAGGATAATCATTTTTGGAGTGTGGCACCACTTAGGGGGGTATGACAGTAGGCACGTGGTACAAACAGTTGTCAGGACTTCCGCAGTGCCTGCAAACGAAACTGACTCGTGTATATGGTGTTTTGATGCAAAGGTATTCTGTGATTAATCATTCAGTTCCTAAATGTGTTCAAACTTTTTGCCAGATTAACACTACGCAACACCACTGTGATCTAGTCGATTACATGTTTTACATAACCGGAAAAATAGATAGTAATTTTCAGTCGAACGACTGTCTCTATGCAATTTCCCGCCAGCTCTAAATAAAATCACTAAGGTTTATCAAAGTATTTCGGTAAAGACCAGGGGCCTCATTTATAAACGTTGCGTACGCACAAAAGAAGGCGTACGCCGCTCTCTACGCAATAATTGGTATTTATAAAAAGCAAACTTGACGGGAAAATGTGCGGTCCTTCACGCAAGCTCTGACCCAGACGTACGCACAAAAACGGATGAAATGAGAAATGGCGACACCGTCGGCAGATGGAAGAAACACGTGAAAGTGTGTGAAACTGTAGACCGTTGTGTAAAAGAAATGGCAATAGGCTATGCCTCTCATAAATAACTTGAAGACTTCACAAAACAAGTATTACAATTAACAGCCTACACGAACACCCGTTTGATCGATCTGCAGTGTAAAACAAACAAAATCAAACGAAAATTACAACAGAAATGCAAAAAAAAAAAAAAAGTGAAATATGTTCTGCAACAATATTGGCATGTTATGCAATTCATCCTCATATATAATATGGTAAACAGAACGAAATAATGTACAAAACTGATATTCTCGTCAATGTGTCCGTCTGGCGGAGCAGATATAGATGCAATTAGATAGACAGATAGATAGATAAATAGATAAATAGATAGATAGATGTATTAATGGTCCACTGGGGAAAGTTGTTTTCATAGTAAAAATTTCTTCATCAGCTACGGAATCATGGTATTCATGCAAATGCCTTTAGTTTGTTTTATTTTCGATAAAATAACTGACGTATGTCTCAACCATTCAGAAAGCTGCAAGAAATTACATTTGCACTGAACTATTTCCCATTTCCACGTAGATAATAGGGATAGGGATTAATAGGGATTCCCCAATAATTGCCGGCAGTCTCTCATCAAGAGGGGTCAGCTCCCGTGTCCCCTCTCCCCCACCCGTGGCAGACACACTCTGGCGATGCAGCGCTAGATGCTTTATTGCCTCGACTTTGATGTCCGACCATTTCTTTTTTTTTCGGCCACGGTCCGAGGTTGTGAGGCTACAGCATTTACGGCGTCTGCAACCTTTTGCACTTCAAGTGCCTTTTTGGCATTAGTAATGGCCACACTGTGCCCTCCAAAAAATATTTTTCTCCTCTTTTCCACCTCGCCAACGATAATTTCTACTTCACATTGAGTGAAGTTACGTTTTTTTGATTTCCTCTCTGTATTTGCCATGATGTCGCAATCGATGAATATTAATTTGTGGGCGTTTCACGGACTATTTATGGGCAACTATGGGCGTGACATGAAGCCGCAAAAGCTGCGCTACATTTAGAATTGATTGTGATTTATTAAGGGAAAACTGCGTAGGATGTGCGTGCGCACGGTTTTATAAATCCGAATATTTCTGTGCGTACGCACGTCCTATGTTTCATCCGTACGCCACTTCTGACGCAAATCCTACGCAAAGTTTTATAAATGAGGCCCCTGGGGAGAATGAGGAGATACGTCATGGTCGTGGGCGGAGTCTGAGCCCTACACCATTCTGGGATCCTACGCTATCGGTTGCCAGGGGTAACATTGTAAGAGCGATACAGAGATCAGAGCAGGAAAGACGGCTCGAGGAATTATCATCGCGGCGTTTAAGCGGAGAAATTACGAGAAAACTTAGAAGAAATGGAGAAGAAGAGGTCTCTTACAGGGAGAAATTTACTACCAGCGCCAAGCTGAGGTATTTAAAGAAGCTGATATCAAAAACGTTGACCCATACGAGCTGCCACGGCAGAACTCCGAACTCTTTACCACCTTGCACTGAAATGTTTCTATAAATATATTTCCTGTGCATTCTGAATAATAAATAAATATATCTCCCCACTATCCTGCAGCAGTCCAGTGCTCGTCCTCATTAGCAGTGTTTTTCTCTTACTGATCATATTTTATACCTGTTGAGTTTACATTTTTAAATTAATTTGACTAAAAATTTAAATGATCGTTTGTGTGCGCTGGTGCTTTTATTCCAGCCTTCTTAAGTAGAATGAATGCTGCTCGGTAACTTACGTGCCTTAAATGGATGTAACGTTAACAATGTTAAATATAAAATTAATCTTAAACAGTGATGCACATAGTAGAGGAAAATAACAGTCAACTAGGCTAGGCCTACCTTGAATATTAATTAAGCGTTTTGGGCATAAACATGTTTATAACATACAGTGAGTAAAATGACTGACAATGAAAAATGACAGAATAGTGATCAACATGTTTAATACAAATAAATAAAGGTTTGTATTGATCAAGTGTCTCACACTTCAGCATCGCGATCATTAGTTTAGACCATGACTGACACCCTGTGGTGAAATAATGGCGTACGTTTACCAGCCGCTGCATTCTCAGATCGGCTTGGGTGGATTAAAACTTCATGTTCAGTTGAGTTTGGAAAACTATGTACATAGTAATCATCAGAACATCTCTTCTCCAGTCTCTGTCCGAATCCATTACCTGACGGACAGACCCCCAAAATGGCGGAAGGGGGGCGGGGCGCTGTGTCGTGACGACATCTCCTCATTCTCAATACCATGAAGCCAGTTTAGCTGGCTGGCCAGATATGTTTAGGATTAGTTTGTGCCAATCCTGGGTTTTAGGTACCATTAAAGTGGTTTGTCTTTTAGCCGTGTTCATCTCCATAGTAACTTACGCTCCACGGCTAACCTGCTCCAGGGCAGGTTATATTCTGGATAAGAGATCTCAAACTGAAATTAGACCAATCAGCTGTGAGCAAAGTGACACGCCTCTGATGCAATAAAGTCACTCCCCAATATCTACTCCCAATTAAAGGTCACTACATAGCAAATTGTTTTTAAAGACTAAAGCGTCTAGCTTTTAACAATGTTTATTTATAATAATAATAATACTTTTGAATGATTTAGATATCATTCATGTAATTATACCCTTAATAAATTACACATGTATCATTTTAATTAATCAATCATTAATAGGCACTTAGTTAAAATTAATATAAATAGCCTAAAGGTCATACAAATAATACTACATGTGATCTTAAATGTTAAATTCTCTCTATATATCAACTAAACTAACTTCATAACTTCTACTTGCATTGACAAGATATTTCTTTAAGTTGTCCTCACAGCTCTATGCACAGCTTTTCTTCCTGTCTATTTGTTTAAATTCTTAATATTTTTCAATCATGTAATATTCTGCAGAAGAGAGAAATGAATCTCAGTTTCACTGATCCATAGCATGTGATTGGCTGTTCAATTCTGATGTCACAGCTAAACTCCTAAACTCAGGATCAAAGCCTGAGTTGACAGAGAAAGCTGATGATCAGCATCATGGGACCAACAAAGCCTGAATAGATTGGTTTGGTTTTGTCAACTTGATACTAATCCTGTAACCCTGAGTTTGTTAAACTATCATCATGGTACAGGCCCCAGGTTAGGAACATGTTTTTTTTTACCACTCTCTCATTAAAATAACATTTATTCAATCATGAAAAAATGCAGTTGTAAGTATAAACGGGCATTTTTATTTGACATAATGGCAGATAATCAAACTATGGCTGGATATGTACAATTTTCAAGACGTACAAATGACTCAGTTGCAGTAGCACAACTATTTCATTAGTTCTCCAAACACTCATTATGTCTTTACCTTTGGGGCACTCAATAGTTTTGTACACAGACGTTTTCATTTGTAATGTAGTGTGAGATTTAAAATCAAAGCAGTAGGCAAATAAACAATAAATGTAATGTTTTAGAGTGAAATCAAAAACCCTTTTGAAATAATATAGTTCAAATAAACATTTACTCCACAAACCACATAAAATATACAAGAGTACATTTGCGACAGTGAAAAATTGTTAACATCCTTTTGTTAGAAAGCCTTAAAGCAGGATGACATGCAAAAAATACAACAAAACAATCCCATCATTTCTCTTGGGTGTCTAACAATTTAGACAATATGAAATGTAATTGCAGCAGAGATGATATTTAGCAGTGTATAGCGATGCATCATCTCAGAAAGCTCATTAGGAAGTATTTACTACTAAGCCAGTGTGTTCAAAAAGGGGCTAACAAGTTGAATACATGTGCCCAATATAATTACACAAACTGCCCTAGTTTCATAAAGCTTCTAGTCCAAAGCCTCTTTAAATATTTTATATATAGACGTATACTTTATTTCAAGGAATATTAAGGAAACAAACAAACAAAAAAGAGAAGATGCTAAATAAGTTAAATATAAATGCTTAAGTGGATTGCAAATACAGTGTGGCCTGGGTGCCATTCCATTCCTTTTTTTAAAATGACCCCATAGCCTTTTTATTAACTGTTACTATGAACTCCGATTCACCAGCTAGCATGCATGATGAAGCTTTTTAAAATGTGTTTAGGTCTATGTTTCTGCTCTATTATTTGGAACATAGAGGATACCAGTGAGTGCACTTTTAAAAACATTTCTTCATCTAGGGAGGCGTGCAACCTTGAAGATGTGCTATATGACTTAAATGACCGTTTCCAGTGCTTTCTACAAAGTGTCCTTGTATACTAACAGATTGCTTGTTGTGGACAGCAGGGAGGGAAGAGCCAATTCAGGCACCATTTATCACCATAAGCTGTGAGGGGTGACCATGTGAACAGCGATCTGCATGTATGTTCAGTGGAAGTTGTTCTCCTCTCCTGCGACTGGTCACTGAGAGGCACGTGTGTCCCTGGCTGGTTGCTCTCCAAACCCCGCTCACATTTCCGGCTGCTCAGCAGAGAGACTCGGCCGAGGCTCAGGTGACTCGTAGCGCTGATGGAAGTTCCGTTTCCGCATTTTCTCTGGTGCCTTCCTCCACAAAACGATTTCCTACAAAAAAGAAGGACAAATAATTAAGTCATACTGCTTATTTACTTTATTAATATATCTTGCATGACAAATGAGACACAGAAAGTAAAAATGTATACAATAAGCATGTCACTTCAAAAGGAACATAACTGTACATTTTATTACAACTGCAGTTTCATACACACTGTACCTGCTGTTTGAAGTATCTCCTATCTTCTTCATCCACAAGCACCAGGTTCAAAAAGTACCTCACAGAGAACTTCTTGTTTACATCTCTCATTGTGGGTGTAAGGTCATAACCAGCCAGGAAAAGGCGAATGGGAATGGATTCACCTGGAAATAAATGTTCAGCCCAGTAGGGGAACAAAAGACATTTTAGGAATAATGAAACTGGCAATATCAACAGCATACTGTATCTTCAATACAACCAGCACCACAATATTAACTATTCTAGTTAGTTATAAATACATATACTAAATAGTTACATCAAATGAAGCGTGCAGGCTTTCTCCGAAAGATTTTGGGCTTATGGAACAGAAAGCCTGTGTCTGTACAAATCACTTATACATCAAAGTAAACTGTAGCATTATTATTGAACTGAATGTGACAATTTATGCATGAAAGGTTAAATGAATAGTTAGACATTTGTTCTGCTTGCTTGTTTCATGACAAACACGCAGAACAAATTACTAGCCATTCATTTAACCTTTCATGCTTAAATTGTAGAGCATGTGGGCGGCGGGGGTAAATATGAAGATACATTTCTAGCTTTGAGTGATTTAAATTCATAATTTTGGCCACCCCTGAAATGGGTCTTACCATTAACATTAACTGAGCAGTTGAATTAAATATGCTATAAAACCGTGCTCATTCAGGACATGCATTTTTTGCATAGATGAAGAACATAATGTGTGTTTAAAATGCATATACACAGTTCAGTGGAATTATAAGATTTGCCATTTAATGTTGTTAATCTGAATGTACAAAGCAAAAGTCAAGGCTAAGCCAACGCCTCATACTTGTTGTTGTGCTCCTCAAAACATTCCTGAACCATTTTTGCTTTGTGGCAGGGCGCATTATCCTGCTGAGAGGCCATAAAAGGGTGTACATGGTCTGCAACAATGCTTAGGTAGATGGTACGTGTCAAAGTAACATCCACATGGATGGCAGGACCCAAGGTTTCCCAGCAGAACATTGCCCAAAGCATCACACTGCATCCGCCAGCTTGCCTTCTTCCCATAGTGCATCCTGGTGCCATGTGTTCTCCAGGTAAGCGACGCGCACACACACCCGGCCATCCACGTGATGTAAAAGAAAACCTGATTCATCAGACCAGGCCACCTTCTTCCATTGCTCCGTGGTCCAGTACGTGCCCACTGTTGGCGCTTTTGGTGGTGGACAGGGGTCAGCGGCTATGCAGCCCCATACGCAACAAACTGCGATGCACTGTGTATTCTGACACCTTTCTATCAGAACCAGCATTAACTTCTTGAGTTACAGTAACTCGTCTGTTTGATCGGACCACACGGGCCAACCTTCGCTCCACGTGCATCAGTGAGCCTTGGCTTGCTCAAAAACATCAACTTTGAGGACAAAATGTTAACTTGCTGCCTAATATATCCCACACACTAACATGTGCAGTGATGAAGAGATAATCAATATGTTCACCCCCCCAACTCTTTGACCCCCCTGAAGGCTATTGTGTAAAATGTATACAGAAAATTATGTGCTCACCCTTGACTGGTGCTCCATCCATAATCTCATATTTGGCCACAGTCTCGGTCTCAGTAGTCGTGCTCGGCCCTAGAGAGGCATGTCACATGACGCACTTCATAATAAATAAATAAAATGCAAATGAAGCTTGACTACAGTAAATGTTCTTAAATGATTAATAACTGCAGTTTTGTGAATCATAAATGATATTCTTTCAAAACAATCATTCATGAATCATATACTTGCATAAAAGGAGATCTTACCAATTCCCGTCATTTCTTTCTTGATCAACTGAAGCTCCATGTGTTGGATTTTAATTCGTACAAGCAAGAAGTAGATTTTACCCACAATTACGTCTTTGAGGTGATACCTGAAGGCAAGAAGACTTCTGTTAGCTCAAAATCAGTTAGACTGGTACGTTTAAGCCACTGAATCCATACATACTTACAATTACTCAGCAGCTCAGAAACTAAGATTGAATCAATGGCAAAGTTAAGTGCACTTACTTGGACTTATTGTATTCAAACTCTATATGCAAGCAGTCTTCAATGCCCACTTCCATTTTGATAGAGTTGTTGACATCAGGATAGGTGGCCAGCTGATGGACAATGAGGTCATACTCCTTTACCAAATCAGACAGCCTCCTCACAATAGTAACTTTAAGGAAATACCTGCATGAAAAGCACATGACTTTTAAGACAAAGTTTGAATTAATTTCAGGGCAATTTTAAAAGGATAGTGTGTCTGAACACTAGAACTACCGGAATTCTATAACTACTAGAATGGCCATAGCGGTCATTCTGATCGTTCGTACTAGACTGCACCAAATGTCTTTTTTTTTTTTCATGTCATATTTACATTTGAAGGTTCTATTGAGGTTTTAGAATTAAGCTTTATACATCAATCATCACATTTTATGATGGCATCACCGTAAAAAGTGTCATAATCCTCAATTTGAAGGAGCACAGAGCGCCAAACGGACGCAGATTGGTCAACATATGATCTTTTTTATAATATATAAATGTGTAAGAGCTATGGGTCGTGCCCAAAGGTATGTGCCTTGCTTTGTGTGTGGCAAGCGGGAAGAGAGTGTTATATATAGAGTGTTTCACCGCAGCGAAAATGTTTTTGAAAGTGTAAATGCCAACAAATATGGATTGAAGATTATTTTGTAAAATAAAAATATGGTGTGAATTATGGAAATTATTAGATCCGTCTTTTTTCAATATATTTTGACTTTTGGACTTTACAACGCTCTGGAGTTATTGGAAATGTTTGGATCGCACAAATTGGAAACAATCAAATGCAACCACCAGCATCATCAAGGCTCCGAAGCAAGGCTAAAACCTCTTCGCCAGTCAATCTCTTTCTTGCTGACATTTCAAAAGTTAAAGCTATGTTTTATTTTAGCACAAACATAAAACAACAAGTAGAAAGTTGTTAGGCATCAGTGACGCGCATCTTCTCTGGCGGGGAAAATTAGCAAACTCTGAAATAATACATGGCATACACCGTCTGTAATGTGTACGGTCTGGTATGGCCATTCAAGGTAGAAATACTCAGAACTCTTTTGTAATTTTAATAAAATAACAATATTAGAACAAAATATACACACATTTAGGAAAAGTCATGGTACTATATGGGTTTCATTTGAACAAAGTTATTACATTGCTAAATTTAAAGACGGTCAAAATGACAGCCTTGGTAGTTCTAGTTTTAAAAAAGCAGTCATAAGACAAGTGTTGTCATTTTTAACATCTCTGTGTTTGTTCCCGTTTTTGGCCAAAACTAGTCACGATGCTGCCAAACAAAAAAAACTTCAACAAAGTGTTCACTAACCTCAGTCGCACATTCGCTCCGACATAGGACTCGTATGGCTTTTCCACCTGCATGAACTCAAAGTCATAGCTGCGGTTCTGTGTCAACTCCCCGGGCAGAGCAAGCTCCTTCACAAGGTTTACAAATTCATGAGTATTGCTTTTATCACTGAAGAGCTCTGCACGAGGGGAAAAAAAAGCTCTTATGTAATGGCTGGACAAAAAACTGTGTTTGCTTTTTTTTGTACATTGCAAGCAGCAACCTTGTTATCGTTGCTACCATCAGAATCACTAATACCTTCTAATAAAGAAATAAAATAACTAGGGCACCATAACAGATTGCCTCCCTCACTGAAAATGTGTAGAGCGGTCTAGCTCCCTCTCCATGTGACAACCACATGCTCTCCTAAGCTCTCAGCATACTAGAACAGCCACACTGAAGCCAGTTTACAGCACGAATGCCTTGAGAAAGAGAATAGCTGAATGAGTGGTGTATGAAACGTACCGATTTGTCCAACAAACTCAATGCGGATTCCCTGATGTTCAAGCCTTTTGCTTGTTTGTTTCACATTGATATTTACCTTGGGGTGACAGAAGACAACATGCATCAGTTGCCTTTCAAAATAAGAGACTTGAAGAAATGAGAATTTACTCACTCACCTTTCCTGAAACCGATTCTCCATCATAAAACATGTAATGCTTCTCCAATTTCCCCTCCTCAGTCTTCAGCTCTGCTGTTTTTCTGCTTTCAGCATCGTTCAGAATGACATCGATTTCACACACAGGACCAAAAAGACCTCCAAGGAAACTCTGAAAGAAATTGTGTGTGGATTGTGATGCGTTAAATCACAATTTTCAATTCTTGTGGGTTTTATTTGTTTATAGAGTATTGAATTTTCATTTCATGTCGACTTTTAATACATTTCACAATCTTTGTTTAATGTTATAATAATAATAAAATGCTAGAATTTTTTAATTCCAAAAATCAGGGTTTAAAACCCATTTGACATGTCCCAATTTTTGCAGGTTGCAAAAAATATGATTTTCAGGCATTTTAACCTATTTGTGTAAAGTGTCTGAAGTGTAAGGAAGAAACCTGCTCATCAGTTATAGTATGATAAGAAAAAGTCAAATTATCCCTCACATGAACAATTTGACAACTAGTTGTCCTACTACTTTATCAATTGGGTGAAGTTCAAAAATGAATGCTTTAATACAAATATGATATAATCTACAGATATAGATAAACATCTATAGATAGACAAACAACACTCCCAATTGAGGAAAAGCTGACGCAGTGCGAAACATTTAAGCATCATGTGCATAGCTCAGTATCCATACGGATCCTGAAAGGACCGTAGAAACGTTTAACAGCGCGTGTAAAATTAAAAAACAGTTTAATTTTGGTCGAAAACCAAACGAACTCGGTATCTAGTTTGAATTCAACCTTCAGCTTTACAGCCGTTATTAAAGGTCCTGTAGGATATGCGTTTGTGTAAGTTTCTTAAACAAGCACAACACGTACCGATTCTCCACGAGAACCAATTTGTAAGGACACAAGAGTCCGTTTGTTGTGTTTTACAAGTGTTTAATCGCTGACTGATAATGACCAGCCTCCCCGCCCAATCCTTCACGACTTCCATGGCCTAACGTTACTTAAGGCTGGATAAACTGCAAACATGTTTGCCAGGATTGCGGGCTTTTATTCCAGAGGGAGTAAGGCAAGTGTGTAGAGAGTTCAAGAATTTCACCCATTAAAATGCAGTCTGATTTAACGCTCACCATTTCAGCTCCGTAGCTTTAGCTTGTACACAGTCCTCCTCAGTACAACTTCCGCTGGATCCCTGTTCCTCTGAGCTGAAGGGACTGGGACCGACAGGAACACAAAGCGAATGAGCGCGGAAACATTAAGAGAACGCGACTACCGAATTTCAAAATAAAAGTTGTAACTTTATTTTTAAACATTATGTTGATAAGATTGTCATGTTGCATTAATTTACGTTTATGGGTACTTTAATTTGATCATATAATTAGTATCATAATATTTGTGTAATAGTTGTTGAGTAAAGAGAAAAATAAAAACACTCTAATTCAAACAAAGACCGGCGAGAAGTTAGATTTTAAATACAAAGTTGATTATTATTACTATTACTATTATTATTATTATTATTATTAAATTTAACATACTTTGTACATTTCGTTTAGATATTTATTGTTAGAATATTAAAATGAATCATGTTTATATCTTTTGACGTCTCACATGTTGGTAATAGGTTGCAAAAATGGCAAACGTAATATAAAATGGAGCAAAACAAACAAAACAAAAAGAAAAACAGGTTTATTTTTAAGGGTTTCAGGGATTAGTTGTACCCAAGTATCTTGTGGGATTTTTTAAAATTACGAGTAATTGACAATTTTGTATGCCATATTTTGCAGTTGTGCCATTTTCATGAATTGTTTCATATTTTTTTATTGTTTAAATTTTAACTGAGTAGACTATTCAGTATAAATAGACTGTTGAGTGGGAGGTAGCCTTGTGGGAATGCCCCGTCACAAAAGATTAAGGTGTTTGTACAGAAATAAACCTACTCTGAGAAACCTATTTTCTCAGACTATGTTGCAAATTAATATTTAAAAACATGATTTTCTTTCTTCTATAAGTTATGTTAAACTTAAATGAAATAAATAAGAATTCAGAATTGTATTAAAATCCAAAAATTGATAAGTAATTCTGGAGAAATGTTCACCCTAACTGAGCGAGTTTTGAACTTTCCTGGGAAGCTGAAGACCGTTGTTACACAACGGAGGAAACATTGCACAACACAAATAGGCCATCTATTCAAATTCAGTGATGGTCAGGGGTGAACAAAAGGCCAGCGCTAACATTAAAAGAGCTCTTTGGCTGAAACTGGAGGAACTGTGGAGATATTGATCTCTTCTTGAGAGAGTTGCTACCACTTTTTGATAAAGTTTCACATTAAGTCACATCTGGAGTTTGATAGAAACCACGTGAAGCTTAAAAAGTCAAACCTTGAATCAAATTGAAAATCTCACATACACATTCTCAATAAGCTTTGCTGCTAAAAACCTATATCACCCACAGATAGGGGGGATTCAGGTTATATTATTTTTTGTTTATTTTCTGAAGGAATATTTGAATTCCACTAAAGCACTTTTGAATTGTCATTAATGTTCTTGAAAAACTATTTAGTGTTGAACCTGGAGAAAAATATTTCAACGTGTTGAACTGTAACAGGAACACATGTGGGTGTACATTTCTGAAGGCAGAGTGTGTGTGTCATCTTAACCGCACTTTTGAATTTGCACATTTGCACATTTTGCATTGTCTAATTTCCCTCTTTGTCTCCATCTTTTTGACGCTGCTCTAAACACAGACTTATTATAAACTGTGTGTCTGTACACTTGACACTGAGAAACAGGTCATGAGATGCGAGTCCGGAAACGCAACAAGATATAGTCAGCCCAAGTGTGATAATATACTTCTGGTAAAACAGGAAGCCTGAATGGCTGAGTTCATCTCATATCTAGAGCATTTGTTGAATACAGTTCATTACTCCTTTTGCTGGTTTGAAGTGTTCAAAATAAGACACTAAAGTTGTTTTTTATATAAGTTTTATATACGTTTTTTTAAATGTTTAAAATATTATACAAATACAATAATGGCAAAAAAGAAATGTACTCCTTGCTCTCCAAACACTTTATTTAAATTGCCTCTGTTGAATCTAATAATATTTATATTCCAAATGAATAGTTAAGTCAAATCATGGGTCACACTGTGGACATTAAGAGTAAATAAAATAATAATATAAAAATTTCAAAGACGAAGAGCATATAAAATAGATCCTTACAATGCAAACTGGAATACAATGAATTTTTGCAGAGCATGGCACAGTTTATGAATATATATTAATTACATATGTGACCAAAGAAAGCAGCATCCCGTATGTTTCACATTGTACAAAAGAAAACAGAAAAGCACATGAGATATAATGCAGGG
This sequence comes from Gobio gobio, assembly GCF_949357685.1. Classification (NCBI taxonomy): domain Eukaryota; kingdom Metazoa; phylum Chordata; class Actinopteri; order Cypriniformes; family Gobionidae; genus Gobio; species Gobio gobio. Next base: position 32,441,864 of record NC_137111.1, on the reverse strand, counting down.
CTTTATGCAATAATGTTGTCCTCTTTCAAATCCTGTGAAGAAAGCCAATCTATTTTCTGAGGTGAGACATATTCGGCGTAATCAACGTCTCCACTGGACTCCATCCAAGTCGATGCTTCCTCTTCATTCTTGTTTGCTTCCTTCTCTGGACCGTCTCCCATCCAAGAAGCCATGGTGCCTGAGCTACCTGAACCTTCTCCTGACTGCTCCTCAATATCAGGAGTGGCTTCCTCTATGCTAACTGGGACTCTGTTGAAAACAAAAGCACAAAGTCATTCAAGAGCGCTCCAACATCCTCTAAGCCCTTCCTGTAATTTTGTTGAGAACATAAGGGGCTGGTTTCTTAAAGAACAACTTTTGTCTTTTTCTTTTCAGCTTTGTTAAGTGCTGTTTGAGCATTAAAAAAGGTCTGCAAAGTTCCAAGCACAAAGTCCACTCCAAAGGGAGTTATTCTCTATATCAGTAAGCACGGTTTCTGAACGGCTGTAGTCTTGAGTTTTCTTCCGGGAACATACACTACATTACAATTTTCCTCATTTAAATAATTCCCAAGAAATATGCACAAAAGGGGGAGAGGGCTGATTGAGTTACGTTAGGGGTATGTTGAAACTTGCGGGGATGGTATAAGCTTTGGCATTTCTGAAACAAACTTGAAGCGGTTGACCAACCACAACACAACCAATGTGCTTTTTCAGAAAAAGGGCCTTCATAGAGACTACAGAGAACTAAACACAGCCTTACAGACAGACTGGGAAAAGAGGTGCTGCAACAGTGTAAAATATGTGAAAAAGAATGTGTTTTTTGAACATTCTAGCATATAAAACTATTCTAGCAGACCCAAAAAACAAAATCAAGACTTTGTAAAAGGGCATAATGTAGCCTCTTTAACCATCCCGCTGACCTACCCACTAGTCTTAAAGGTGCACTGAGTAAATTTTAGTGGCATCATGGCACCCACCGCTCACCCCTCCCTTTCGAAGCACATAGAGAAGCTACGGTGGCTGACACTGGACAAAGATGTTGTCGTCTAAAACAGCAGAGAGTTGCTAGCGCTCTGTAGAGCAGTTTGTCCGTTTAGGACTACTGTAGAAACATGGCGGTGCAAAATGGTGACTTCACTCTAAGGAGACCCGCGGTGTATGTAGATAGAATTGCCTCATTCTGAGGTAATAAAAACATAACGGTTCATTATGTAAGGTCTTTATACACCACTGAAAACATAGTTAAGTATATTTTATTGCATTTCTGTCAATAGATCCTCATAAATACTACACACTGCACCTTTAAGTCAAGATAAAACAGAAGTTGTCTTCCCCATTGTGACATATATTCAAGTCAAATGGCTTCTCGGACAAAAAAAACTACACCGCTACTTAATTTTGTCCATTGAGAATTGTTTGGATGGATGGCTGTGGTTTGCTATTACTGTGATCTCATGTGAATGACAGGTTGTCCTGTCCTCGCACTAGTCAATGTCTTTTTGTCTTCTTTTTCTAGTATGTGTAAGTCGGATATTGTGAACTATAACAATTAAACCAAACAGTGAGTGAATAACAGGAACATTACTTTACTGAAAAATATGCTATACTTATTCAACATTCTAGTTATCTCGTCGATCTGTTAAGCTATTATGTTTTCTGGCTATGAAGATTGAAATATTGGAAGGAGATACAGCTGCCATGACGTCAATATGATTGATGCGTGGAAGGAAGTGATTCAGCATGAGAAACGCTGAGTAGGAAAAGATACAATCGAAAAATAAATTTGATCTAAGTCATTGAATAAATAGACATTAATGTTACAATATCAATAAGACTATATTCTCATATTGTTTAATTGGCAGAATGAGAACACACAAAAATATTTTGACACTCTATCTAGTGCCTTTTCCAGTTATAAAACACACAACAATTAAGTTCTAGCATAATGAGCAATAAAAATGTGTATTTGACAGCGACAAAACCTTAGAGAAAACATCTCTAAAGCCTTATGAATATATACATGTCCGTGAAGAGATAGTCTAAACTACTTTCAGCAGAAATAATCTGCACTGCCAGGAAAACGATAACAGAGATTTTAATCATGTGGTGAAGCTTCACATTCAACATATGAATGACTCTGGAAATGCCCCTGACGTTGAACAACTTCAGCATATTTTGGTGCAAATGATTTCAAGAAACTAAATTCAGTAAAACTAATTGCATTTCTTTCGTTTCTTATCCCTTATGTATGATACATAATATCTGAGGAAGCCATCAGTACTTCCTGTTGCTAGAAAAATGTTCTAGCACTAACACTTTCTGTTTTACAGACCCCTTTGTTTAAAGGCTTTATATTAAAACCTTGCTTGTATGTTATTTCAGCAGCCGTATAGGGTCCGTGAAGGATTTCTGTAAAAGCCTTAGGGCTAACTGTAATAGCTTCCTCTTGCAGATAGTATTGAAATTATTGGTGGATGATTACGCTGTAACACAACTCCAGTGTTCTCATTCTTAATTATGATTATTGGTTGTGGAAATGCTATTTTACATACTTTTTTCAAGAAAATATTCTGGGATTCAGGTATGACAGCAGAGATAGTAGCGATATGTTTGTGTAGTGACATGCATCATGTTACAATACAATACATTTCCTAAACTGAACTCTTTAGTTTCATTAATCTAGACATGAATAACATGTCAAAGAAGTAACTGAAAAAGTAAATAAACGGGCAACTTACATGTGTTTTGCAGCAGAAGGCGGGAGTCGGGTGCTTTGCCCTGCTAGGGGAATCAAGGGGCCCATCTGTGTGACACAGTTTGCGTTCTTATCATCCGGGTTGCATTTCAGCCACATATACCTGCCTTTGGTTGGGGCTCCTGTGTCCAGAGATAATACAGAATGACAGATTAAGGGCTTGTCAGACATTCACAATAGCCTAGCCTATCCTCAAACTCTCGGGCATGACATTTTAATAATGAACTGACCAGATTACTAATATATTCTTTGTTTTAATGTGTATATTTGTCATTAATACGTGAGCACAAATTGTATTTATGTATTAGGCCTAAACAGATTTGATGTGTTTTAGTTTTTATTTAAAAATGTATGATCGAATGTATTTTGTTATTATTATGTTTTGATTGTGTATAATAAATACATTCCGCCGAAGAATATCGCACAACATGTAACATATAAAACTATTTCCTATTATTTTTAGTGAATCAAAACCAAGCTGCGCGTTTACAATGTTGCCAGGTATCCGAACGAATCATTCGAATGAACCGGTTCTTTTAAGTGAATCAAAACCATACACCGCGAGTGTCTGCTATGTTGAAATCTGACATGATCTCATCGGCAACAGACTGCTGAGGGCAGTATTTGCAACAAGATTGTTTTTCCAAATATTTCTTACTAAAAACTAAAAGATTCATTGATATAACAGTTAAGAACCAGAATCGTTAACGGGAATCGTAATCGAATAGCCTACGTAAATTCATGATTATTTCTATAGAGCTTAAAAGATTTTATAATTAGGCTACTATTTAATGACAGTATGGGCAAAGTCACTATTAGTATAAAAATCTCTTTACTTACAGTGAATTAATTAAATTAAACAATTGACACATGTCCTAATGTAAAAGCCCTAAGCAAAAAAATAGCGTTAAAATATACCAGCTTAATTAAGAGCAGGATGAATTGATATTTTTCAGCATAACGATGGATGATTTGCCCGTTAACAACCGGGGAAGACAAGTTAGGCTAACGTTACTTATTATTTATTACAATATCAAGTGAACTTAGACAGAAGATACGCAGTTTTTAAAACTAAGAAACACCTTCCGTAACGAGTTTACAATAATCTACTTCAAAATCTGATCTTAGAATGCTTAAATAATAAACTTACCTTGTCCACTTTCCCCAAAAAGGCATATTATTGCCAGTGCCAAAGTTATTCTGTGGTAAAATCTCATCCTATTGTTCATGCAAAGCAGAAGATGCGAAAGAAAATGTCTTCAAATGAACTTCTAACAAAAACTTCTCCCAGTTCAATAGTAGCCTATGCAAGAGACCCTGCCCCTGTGTGCGTCATTGTTTCCTGAAATCAGCCCACAGCAACTCGGTTTGGCAAGGTTTCTCAATCTTAAGCTATTACTAATATACAAAACGAATTCAACCGTCGTTTTAAATGTACACAACAGGGATGGCAAAACAAGTAAGATTAAAACTAAACAAAATTATGAAAAAGTGAGTTCCAATGAGAGAACAACAACAAAATCTCTGTTTTTGATTTTGATGTTAGAACTTTTGTGTTAACTGTTATTCACCACAAAACATATAGGCTAGATGTGTTTTAAACTGAACTTAAACTACTAAAAGTGAGTGACAAAAATAGCTGGGTAGGTAGATTTTTTTTTTTTTTTACATGTCAGGGCATTGACAATTGACAAACATTTGAGGTCCCATATTTGTGTTTAGCAAAAGTGGGACATCAGCTGAAATAAGAAAAAATACAATTCATAGGCTATACATAGGCCTAGCTGTGCTCCATTATAAATCTCTATTCTGACAGTAAAGTGTCAGGCCCTGACTTAAGCAACAAATCATCTGTTGTAACATCCTGGAAGTCACTACCTCATATCATGGACACTGTCAGTTTCTATAGTACAAAAATTTTTTTTTTAAATAATATATATATATATATATATAAATATATATATATATATATATATATATATATATATATATATATATATATATATATATATATATATATATATATATTTGTTGTTGGTGCAACATGTCTGGGATGTTGAGCAATATTGACCCACACACTATGATTATCAAGGTTAAATTCTGCAGAATCGCCCATAAATTGATAGCTTATTTCCAACTAAGACCTAACTCCTAATTCATTCGTTCAAATAACAAATGTTAAATTATACAATAGGCCTACCAATAACAAACAATGACAGCATAAAAAAAGTAAAGAGCGACTGCATGCAGACGTATACGTTTTGGATGATAGAATTCTATTGTAATGTGTTTTCATTCATGATGTGTATTACTATCCACATGGTGAGTGGGATGGATGTTATTATACATATGAACATCTGAATACAATATGTAAGATATGTGAAACAGTGAAAAGACTGTATTGTGGAGCAGCGTTGTGCACAGCCCGTGAATGTGTCAAGGCAGTTGATACAAACCTGTCATAGCTAGCAGGAAGCGGTTTTGCTCACGCAGGAAATGACAAGGGTTTCTTCTTTTATTAGCACACAATATGGCAAGACGGAGAGTTTTCCGTTGCATACATAAGCAAAAGGAAAGTGTGGGAAATTCTGTCTGACAAATAATATTCAAAGTACTGTCTGCTGGGGAGTTTGTTAGATTTCTGTTTACATGGATAATTTGGCCATACTGTAGCAGTTCGACAATAGCCTATCATTATTTTAAGAACAGATTCATATAATAATTCAGGGCTTGATGACTAATTAATGGAATACACAGATCAGGCATAACATTAGGACAAGTGAAGTGAATAACACTGATTATCTCTTCATCACGGCACTTGTTAGTGGGTGGGATGTATTAGGCAGCAAGTGGACATTTTGTCCTCAAAGTTGATGTGTTAGAAGCAGGAAAAATGGGCAAGCGTAAGGATTTTTAGCGAGTTTAACAAGGGCCAAATTGTGATGGCTAGACGACTGGGTCAGATTATCTCCAAAACTGCAGCTCTTGTGGGGTGTTCCCGGTGGTCAGTATCTATCAAAATTGGTCCAAGGAAGGAACAGTGAACAGCAAAAGGGGGACCAACACAATATAGGAAGGTGGTCATAATGTTATGCCTGATTGGTGTATACAGAATCTAATATATGGAATTTAACCTGCCATTGAATTCAGATAAAGTCCCTGGTAAAACATCAAAGACACAGTTGCAGATAAAATCGTTTTACAACAGCATTCAGACTTTAAACGGCACTGAGATGGAATGTACATTAAGTTTGGTGTCAGTCAAACTATATACTTAACACTTGGCTAAGTTCATGATCTGAAGTTTGTTTGCCTCTCAGACTGAAGATGACCGAGAGAGTGTCCCAAACACCCAGACACAAGACATTTCATACTTTAAGTATAATGAACAGATGCTGTATCTCAAGAACAAAGGAATGTGTAATTTTGGCTTGTTAGAGCATTCTCAGATTGTGCAATATTTGATCCTCGCAGAGCCTTGACTAAAATATGTGATGATGGTTACATACTATTGCCTTTGGGAAAAACCTACACTCTTCTTTATGGTTTTTCAAGGTGAAACTATTACAACATTTCAAGTATTTCTTCTTTTTGATCGTCATATAGAAAGCAGAGAGGAAGTTTCTTTGATTTAAAGGGTTAGTTCACCCAAAAATGAAAATTCTGTCATTAATTACTTACCCTCATGTCGTTCGACACCCGTAAGACCTCCATTCATCTTCGGAACAGTAATGAAGATATTTTAGTTGAAATCTGATGGCTCAGAAAGGCCTCCATTGGCACAATGCACTTTACACTCTCAAGACCCATAAAAGGTACTAAAGACGTCATTACAAAGTCCATCTCACTACAGTGGTTCTACAATAACTTAATGAAGCGACGAGAATAGTTTTTGTGCGCAAAAAACCCCCGAAATAACGACTTATATAGTGATGACTGATTTCAAAACACAGCATCATGAAGCTTCGAAGCGTTATGAATCAGTGAGTCGATTCAGCGGTTTGGATTGCCAAAGTCACGTGATTTCAGCAGTTTGACACGCAATCCGAATCCTGATTCGACTCGCTGATTCATAACGCTTCGAAGCTTCATGATGCAGTGTTTTGAAATCGGTCATCACTATATAAGTCATTTCGGGGGGTTTTTCGCACAAAAACTATTCTCGTCGCTTCATTAAGTTATTGTAGAACCACTGTAGTGAGATGGACTTTGTAACGACGTCTTTAGTACCTTTTATGGGTCTTGAGAGTGAACCGTGCATTGTGCCAATGGACGCCTTTCAGAGCCATCAGATTTCAACTAAAATATCTACATTTGTGTTCCGAAGATGAACGGAGGTCTTACAGGTGTCGAATGACATGAGGGTAAGTAAAAATGACAGAATTTTCATGTTTGGGTGAACTAACCCTTTAACTTAACTCAAACCTTTCTTTCAATTGATCACACTAACTGAAATGATTATTATAGACACAAAAACATCATATTATATTTACATTATATACTATTTATAATATGGAAAATTAATTCAATAAATTCCAGCAAGAATCAGTAGGCTTTAATTGTTGATATCAAATTGTATCTCAGAGTAAAACTTGGCACATATCCACTAACTATCCGGGTATTTATTTGGTATTTGTTATGAATATACCATATATAGAATACAAAAAAAGAGAAGCACCAGGATGGAATTACTGAAATATTTAGAGAAGGAAATGCAATAAGTTTGGGTTATACTTTGCGGGTCAACCGCTCGTTACATATTCTACAAGTTCAACAGTGTTGAAATTAACCGTCAACTGCATAATTGACTCTTCTATAGTATTATCACCAAACAAGAACACACACTTTAAAAAAAAAGTAGTTAGATGTACATCAATCTTGACTGCAAGAAATGTCTCGCTGTCCCAGTTTTGCTGCACAAACTCAATTAAATGTCACTGTACTTTCTGGTACTTTCCACTTTGCATTCAGCCGGATAATTTGGCAGCTATAAGTGCACAATGTTGGCTGCTACTACAACCAGTTTTTGTGTATGTGTAAAATTATGTAAATTGAAAATTAATACACTATGAATAAGATTTTGACTGAATAAGACAAACTAAATAATGTTTTTTTTGGCTTGTTTATTGGCATAAAATGCTTAAATATTAGTACAGTTATATCTTGTATATTGGGCTTGTTAAACATACCCATCATAATATTCGAAAAAACTTCCCACTGCAAAAAAGAAAATTGTACATTGCACTTTAAAAAATAAATTAATGTCTGTAAATCATGCGGTTACATCAGTTCACATTAACATTTGCAAAGGCCGAACGAGTTTCTTACATGGTAGTCCTGTGAAGGCTCATTAGATACATTTAGGTGTGGCATGGAACAAGGGGTAGTGTGTAGTAGTCAGTTGTTCATATTTATGTGAGGCGTTACAATAGTGTTTTCAACAGCGTTTTAGTTGGAGGTGGCCATTTTGGATTTAATTCTGTTGATCTTCAGAGGAAGCAGGGAGACCATCTCCACACTTAGCTCTAGCTCGGTTTCAACTGCCGTCTTGGCTTCCGGATTCTCCTCGCAGTATTGCACTACGAACTTGTACGACTCCAGCGAGAGGCCGAGATTCTCCAGTTGAGAAGCCGGGTTACTGGAAATCAGCTTGGACTGTAATCTGGCGACACGGAATTTCGCCACCAAAGCCGGCCTCAGAAGGTCATCCTCGAGCTTTTCAGGAAACTTGCCCTCTGGTGATCGGATGGAGTCGAGGAACATCTGATAATACTTCGTAGAAGAGGCACACAAGTGGTTAAACTTCTTTATGGTGTGCACGTCTGGTTGATCCTGCTTGTCGGCCGCGGCTAACTTCAGGTCCATCATCTCATAATAGGTTTCTGCAAGTTCAAACTGCAGCTGCCGGCAGATTAACAAATAGTACTGAGCATTCAAATCCTTGCAGATTGGCTCCAGCATGTCGACGCGACGTTTGTGCATCTTACAGCGCCGTTCCAGATCCTGTTCAAAGAAGGCCAGGACCTTGAAGAGGGCGCTATGGTCCTGCAAGATCTCAATGTGGTCCGTCACGTGACCATCTACAGCGAAATACTCTTTGGCCTGAGCTACGTAGCCTTGACCCACCAGGAAGATGCCACGTGCTTCTTCAAAGTCCAGTGGAAGTATGCTGCTTACTTTCTCTTCCAGGCTGCAAATAGAGTCGAAAGTATCGCTCGAACCAAAAAGGATGGCGCTCTTTCTTCCCTTCTCTTTTTCTTCCTCTTCATTCCGACGTGCTCTTATCAGTTCGTCCTGCCGATCTAAGTCTAGTTCGCCGATATTATCCTGTGCAGCAATGGAAATTGCTCCGATAAGTCAAAATAATAACTGTCAATTTGTGTACATCTCTTGCAATGTAAAAGGAAAAGGATGGCTACCTCAAGAAGTTTTTTCGCATCTTGCAGCAGATTAAGGCAATATTTGATCCAGCATCTGGCAATTTCGGCTCGCTTCTGCAGCAGCTCTTCACGTTTTTCAAATTCAGCCTCACCTTTGGGAAGATTAATGATAATTTATCATATACTTTAATTCAGACCCACGTGTATACATTTTAAATAAAATACAAAGTTCTGTCATGAAATTCTATGTTGCAGGCTGATAGGTCCTTAACTCAATCTGCTTGCAATCACTTAATTCTCTATAGGGCACAGCTGGTTTCTGCTGAATCAGTAGCCAATGAGCTCGCCGCTCAACCTTCAAATACTTTGTCAGCATTAGAAACCCTCCACCTTCCCCAGCTCCACCTGTATAGATCTGCTACGGGTAATTCAGGTATGCTATATTGTACAGCAGCAGCAGGTCCTGCTTGCTCACAGCAGTGTGTCATGTATGTATTGGCAGTAGCAAGTCCAGTACTTGCTCTGCAGCAGCAGTATTGTGAAATACTATTAACATTTTAAATAACATTTGAATATATTTTAAAATGTAATTCATTACTGTGATGAAAAGCTGAATTTTCAGCATCATTACTCCAGTCTTCAGTGTCACATGATCTTTCAGAAATCAGATTTCAGAGATTTGTGCTGCTTAATATTTTTGAGGAAACCGTGAAACTAATGGATAGAAAGTTCAAAAGACCAGAATTGATTAAATATAATTATTTAGTAACATTATAAATGTATTTACTGTCACTTTGACCAATTTCATCTTTACTGAAAAACTATTAATTTTAAGTACTGACCCCAAGTTTACATAATTCATTGGCTGAGTGTTTGTAAACACCACTAGTCTCATGCTTCAAATGTAGGATTTTTATACAACTTTCAAAGATGTTTAGTTGCGTTTAGTTTAGTAACTTTTGTCTCTGGCCAAAATTAAGTAGTATCTCAAGAGTTTCTGTGTAGCTGGTCAAAGACTCTCTTGCTAAATATCACTGTGTATAGGTTGGTACAACCTCAGGATCTGATGCAATGTAAACAACCGAAAAGCATGAGTGTTACAATAAGAGACATTGTGTTAAATACCATTGCTTCAGCTGTATTTCGAGAGAAACTGAGGCCACCTGTGTACTGCTTGAAATTAGGGAGTTTTGTTTTCATTAATCAACCACCAAACGGCATTCAGTAAAGCAAATGGAAATAGGGATGCACTGAAATGAAAATTCTAGGCCTAAAATAAATCTCTTTTTGACCAATTATCCATTGTATCCATATAATTGTCCAATTATAGCCCTACAAAGCTATTTATCAGAGCATGTGAGCAGAGTGTAGCGGATCAGTAAATGAGAGGGTAGTGCCATTTTACCAGCGTTGCCCATCATGTTACAGCACAGTAGGGCTATTGCAAACAGAAACAAGTATCCTCCTACATTGAAATTTCATTTCTGCACGTTATTTATGCAGACTTTGCTTTTCCGATGAACATGAGCGGTAGATGAGTGAAGCGTTTGCATTGGCTGTGAGCAACTGAGATCTGCATGTGCATAGATCCTGCTCGCTTAATAAACAAACTCCAGCTGATCCAAAACGCAGCAGCTCGAGTTCTTCCTAGAACCAAGAAGTATGACCATATTAGCCTGGTTCTGTCAACACTGCACTTGCTCCCTATTAAACATTGCATACATTTTAAAATCTTGCTTATTACTTACAAAGCACTAAATGGTTTAGCTCCCCAGTACTTGAGCGAGCTCTTAACATATTATACTCCATCTACTGCGGCCTCAAAATTCTGGCCAGTTGATAATACAGAGAATATCGAAATCAACTGCAGGTGGTCGATCCTTTTCCTATTTAGCACCTAAACTCTGGAACATTCTTCCTAGCATTGTTCGGGAAGCAGACACACTCTGTCAGTTTAAATCTAGACTAAAAACACATCTCTTTACTATGGCACACACATGAAACACTTTTTTCAATTAAACGATTGTTAGGCTGCATTAACTAGGTCAGCCGGAACCAGGAACACTTCCCATAACACCTGATGTACTCGTTACATTATAAAAATAATGGCATCTACGCTAATGTTAGTCTCTCTGTTTTATCCCTAGGTTTACTGCAGTCAGCCGGATCTGGGCCATATCCAGATCAGATGGTGGACCTGCGCCCAGACATGACCAACACATGACCCTGAAGTGTCTGCAGAGACCGTGTCAATTAGACTCTACCTGAAATTACCTCATCGTCACGGCATCCTCAACAAACCCGTCTACGGCGTGATGACTCAGATCTTTCGAATATTGCAATTTAGTAATTGTCTAATCGATGTGTCATCCTCAATAAACCAGTCTCCGGCCTGACGGCTCCGATCTTTCGAAAAGTGCAATTTAATAATTGTCTAATCGATATCTCATCCTCAATAAACCTGTCTCCGGCCTGACGGCTCCGATCTTTCGAAAACTGCAAATTAATAATTGTCTAATCGATATATCATTCTCAATAAACCCGTTTCTGGCGTGTTGCCTCCGATCTTTTGAATATTCCGATCTAATATGACCTCTAACCTGTAAAGTTGCCAGAATAATAATCATACGCTGTTTGTTAATTGGCCAGAGGAGAACTGGCACCCTGACTGAGCCTGGTTTCTCCCAAGGTTTATTTTTCTCCATTATGCCACCTGATTTAGTTTTGGTTCCTTGCCACTGTCGCCTTTGGCTTGGCTTGCTCAGTTGGGGACACTACATTTTCAACTAAATATCCAAATAAATCTGATCAGTAAACTAAATTAACCACCCACTTTCTTTGGCAGCTGCCTCTGAGGGGATTTCTCCAGCAAGGGTGGCAATGACACTAGCCGCAGCCAAACAGTGACGAGCCTCCATGTACCGTGTCTGTGATAAAGTGACAACAGAGACATAGTGAACAGTGAATTCATTGGGCCTTGACTACAGAAAAGATAATACATCAAAAAATAAACACACAAAATAACTTGGTTGAAACTTCATGGACCACACACACTGTGTCTTGTACTTGTTAATTACTGCAATAGCTACTTACCTTGGTGATGTAGTACTGTGACAGTGTGGCTGCATTAATGGCCCACTCGAGTGGGACAAACTGCTTGTACTCCAGCTGCCTCTGTAGTGTACTGTGACAGTACTGTCCAGCTCTCTCATACTGCTGCAGATTCTTGTACACTTGAGCCAAGTAATACAGTGTGTGTGTATAAGCCATTTCAAACCTGTTGGCACATAAGGTGATAAAGTGGAGTTAAAACATTATTGTGGTTCCAGAAATTTTATAAAGCAGTTTGCAGGGTGGGGGGGGATTGGTATTACCTTCTTATCTTCTCTTGTTGAGATAATTCTTCTCCCTCTGGCACAAAAAAGTCTTGAAGATCCAGTGGTGGTTGACCATCCTAATATGCATAACGGGAACAAATGTCAGCCCAAAACATCATCGTATTTTATTAGTAGTTTGTGGAGACTGCAGAGAGACAGGTATAACTATATAGTAAACAATTTTCCCATATGAATGGTCAGTTATGCAGTGTTGTCATAGACAACGGTCATTATTCATAAATATTTGACTGTTGAATGCAGTAATTGAACAGTCAGAAGGAAGTATTCCAGAGAGCCATGAAAAAAACTGTTTTTATAAAATACAATGCACAATTAGGCAAAAAGAGATCAAGTGGCTACTAGAACAAAGTTTGGTTACGGTTACACCACTGCTATTTATGAGTGAAACAGACAGTACAAATAATACATAATAACTGATGTTTATGGAAACCTCTGAAATATTAAATATCTTAATATGAATACAAAATATGAAATATTAAAGTCACCATGAAATTAGTAACTGACATTTTTATGGAATACGGCAGTAGTTATTATAAATGATTTTTTTTGTAATTCATGTGCTCTCATAACCTTTAACAAAAATAACTTCCCCGCCCACTTGCAACAACATCTCTGATGACGTGTTTTTTTCGTTGTAAGAGCAGAACAAGCTGTCACTCACATGAGATAATCCAATCAATTCCTAATTGACAAAATCAAGTCCCGTCCTACATTTTTTCTTGTTAGAGAAGCAATTTCCCTCGGACATATGGATATAAATATAAAGGAGAAAAAAAATATTGCAACTTCCGTGTCATGCAGACTTTAATGTTAAAGCTGCAGTCTGTAAGTTTTGCCTGTTTGAAACCTGAAATTGCAGCTATTTGCGGAATTATCATCTTTATGTGGTTTGTGCATTTGCACGGCTCCTTAACGCAAATTAATCTAAAGTTTTCAGGAGTATGTGTGGCTGTCATTCATTCCCCGCACCACAGAGGATACTGTACTTCGGAATCAAAGATTCCATGTCTTGGAAGTATGATCAAAATAAGAATTTTCACTAGAAAATGTCATCTGAACAAGTAACATGTCTGCCACTTTTGTTCTGACCAACTGAGAAAAAAAGGCATTACAATAAATCGCACTACCAGCAGTGATTGAATCTAACGATCGCTAGCTCACATCACATCAACCCGTGCAAATAATTATTATAGTTTGTTCTCAAATTATTGTTAATGTTAACAGCATAAGCATTTCGTGACTATGTATTTAGTGTGTTTTAGCTTTACCTGTAGATTTCAATTTCTGTACAGTCTAATCTTTTGCTTTTGACTACGGGTGAATCTCCAGTTGTCACTGATGGTTGTCGTTTGCAAAAATGAATGGCGCCATGCTCGAATTTCCTGCGGAAAGCTACCTGTACCACTCAAATTAGAACACATTATTACAAGATTGCCTTTGTAAATCGGGCTAAAGTAAGGAGATAGTTTTGAACACTGGCTGGTTATGTACTTGCTCAAAAATTGATTTTGGATCATTTTTACCAAAAAAGTGAAGGACTGCAGCTTTAATAAAAGTTTTAATCAGTAGGAGCTAGGGCTGTAACGATTTGACCAAAAATAAAAACCTTGATTAATTGAACATTTTACCTAGTTTACGATTAATGAACGATTATTTTGCTTTTTTTTCCCCTTCTCATTTTTTGCCCTCGTAAGGTTTTTGAGTAAGTTCCTGATAAGGTTTGTACTGTAAATATGTTCTACTATTAAAGGTGGAATTTTTTCGAATGAAAAAGTGCATTTCTTTGTGATTTTAAAACACTTGAAGGAAACGGTTCACTTTATTGTCTATGGGGCAGATTTCTGCTTGTTGTACATCAGATAGAGATAAATTGACACAGTAGTCCTACATTACATTTATTTGAATGCATTAATGAGAGAGTGATTGAGTGTGTGAATTACTCATTTTACCGTCTCTATTCATTTTGAAGCTGTGGTTTGTACTTACTTCAAAGGTATTAAAATATTTGCTATAACGGTTGAGTTTCTAAGCTACTTCAGTGACTTTACTTTAGTCACAGGACAGCGTTTGAACTGCGTTTCTGCGCTGCTCTCTGCGCACGATCTTCACGTGATGTGTGAGCTTCTGTCTGAGTGTTCGTTTGTCACAATATATCAGGCATTAGTTCAACATACTATACATCTGATGGTCTAAACTCACTTTAATGTTCAAACTGGCATAAAACATACAAATGACAAAGCTTTGTGAGGACGCAGGTGAAAGAGGTCTGCCTTCAGGGCGCGGGCGTTGTCAGAGACGCGACACGACTCGGCTCTCTGTGTCACAGAAAGAAGCTGAGCACTGAACGGATACGTATTGTTGTTTTTGAATAGTGCACAATCGCTTTAAATGTTGAAACTGGCAAGCCTTTAAATGCATTTACTTGACAAACTTTATGAGCACGAAAGTGAAAGCGATCTGGCTTCGCGGCTTGTGCGCGCCGTCTCTGTGTGTGTGTGTGTGTGTGTCGGTGGCAGCGCGTATAGGCTATAAGAACGGCGATTAACTGACCTGTATACTATAAACTGTTTAAAACATGCAGTTACTATAGTGAATCTGAGCATCTATAAACACAGAAAACCGCTCCTGCATCTCTCTGTGTGCCTGCAAACTGCACTTGATGTGACTGACGGGGCGGAGTCACGTGAAAACCGAAATAACCGAAATGGGAAAAATACGTCGGTTAGAGGTTCTGAATGTCGGTTTCGGTTATTTTTCGATTAATCGTACAGCCCTAGTAGGAGGGTCCCAATTTGCAGAATTCTGCTCTATTCTGTCCTTCTTGGAATAAATAAATAAATAGTGTGAGTAGAGTCTTCACACTGACAATTTGCTTGTTAAACACACACACAGTGCACTGTAAAACTACCAAAAAAACACAATCCTAACCTTTATCTCCATACCAAAAATCCCAGATGGCCAGAAAGTGATTAATCTCTTATGAATGTGAAAATATTGGTGTCCAGGATGCCTCCACACTATCTGTACTTGCAAAAATATCAAAAAATGATTTAATACCTTTAATAGATTTACACCTTCAAAAAAGATCATGGGACTGAAAAGTTGTGCTTAATAAAGAATTTTCTGATATTTTTGCAAGTAAAAAGCACTTTGTTAAGATTTTTTTGCAAGTAGCTACAGATAGTGTGCAGGATTTCAATTTATTTTTATTAATCTTTTTGACGAATGTTTTCCACTTTAGTAATTCAGTATTTCCAAAGCTCTCTCTATTTTGTTGTTGATCATTAAACCATTATACGGCTTCAGAAGCATGTCTGAAATTAGCTTTGTGAGGTACCTTTTTGTGCACAAATGCTGCCTGCAAAATCATTGACTGAAAATTAACAAGTCAGCTGCCTAAGCTTTCAGATGTAGCGAAGGTCTTAAGGATTACTAGAAAGCTACAAACATGTGAGTTTGATCAAGGTTGCAGCTAAACACAGCAGGAAAGTGGATCTCAAGGGCCAGAGTTGCCCAGCCCTGGCATAGTGTCTAGTGCGTCATTTGGGACACAACTCAGGTGAATCTGAATTATGCATTATTCCATGCCATTTTGTAGTATAGTGGGAGTACTGTCCTCATACTGAAATTTCCAAAAAGTACACTTCAAATACCTGAAATATGCATTATTTAACAGAAAAAAGGAAGTGTGGAATGTTGTTGCAGCCGGGCTATCAGACTCTGATGTTAGATGACAAAAATAATCTTATAAAATTCATACACTGACTACACGGTTGAGTACACACTACAGTACACAATATGTAATTTGGGACATATTTTGTGTTATAAACGTTAATAGATATATAAATGTATGTAGCAAACTACCAGACTATGCTAAAAGGACACGTCACAGTGACGTCGCATTTGATGCCCAGTTGGTTGAGCGGCTTGGGCCAAGAAATCGTACACACACACACACACACACACACACACACACACACACACACACCTCTCTCATGTAGAGCAAATACATTGATTCAGCAATCTCCAGAAATCCTTGTGCTTTTTCAATCTCATCTCTTCCTGCCCACAAAATGCCGAGCTGATTCTGTCAACAAAACACAATACATATCAACATACGCCATGGCGCAGAAGTCCGAAAGTAAGCTACGCTGCACATTTATTTAACCATATGAAACTTTTAGAAGGAAATGCTCGGATATGCAGTGTATATTTACCCGGGCCTGTATAAATAGCGAGACGTTCTCCCGTGTTGTTGTGCACTTGTCAATGAGTTTCATGCAGCTCATCAGATGCTGCTCTCCAGCGGAGAGCTCCTCGGTCTCTATGTGGTTTACGCCGAGATAGTACTGCACCACCGCGAGCCTCGCCGCTTGCAGACCGGCTGGAGAGTCTCCAGCACACGCTTTCCCAAAACCATTCTCCGGTTCTCCATCCACCATCTGCCCGGACTCACTATCCACTTCATTGTCAGCCTCGCCCTCCTCCTCGTTTTGAATTTTTTTCAAAGAACAGTGGATTTCCTTCAACAGATCTCTAGCTTTGTATTTCGATCGGAAAGGGTTATTCTCAGGGTCTTTTTTCGACTCTATTTCGGAGAGTTCCTGGGCCAGGCGAAATTTCTCGCACACAGCACTCCACTCAGCGCTTTGGTTGGCAGCCATGTTTTCACCGAGCGGTGACAAGTGTTCACCAGCAGAGGTCAGTGATGAAGCCTATACAACGCACTGGTTCTAGATTAAAGTCACCATGAAATCATATGGTGGGTTCAAGTCCTCCTGGGATGTTCGTATTAGAAGTCGTGTTTACGACATCATGTGTGTTCAAGTCTCTTTGGTCGGAGCAAGATGTACCTTCAAGTAGGCCTACAGCAAGGTTTGTTAACTCTGCTTATAGAAAATGAAGAACAAAGACTGTGCATCAGGTGAGTTTGAATCTTTTACGTTATCTATGATGCCAGCACTGTAAATTGTATCGTCATATATTAGGCTAATTGTTATATCAAAGTGCTATCTTACTTTGTTGTAAATGACAAAGCCTGACAGTGTAACTGCTAAATCCCGTTATATTTTACTTACAGATGTTGCATCCATTGATTTCGCCATGTTTCTCACTGACACGCCCCCAACTCGTACAGATAATAAAAATAAAAATAAAATAAACAAAAATCCTGAACTTCCCACTGGTATTTACAACTTTGTGGTGGCGTTCATGTGCCGATCTTTAAGACATGACTTGAACGCACCAATATGCTGTGTTCAAAATCGTCTCCTTTACCACTCAGAATCAGAAACAGCTTTATTGCCAAGTGTGCTTGCACACACAAGGAATTTTTCTTGGTGCTGAAGCTTACAGTGCAAGAACATAGTAATACAAAGTCTAAGAATAAAAATATGAAAATAGCATTAAAAAAAATGCCCTACATTACTCCACTAACATAGTCCACTTGAACACTCCCATGGGAACTAGCATGTATAAGCTGTAATTAAACAATTTAATTATCAATTAAAAAGGAATTTATTCCTGTATGATATTAAAGGGTCACTTCAGTGGTTTAGCATTAGGCTTTGTATCAGTAGAAACCCGGTAGCATATTCAAATGATGGTACTTTCCCCCCTCATATCCCCCTGAGACGAGAGAATTATGCATTTTATTTCTGGACATTTTTTTTGGCCAGAGGCAAAAACTACAGCCACTAGATGGAGCTGTTCCGCATGTTATCAACCCGCCCATAGGGGAGAGATCTCACGCACAGAATGTAAGACACAGGCGGCCACACGGACAATAATGGAGCGCGGTGCAGAGTAAAGTGAGTGTTTCAACTTTTCAATGAATTCCTGTGATAGTTTAGCTTCCATATGCAATCTGAAAACGTGCCAGACTGGCGCTTACCTCAGCTCTCCTCAGCTCTGCTCAGCTTGAACAGGGCCGTGCAGAGACCGTTGGAGGGGCAGGTGCTCAAAGTATAAAAGGGGCACATGGAACAAGGCTTTTAATCGGGCTGTGCTCAAAATATCAATACAGCAATATATTGTGACGCATTCCTTTCTGATACGCGTTCCGATACGGATGTTTCTGTATTGATATGGTAGCAAATGCTTTGATGCAGTTTTGAAAAAGAAAGAGAATAAAAAAGACCATTTAAAGGTTAAAAGTAAAAAAAAAAAAATTATTGGCACCTATTAATAACTCTGGGATTAGAAACTGTTATACTTATGATTCAGTTATACAGAATAGTAAAGAACAGCTGTTATAGTAAACTGTGTAGGACATGGTCATTATTCAAAATCAACGTGGCCCGTTTCGTACAGTACAGAATAGTTTTATTTAATGCCATGTCAGTATCTGTGGCTATTTTCATGGCAAAAACTGAATTACAAATATACAAGAGTTACATTTATCCAATAAAAATAAAAACCAAGCAAACAAACAAAAAAATCACAGCAATCTTATACAAGATTTTTAACATTAACGTCTAAAAAATTTCTGGTAAAATCTTAAAATCTTAAATTCCTAAATAAATCCTTTAGTGGGTTTGCTGCCTTTGCTGTTGTTGTTGCTGCTGATGCTGCTGGAGTATATCTGAGACTATAGAAATTAAAACAAGCATATGAGATATATTAGCTGATTAAACAATTGTTATGTGACCATGACAAGATGTAAAGATTGCTGAAAGTGTTTGTAACTCGCTCACTGTGCTGCAACTGCTGCCAAGGCTGACTGCTACAAGAAGAGGGAGATGTTCATATAGGCTGCTGCACACCAAGAGCTGTGGAGAGAAAATAAGATATCAGATTCAGAAAAGCATCTGAGAAAGAAACAATAGGGGGAACGGATGAGGGCCATGGCAGGGGTAAGAGTGAAACAGAAAAATCTATATAGACAGTGATCATGATTTCATATATTGCATTGTGACTCTGAGATGTAGTTGGATTTTGATTATGTCTAATCAAAAATATAAATAAAGAAACTAAAATGTGTGTGTTCATTCTGTCGGCACCTACTAAAAATCACTAGTATACTAGAGTACTAGTAGCAATAATCTTACCAATAAGTGGAGGATGAGTTGTAGGCATTTATAACAGCAATTTCCTGTTGGCCATGTCCCTAAAAATGTCAATGACATCATTGTGATTTATTGGAATGTCCTTCTCAATTGCCAAAAGCAGAAGGTCGGACAATCTATCCTCTTTGCAAAGGCTGCGAAGTTTGGTTTTCACCAGCTTCAGTTTTGAGAAGGAACGTTCCACAGTTGCTGTCGATACCGGAAGTGTGCCATATGTCTTCAGCAGCTCAGTCATGTTCGGGAAAACTAGATGTGCATTGTTTTCCTTGACCACTGAAAGAATAGATGACACATTGACTGGTGGTGGGCATGAGTATGAAGTATGGAAGACCTTCAGTTCTGTCTGCAATTTGTCTTCCTCTTCAATGTTATAGAACTGGCACAGTTTCTTTACAGCTTGGAGTGCTGCAGTTGGAATGCTTGCGGTTTTCCAGTTTTCTGGGACTGCTAGGCAATGGAAGGCATGCAAGATTTCCCATATGAAATTATCTCCTCCTTTAAAGCGTCTCTGAAGCTCTTGTATCATTGTGTCCACAAAAACGTAATACACTTTAACACGGTAGTACTCCTGCAAAGTTGGGAAAGCATGGTCAGTCGTAGCTGATGTGGCAGAAAACTTGAACTTCTCTGGCACTTTCCTCCTCCTTGCTTGTCCAGGGACCTCAGATGGAGGATCCAGGCCCACTGATGCAGCCTTCTCTGTAGCCTGTTTATAAATGTTCTCAAACTCTTCTTCTGTTCTGCTGTAGGCCAGCCTCTTTAAAACTCCATCAACAATGCTGTATGCTGCAGCCAGGTCCATGTCTTTCTGCTGCAATGCATCAGATGCAACTGCAGTCACCTGGAAGATTGGACAGGTGATCTCCAGACACAAGAAGAACTCAAAATTAATGCTTTTTAGAAGGATCATTGCATCACCAGCTGAAGAATCTGGGGGATCTTGCTGTGTCATTTCCTCAAGGAACTGCATGACAGATGGGAGGACCTTCACCAGAGTTTTAAGTGCACTCTCTCTACAGGCCCACCGAGTATCTGACAGTTTCTTCAGCTCAAGAGGACGCTGATCGGGGTGCTCCCTCTTCTGCATTTCAATAAATGCAGAGTGTCGTTTTGATGAGTTGGCCATAAAAGTGTAAAGCTTTTCAACTAGATTGAAAAAGTTGACAAAACAGATATTTGACTTTGCGCTTTCTACCAATACCAGATTAAGGCAGTGTGCCTGACAGTGCACATACAAGGCCTTTGGATTTTGCCTTAGGATTCTGGACTGCAGTCCCTTATAGTGTCCACTCATGTTTGCAGCCCCATCATAACCTTGACCCCGGATGTTTTCTATTTTCAGGTGATTTTCTTCCAATAGAGCCATGACAAGATTTTCAAGAGCATCTCCGCTTGTTGACTGCACATTGCACACCTGAATGAATCGCTCCTTTATTTTCATGTTGTGTACATATCTCACAACAAAGGAAACCTGTTCAGTGTGGGACACATCTGTCGTTTCATCCAGAAGTATGGAAAAGATTTCGCTCTCTTGAATTTCTTCTCTGATGACACGTTTTACCGATATAGCCAAAGCTTTGATCAAGTCATTCTGGGTTCTGTTCGAGAGGAGCGAGACAAGAGGTCTTTTTTGGGTTGCCTGCTTCTCTTTTACTCCATCAAGGTGTAATTTAATTACACTGTCATATTTGCTGAACAACTCCACTAACTCTAAGAAATTCCCTTGATTTTGGCTTGATGAAGTCTCATCATCTCCCCTGAAAGACATGCCCTGTCTAGCCAGGAAAAGAACAATGGCAATCAAACGAGACAACACTTCTCTGTTGCTCTCCCTCTCTTTGTCTTTTGCAGCTTGTGACTCAAGGTCACCCACTTCAAAAGCTGCCTCCAGTAATTTTTTCTTGAAGGAGTTCCACCTCACCATACCACACATGTGAGCCTCTGAGGCACTGTGCTCTCTAATTTTTTCCAAAGCCTTCCTCCAGCGATTGAACCCTACAGTTTTCCAGTTAGTGTGACTCTTGTATCTTTCATCATTTAAAAAAAGACGGCAGCTGAAACAAAACATGGCATCAGTGCTAGGAGAATATTCTAGCCATGGGTTATTCTCATACCACTTCTTCTGAAATGACCGTCCCTCTACATTCTTTGGAAATGACAGTGTTGGTTGGCAGGGTCCAATATTGTCACACATTTGGATAAAGGCCTCATCATACTTTAAGTTGAATTGTAGGACGTGGGCAGGGTCAGTTGGGTGTTGTAGTCCATGTAGGTTTGAGAATATAGAGGGGTCTCTGGCTTCAGCCTCGGTCTCCTTGTTTGCTGTTCCCTGCACTGTTTCTGTCGCTTGTGTCTCTACATTTCCCTCGTTCTCTTCAGCCTCTGTCTCCTGGTTTGCTGTTCCCTGCACTGTTTCTGTCGCTTGTGTCTCTACATTTCCCTCGTTCTCTTCAGCCTCTGTCTCCTGGTTTGCTGTTCCCTGCACTGTTTCTGTCGCTTGTGTCTCTACATTTCCCTCGTTCTCTTCAGCCTCTGTCTCCTTGTTTGCTGTTCCCTGCACTGTTTCTGTCGCTTGTGTCTCTACATTTCCCTCTTTCTCTCCAGTCTCTAACTCCATCTCATCATCTGATCTATTACTTTCCACTCTCTGCCCATCTAGGAACAAGGCATAATTTCAGCATTAATATATTCTCAACCATCACTACTACCCTTGCACCTAATCAATAATACCTTCAGTATTGATACAAAACATTAAAGAACTGATACACTGCAATAAAGTAATTATTATTTCTGATGTACTTGATGTCTAAAATACCTTTGCAGTGTAAACAAATGGTAGGCTACATGCGTTATGCTTACCTGTTGTGCTGTTCGTAAACCAGCTAGATAGGGATCCACTGCCTTTTGCTGCCTCAAGGAGCTCCTTTTTTTTTTGTTTTATTCTCCTCTCTTTGCGAGGCATCTTTGCACTGCAGAACACACAAACAAAGGGACATTGCACACCTTTTCCTGAAATCTACTAGGGCCATATCTCATTTACTCTGCACTTTGATGTTAGGTCAGGTTCATTTTATATTGACATTGATATTTTTAAATGTATTATTTCCAGAGATATATTATTGAGTTTACAGGCTATAGTGATTTTGCTGTTGTAAACACTACTGTTACAGAAAAACATAGGTTTGTCATATTAAAATTAGTGCTGGGAATCGATTTAAACAAATTCTATAATTAATCAAATTTTTTCTGTAATTAATCACTATTAAAAAACATGGACGCTTTTAATATTTTGATATTGTAATAATTTCAGTTACTCTCCAAATTAATGTAGAAACAATTTAAAGACAGCATATTGTAAATATGTGTTGTATTGGCATCTTTTTATGAATGAATGTCTCTATGAAACATTATGACATTGCATTACAGTATAAATGAAAGCTACCAATTTCAACATTTATTAGGCTTTAAAAAAAACACTTAATTTAAGTGAACTTAAAACAATCTTTATATAATCCCATTATAATAAATGTTATATTTGCCTGTGGCCTTCCCTGTTAGACATATACAGAAAACGTAAACGTTAACATAACACCTTTCTGAACTGCACAAATAATAAACTAAATACAGATGAATTATCATTAAAGCTACACTTTTCTCTGTGATGAACATTATTGACATGAACATAATTGAATCCTGTTCTGAATTTATATATATTTTTTAATGATAATAAAAACAGATATAGGCTAATTCAGAGGACGAAAAATCAGTATATTACCAGTGTTGGAATACGTTTTTAAAATAAATACTGGAATAAAACTAATAGTTTAAAGTATAAACAGTTTTTAGTAAAATAACATAAAAAGACAAAACTGTGTAACTCTACGCCCGTGAAACTTTTCTCCCTCACAGCAAACTAATGTTAACGTTACTTCTACAGGCTACACATACAGGAAACAGCAATATAAACAACAGCTCCATGCTCTCTCCACGTCGTTCTTGTGAAATAATACAAAATAATAAGTAAACAAACACTTCGTTCGCTGAGAACAACACTTACCAGCAGCCGCGGTATTGAAGAATCCTCTCCTGTCAGTCCACTAGGCACTGGCGCGCGCGTGAGCGGCGCGTGAGAGATGAGGTCGTCGGGTGAAAGGTCATCATCATGTGATTCATTTTATTCACGGATAAATTATTATTCATTAATTTTACTAATAGTTAGATTGGGCAGGCCTTCACAAAAGGGCCTTTAATTACATATATATATATATATATATATATTAAAAAAAAATTTTTTTGCCTTGACAAAAAGGGCACTTTGGGCATCAAGGGGCAAAGAGGCAGGTGCTCAAGCACCCTCCGCCCCCCCCTCTGCACGTGCCTGAGCTTGAATGAAATCTGACACTGCTGTGTCTGTGCCGTGACTTTCGTTTGGCTCACTCACACTTTATTGAAAATACACGTTCAATTTTTAATTGTAGTGTTTATTCTCTAACTGAACGAAATGATTGTATTACTATGAAGATCAAAACGACGGTGTACAGAGTGGTCTCGTAGGGCAGCGAAGCAAGTGCATTCTGGGAGTTGTTGTCTTTCATCCACATAAGACAAAAATACATTTTCTCTTTTCTCAGTCTAGAAGGCAGCAAATTCAAAAATAATTTCACATTTCTACTGCATAAATGACCCAGTTTAAATACAAAGCTTAATGCTAAATCACTGAAGTTACCCTTTAAAGGGTAACTAAACCCTAAACCAACTTTTTTTAGTTAATGATCTGTAATACTGGGGCTTTATTAATGCTGTTCATTGATTTGAGTAAATGTTTTGACATTTGAGTATAAAGTGTTTTAATTCTATAAAATATGGTGTAAAACCGCCAAAGTGCTGCCCTCTTAAGGTTGAACGGTGGCTACTGCATTTGAATTTTCCTATTGGACGTTGTGGTACATCGTGACGTAGGATGGTACCTCCAACGGCTCACTATCCGCGCCCCTGGCACGAGCTCACCACGCCCTCAGAAATGTTTCCCCCAATCACACGATGAGAACGGCTTTACTCCAGAATGAACTGTCATGTTACATGAAGTAAACATTATGAATGAAACTCACTTGACACTTGCTTTAACATTGTATTGAAGAAAATACGGTTAAATAATGCAGTTGTCAGTACACGTCAGGCTTTTCTTGCGATATTATTGCCGCCCGTCATGTGTACAGATCATTTTCATACATGAGACGCGCTTTCAAACCCTGACACGCAAGTGATTGCCGCGGACGCAGATAGATTAGGTCAGTTCTCTTGCGCGGCTGCTTCACTAGCATCGTCGGCATCGGGAGTTAACGCAGTTTGAGCAGCGGCTCGCATTGATAAGGCTCCGGGTTTGTGTCTGTTACAGACAATCCACCCTCTTCTACTTCAGGTGAAGGTAGGAGAAATGAGCGCTCTGTTGCAAAGCTGGCGTCACTCCAGTCATTCTCCATCTTTGCGACTCGCGAGTCTGACAGCTGTCAATCAATCCGTCACTGCGGGTCTCAGGTGCCCGCCCTCCGCTCAGCCCCGCCCTCGGTTCGTCCCCTCTGTGTCCGCCGGGCTCTGCCCACTTTTCCAGCATTTTTTGAAAATTGCCAGTGGGTGGAGTTAAGCTCTGAGCAGGGGTTTAGTTACCCTTTAAGTTGGACCAGCATGGTTTGGAAAATGGATGGATGATTGAGTAAACTGTGGGCGCCATCTTCTGGCAAGGCACGGGAATACATTCAAGCCGCGACTCTCACAGTGCACTATGGGTATTCCATAGACCGTAAAAAAATATGGACAACGCGACTTCATTGACTTCCGCTGACCAGAGTTGAAGCTTTCGTAGGCCCGCACACGACGCTGACATCTTGGGACTGAGTCTGCGCAGTAGCGACCTCGGGACCGGAGTTGCGCAGTAGAGAACAGGAAGTAGAGGCGCGATTATCAAGAGCCTGCCCACACTCTCACAGATGCATAACAATTCATTATGTTGGTGTGAAATAAACAGTTATAGAAATGTAGAAATTAAAGCTAAAGCTCCAATCTCCTCCCTAAAATCCCGAAAAAAGTCTGTTAGTGCCTCAGTGACAACTTCACTCAGAGAAGCCGTCAATCTCAGCTGTCAATCATGACGTCACACCCCTGTTTTTATAGCATCAAATATCTCACTAAAACTAAACTTATTTAAAAAACGAACACTTGAAATGAAATAATCGTAATAAAAACTGCCTAAAATGACAGAAACCATCTTTAGGAAACGATTATTTGAAGTGTAATTGAATTGTTTAGTGTGTCTCGCGTCCATTCTAATACATGGAGGGGTGGGGTTTAGGAGCTATACTGGGACCAGCCACCGGGGGGGCGATCGAGGCGCGGAAGCTTCAGTTTCTGACAGGAGTGCTACAGGCTTGGGGA
This sequence comes from Gobio gobio, assembly GCF_949357685.1. NCBI lineage: Eukaryota > Metazoa > Chordata > Actinopteri > Cypriniformes > Gobionidae > Gobio > Gobio gobio. Next base: position 32,415,854 of record NC_137111.1, on the reverse strand, counting down.
ATTCTCTTAGCCTGGATGCCAGCCGAATTTAGCCCCGCCCACAAT